>NC_057866.1:55597753-55897753 GCF_019393635.1 Dromiciops gliroides
TTTAATTCTGTTAAAGTGAAATGTTGGTGATTCTATAACTAAACCCATGTAAGCCAAGCACAGGATTTCTGATCTCCTGGACTACTGTGACAAGTAGAGCAGCTGCTGCTTGTGCCCAGGAGAGCTGTCTCAGCCGTCACTGCCTCCGCCCCTGTACCTCTCCTCTAGCATGTGATTAAGGGACAAGGGAGATAGATACACATGGCTGTGAACCAGCCAACACCCGGCTAACGTGCCCTGACTTCCTGAGGCATTTTTCTTTTGTGAAGATCCGTTTTTCCTGATACACACAGACAGCATCTTCACCATAGACTTTGTTTTTCCATTGGGTTTATGTCCCATTTTTCTTTTACTCCATTGATTTAAACAAGAGCTCTTTGACCATGATGATCCCACCGTCCTTGGACAAAAATGACATCTACAGATGTCTCTGAAATCACTCACTGTCTTATTAGTTTGTCCCACTGGGTGATTTTCCTTTGTCTTGTGTCCATGCTTAGTTGCCTCTACTTAGTAGCTCTACTAGTAGGAAAATGGCCTCCTGCTTGTGCCAGGCTTCCCTAAAGACCAGGTGGGCTCCAGGCCTGTTCTTCCCTAAGGCCCAGTAGCTCTCCTAGCAGAACCCGGTCCCCAAAGCTGGAGCAGAGGGTGTCACTGCCGTGATTTCTGCCAAGACCCTGGTCAGTGCCGTTCTGCTCCTCAGTCTTCCTTCCCCTTCATCCCTGGCCCTTCCTGCTCTGACCAGGTAGGCTTTTTCCAAGGGCACAGGAGAATCCAAAGTTCTGGCTCCCTGGGAGCTGCCTGGTGTCCATCCCTCCTGCCCGCCTGACAGTATTTCTTCCTTCAGAGCTCTGCAAAGAAAGCCACATCAGGGATGTTGAGGGTAAGAAAGTGATCGTGCCAGGTAAGAGCCACAGGAAGTGCAGGAGCCAGCAGTGTAGAAGTGGCCTGTGGGGGAGACGCTGTGACGGCCTGTAAGAGGAAGCAGGGTCTGACTCCCGCCCTGGCAGAAAAGCCTCCCCCAGAGCCTTCCTCTTCATCTCGTGTTTCTGTTTCATTGTGCAGCTGAAGACCAGCAAGCGCGTGTACAACTTCTGTGCCCAGGATGCACAGAGTGCCCAGCAGTGGATGGATCGGATCCAGAGTTGTATCTCTGATGCCTGAACAGAGCCCCTCCAGGACCCAGGAGCCGTAGGGAGCCCTTGGCTGCACTGATAGGAAAAGGCACAGGAGAGAGTCGGGAGACAGCTCTCTCCTCCCTCGAGCCAGCCCCTCACTGTGCAGCTCTCTAGTCTAACTCGCTTCCCCAGGAACGTTTGGTTTGCAGTCGTAGGATGCTTCCCCCAGTTATCACATGGAGCCTCCGCATAAAGGCGGCTGCACTGACGGGGCAGTGTGACTCCTCATGGAACAGGCTTCACCAGGACGGCAGCACGGGACCAGCCCACTGGGGAACTGACAGCCGGGGTGGGGGTGGGGGTCACCATTCTGAAATCCCTTTGCCTGGGTCGGTATTTCCTTGGCCGAGCCAATGGTTTTACAAGCGAAAATCAAAAACCTCTAGTGTCGTCCATTCACAATTGGAGCAGTAATTGCCATCAGACCTGACGCAGACACTCCATGGGCTACATCTGACGGCCTGCCGCTAACTCGGCCAGGTGTGGGCTGTTCTCAATATATGCTGAGATCTCCAGCCTTGGTGGGACTGAAGGAAAAAACAAGCCATGGGACCCTGTCAAGGGATTTGACAATTGGGGAAATGGGAGAAAAATTAGTCTTCAAATGTATAGACTCTAAAAGAAATTGCTTTTCCAAGGCTAAAAGAAAGAATGCTCATTGCGTGCTCTTCTGCTCACTATCAATTTGTATTTACAAAGTAACACAATGATAAACGCACTAAACAATAACACAGGCACGGGCACTGAAATCCTCCCAGTGCGTGCCATGTGGACAGGCAGGAGCGAGCCACCCTGTCCCGCCGTGGGCCCCCAAACCAAGCCTGGCTGAAGGAATGGGACAGGAACGAGAGGCAAAGGCCCAGGAGGGTCATCACAGGCTGGGCGGTGGGATTGGATACCCAAGGCCACATTTTTTGCACATAAATTGTAAGAACAGTTTTAGATTTTTACATTTAAAAACATTGTGTTTATTAAACTAAAAGCTACAGAGCAGACACCCTTTCCCTTCATCAGCAGGGAGCTAGAACATCGTGTCTTGTTTGGAAATGTTAATATGTGAAATATCAGACTAATATTTCAAAGAATATGTATATATGATTTAGTACACTCTGATTTTTCAGACATCCTGCTTATAATTTAATATAAAACTAACCAAACTGATTCACTTATAAGATTTGGGTTATTCAGTGGGTCCTTTTTCTAAGAAAAACCACTCTCTTTGGGGACTGAAGAATAAGAGTAAAATGTCTCATTTCAAACTGTATACATACTAGGACAAAAGAGTTGTCTTAATATATCAGGAAGTGGGGGGCGGGGGAGGGAGACAATAGGAATGAAGGACTTTTCTAGCATTTTCAGTTGATACACTTCCACCTGTGAAAATGGCCTCTGCACATAATTTGTATTTTTCTTTGTATATGAAGTACTTTTTTATGTACTTTGTAAGCGATGGACCCATCATTTCATAGGTTGGCACTGTCCACCACACTCTTTGGTAATGACGTTCTTTTAACAATTTTATGTAGGAGTGACATGACTTATAGACAATAACCATCTTGTAATAAACAGACTTCTTAAAAAAGCACAATCCTCCTTTCCTGGGGAGCCCAAGCTGGCCCGGGCACTGTCTGTGTTTTACAAGTGTAGAGTCAACGGGCTTAGTAGCTTTAGGATTCAGGTGTGGGCTAGCTTTGGGAGGAGCCTCCTGACCGATGGGGCAGTCTTTCCAGCAGCCCAGTCAGTCCCCTGACTCCCCAGACATCTCCAGAGGGCAGATCCCCCAGCATGTCCAATCCTGCTGCCTTTCCACAGCTGCCCTGCTTCTGTTGGTGTTACCACATCCTTCCAGTCACCCTGACTCAGAACCTCACAGCCATCTGTAACTTCTTTCACCTGTCGCCCCTTTCTCTTCCTGAAGCTCCCTACACCCTAGTCCAGATTTTCATCATTCCTTCCCTAGATCACTAATTCAATTAACCACCATTAAATGCCTGCTATGTACGAAGCATGATGCTTGACAACGGGGAAGCCATTGGATGTGCTGAGCTCTAGGGAAGCAGGGGTTGGCAGCAGGTGGAGGTGACTATAGACACAAATAAACGTTCAGTAACTCATGCATAATAAAACGTGCCCATAACCTGAGCAGAAGAGAATGACAAAGCACTGTGAGCGACTGGAGGAAGGAAAGAGAGAGGAAAGATTAGGAAAGGTCTCCTGGAGATCCTTAGGCTTTAGATCTGGATGGGACCTTAGAGATGATCTAAGCAACTCCCCCGCTTGTCTTCAGTATGAGCAAGCCAACGTGATGACTTGTCCAAGACCACACAGTCAGGCAGTAGCAACGCTAAGCTCCAAGCCACATCCTGTGACTTGAAATCCATTGCTCTCTCTACTGTACTATACCCCACTGCCTCTGTTGAGCTTGGTCTTCAATAACGGACAGAATTTCAAGAAGCAGAGATGAAGAAAGAGCCTTCCAGTAATAAGCAAAGACCCTGAGAAAGGACAACACTGGATGTACACATGGGGCCATTACAGCGACTGCCCAGGGGCTCTGTCCCTTCCCATTCCATCCTGTACACCCCGACAGAAGACTCTCCCTGGTTCTAATAAAAGAAGCCTTAAAACCCTTCAGCAGCTTGTCAATGCAAGGATGAAATCCGCATTCCTGAGCCCGGCATCCAGAGCCCTCTATGACACTTCCAACCTAGCTGTCCAGCCTTATCACAGACAGTTAATGTAATCACTGAGTTGCAAGGGGCTCCAGGGTCATCCAGTCCACCCTCTACCCTACCCAGGAATCCCCTTTCCAGCACAGCCAAGAGTGGTGAGCCTTTGTACAAACTGCTGCTGAAGGAGATTCTGCCACCTCTGGAGACAACCTCTTCCGCTTTACAATAGTCCAGCGTGGGCAAGTGTTTCCTTATGTCAAGCCCATCCAATACTTGAACAGAACAATCATGCCTTCACCTTAAGTCTTCTCTTTTCCAGGTCAAACATTCCCAGGCCCTTCCATCGTGGGATCATGGGATAGGATCTCCCCTCTGGCTCTCAGCCAATCAGAAGGAACTGGTAGCTGGAGCAAAAATGATGGGAATCTTGGGGCGAAAGGACTCCAGTGCCTTAGAGTTTGCATTAGAGAAAGGCCAAGAATAGTCCAACACGCTCCTAAGGTCTTGGGAAATGAAATTACAAAGAACTCCAAGAAAAGATAGGTAGCGATCCAATCCATGAACTAAAATTCCACAAGAAATTCTCAAAAATGTAATTCTGAAAACACAAAAACCATTCCAATAAGGGGGGAGGGGAGAGAGAGAGAATGAATGCAGAGGCGTGAGCATCCCAAGCATTAAATACCTACAAGCCCTGTGCTGTCAACCCTGTGCATACAAATACAGTCTGAGCAATCAAGCTAACCCCTGCCTTTAAAGAACTTACATTCTAATAGAAAATGACAACATAAAAAAAGGAGCTGGAAATCTGGGAAGGTCTAAAAGGAACAATGTAAATACAAAGGGAACTCACTTCCTGATCAATTTAGATTTTTTAGAGACCTGTATAAAATATGGAAACAAGATTAATTAAGAGAGGATAAATACAAAAGAGTGACTCCCACCCTTAAAAGTGTCAGGAATGCTAAAGCAAAGAATGGGGGAAGACTGGTAAGGAAAGCTAAAGAAAACAAAAGGCAGGAAAGTTGTGATGTAGAAAATCAGTAGACAACAGAAGGGATAAGTCCATTGCTCAGGGTGGATGGGATAGTAAAAATTCAAGTTACTTTACCCAGGTGAACTACATTTTGAGGTGTTAAAAGAAAATGAAGACTAGGAAGAGATACCAGAGAACTAATTGGCAATATCCCTACTTTTAAGGAAAGGAAGAGAATAGAATGTGCAAACTCTAAAATGATGAGCTTGACTTTTATTCCAAACAAAATTCTAGAACATATTAAGGAGATGGTTAGTGAACATTTAGAAACAGAAGCAGTGATCACAAAAGACCAGCATGGCTTCACCAAGAATGGGTCGTGCCAAACTCATTGTTTTTTTCTTTTCTTTGGCAAAATTACTAAACTAAATAACTAAACTAAGAATGCTGTCAATCTTTACCTAGATTTTAGCAAAGAATTTGGTGAAGTCACTCATTCTGTTCTTGCAAAAAAAAAAAAATGGAGAAATGTAAATTAGATAATTAGGGAGATGGCCGAGCTAATTGAATTGCTGGACTCCAGAGTATTTCATTGGAAAATAGCAGTGTACGTAATAGAGTGCCGGGTTTGGGCTGCGGAAGACCTGAATTCAAATTCCCCATCTGACACGAGGTGGGTGACCCTGGAGTATTTGCTCAAACCTCTCTTTGCTTCAGGCAACTCCATAAAACTTGTCTACAAACTTGTAGATGGGTTTCAATTTGAGTTCCCTACACATTGAGTTACCCACATCAATTAAATCACAGATCCTTCTAATTTTTTTCCACCAACTTGGAAGGACTCCACTAGTGAAGTGAACAGGGATATGTGACTGGCCCTGTACTAGTAGGCTGCTAGGTGACACAGTAGATAAAAATATTGGATTTGGTGTCAGGAAGACCTGGATTCAAATCTTACCCCAGCCGTTTATTAGCTGTGTGATCCTAAGTGAGTCATTTAACGTTGCTCAGCCTGTTTCCTCATCTGTATGATGGGATAATAATAGTGCCCACCTTCCAGGGGTATTGTGAGAATAAAATGAGTTAACATGTACAATACTCGGTAAACCTTACAATGCTATATAAACACTAGCGATTATTGATTATTGCCATTCCTGTTGTTATTACTGATGCAGATAAAGACATAGATGCAACACTGATGAAATTAGCAGATGATACAAATCTGGGAATGAAAGTTACATACTAGGTAACATTTCAATAGTCTGGAACAATGGACCTAACTGAACAGCATGTAATCTAGTAGGAATGAATGCAGAGTCTTATATGGGTTCAGAAAAGCTTTTTCCCAGGTAGAAGATGTGGGAGGTGTGATTGCAAGCTCAGTATGAGTCAACATTGTGGTACTGTACCCTAGGAAGCTAAAGTAACCTTAGGCTACATTAAGAGGGAGAGTGTCCAAGAATAGAGAGGTCATCGTCCCACTGTGCTCTGCCCTGGTCAAAATAGGTTCAGCTCTAGAGAGGGGAGAGGCTGCGGAAGAGCTCGTTTCAAGGAAGATGTTGAGAGAGACCCAAGAACATCCAGATGAAGGCAATCAGAAAAACAGTCTCGAGGTCTTGGTGGAAGGAAGTGGGAATGTTTAGTTTGGAGAATTAAGTGAAGACTTAGGAAAGATATGATAACTTTCTTGAGGTGTTGAAAGGTCCATCCCATGGAAGAAGAATGAGGCTTGTTCTTGGCCCTGGAGGACTGACTAGAAGCAAGGAGGGAGTAGAGGAAAGTGTCAGGAAAAACTTTGCAGTGATCAGAGCTACCCAGAAGAATGGGTTTTCTCTGGAGGTAATGGGGTCCCCCTTCTTGAAGCTCATTAACCAAAAGAGCACCCCCTTTCAGGTATGCTGTAGCAGGCTTGGGAGTCTGGGACTGCCACCCCTTTGTTCTGCAGAGACCACTGGCCAGAAGCTCAGCCACTGGAGCCCCGCTCATTCTCTCAGAGTTGCTTATGCGAGAGTAGCCAATAGCCTCCCACCTTGTCATGGTACTCTCTGGGGCTAGCCTACCAGGGGGGACCATTAGACTATATTATTCCAGCACTGTTGTGGCCTCACGTGGAATTTCACTGGGAAATTCCAGCTGGTTGGGCTTTCGACCCTTTGTTCTGCTTGGAACTGTCAGATTTTTACCTCTCAGTGACCTTTGGCCAGTGTAGCTGAAGTTTCTCCGTTCATTTTCAGAGTGAACAAAAGCAGAGGGGCAGCTAGTTCAAATCTGGCCTCAGACCCTTGACACTTACTAGCTGTGTGACCCTGGGCAAGTCCCTTAACCCCAAATGCCTCACCAAAAAAAGCCAAACAAACAAAAAACCCCCACAAAAACAAAAGCAGAGCAAAACTCAGGTAATGAGGCAAATGTAGAGAACATCCATGGGCCAAAAAGAAAAGGGAGCCCCTTGTCCTGCCCATATACATATATGCCCAGGCAGCAACACAGACTCTAGGGTCCTGCCCAGCGTCCTGAAGCACGTCTGCTACTCCATTTTCTCGCCGATTTACCCCCAGAGGCCCATTGCAGGGTCGCCTCCCAGCTTCTCCTGGGCCCTGGGGAGCTGGATGGCAGAGACCTTCTCTGGTCACAGAATCAGAGAGGGTTAAGATCTGAAGGGTCCCTCAAGATCATCCAGCCTAACCCCCTCATTCCACAGAAAAAGAAGCTAAGCCCTGGGGAGGACAAGGGACTTGCCCAAGGTCACATGGAATGAGATCTTCCAGTGTGGGACTTTGTCCTAGTCTGACCTTTCTCAAACTAGAACTGAGCCACAAAGTGCTTGGAAGTTTGAAAGATACTAAGAGAAAGCATAAATGCTTTTTAAGGAATATTCATTCACCAAGTACTCATTAAGTGCCTTTTGGGTACCAGACTTGATGCTAGGCATCGAGCATACAAAGACAAAAACAGTCCCTGCCCTCAAGGGGCTTACACTCTACTCCAGCTTATATTATCAATGAAATAAACTTCCCCCCAATAAAAGGAGAGTTTGGAAGATTAGGGATCAAAATTTTTTAAAAAACACTAAAATTCTCTGCACATTAAAAGAGCTTAGAATCCATCGTTCCCTCTCTTGGAAGGACATCCCTGCATCAATATTGTTTCTTGGCAGCCTTGACTCACCGTGCATGGTTTGGGAAATGTCACTGTGGACCTTCCTTTTGCCTCTTCTTGGCTGTGCCCTTTGGTTTGGATCTGAGCTTGGCCAAGATGGCATTATTTGCCTGCCCAGAGGAAAGTCCCATTGCTGGTCACTGCACTAGCCCTGTCCTCCCAGCACAGGTGAATGAGCCAAGCAGGGCAGAGCATAACTAGCCTGATGATCTTATCCAAAGCCCTCATGGGGAGAAGACAGGGATCTACTGGCATGCGGGAGATAGTTGGCAATTATTTAAGTCTAGTGTCTAAACATTGCACTCACCTCTGTCTTAGCCAAGTGTGGTGAAAATTGCATCTGGCAACCCAGCTGGTGGGAGAAAACCAAGGGAGACCTTTTCTGGTTCAGTTCCAGGCCCACAGCCATGCAGATGAACTTGGCTCTCATACAAGGTGAGCCATTGGACTTTTCCCTTTTGCCTGTGTAGGATGCAGGACCCAGGAAAACGTGTCAGTTAGACCCGCTGAATTGGTCATCTCTCCCTGCTCCTTGGTGTTCCTTCCACACCTGCCCTGCCCTATTCAGTTCACTTGAGAGTCGAAGCTCTAAATGGTAGATTGCTCCAGCATCACTGACCAGAACTGCCTCCATTCAATTCAATACAAGCATTTACTTAGCAGCTACTATGAGCAAAGCCCTTTTCTCGGTGCTGGGAATACAGAGCTGAAACAACACACAAGCCCTGTCTTCAGGGAGCTTCCAGCCTTGCAGGGGACAAGAGAGGAATAGAGAGTAGATGGATGAATGGATAGATGGATGGATGGATGGATAGATAGATAGATGATAGGGAGATAGATAGGTGATAGATAATGGACAGATGGGTGAATAGATAGACATGATAGATGATGGACGGATGGATAAATGGATGAATAGATGGATGGATGGATGGATGGATAGATAATTAAAATAGATCATTGAAATGTCAGTCTTTTGGTCCAGACTATGATTTTACTGTTGTGAAGGAGCTCTCAGTGTGAAAGCTCCCTCTACATGTGCAGTCTGGCAGCTTGTCTGCAAGCTAAATATGACAAACATAGAAGGCAGACCAGCAGAGATGGACAAGAGATTTGCATGGGCGGGGCCACTTCTAATCAAAGGAATCAGGAAAGACCGGAGAAAGTGGCTGCTTGTCGTCAGGCAGGGGTGTGGAGGGAGGGCCTTCCAGGCATGGGGGGACAGAGGGGATGAAGACTGTTATTGTATAATATCAGGGAGGGCCAAAAGATTTTATGTGGGTTTTCCCGATGGGGGTGGCGCTGTGCCCCAACCCCCAAATTCTGTTAATCAGCTTTGAAAGGATATGAGGCTCATAAAAAGTTTACAAAATATACTAAATAGAGAAAAAATGCTCCATGGCCACTGCAACCAGAGCTATTTTTTTTTTGCAGGGCAATGAGGGTTAAGTGACTTGCCCAGGGTCACACAGTCAGTAAGTGTGAAGTGTCTGAGGCAAGATCTAAACTCAGGTCCTCCTGAATCTAGGGCCGGTACCCCATCCACTGTGCCACCTAGCTGCCCCAAGCAGGGCTATTCATTAAAGACATAAGTCATGACTGAAGCAAACATCTTTTGAATGATCAGAGACAGCTAGAAGAGCGAGCCCCAGACCATGCGGAGGTCTGGGTTCTAGTCCCCACAGTTACCATCAAGTCATGTGACCTCCTGCCATTTAATTTCTCTGGGCCTTGTTTCCTTCACAAAAAGAAGGGATATGTATATTTTACTGTCTAGAGAAGGGATTCTTTAACCTAGGGTTCATATATATATATATATATTTTTTTTTTTTTGGTGGGGCAATAAGGATTAAGTGACTTGCCCAGGGTCACACAGCTAATCAGTAAATGTTAAGTGTATGAGGCCGGATTTGAACTCAGGTCCTCCTGAATCCAGGACCAGTGCTTTATGCACTGTGCCACCTAACTGCCCCCGTGGGTCCATATTTTTTATATTTGGTTATGCATCTCAGTATGATTTCCTTTGGTACCTTATGTATTGTATTTTATGCATTTAAGAATCCTATTCTGAGAAGGGTTTCATTGACCTTACCAGACTTCCAAGAGAGTATCTAACAGGAAAAAGATGAAGAACCCCCCATCTAGAGTGAAAAGTTACTAAATAGGAGTAAAGATGACTCATTGTGAATAAACAGTATGATTGAAAACTCAGAGGAACTAACAAGATCTTTAATTGCATCGATGCAAGCCTGTTCTCCAGAGTGAAGGGGTGATAGGCCCTGGTCAGGTCATATTGGAGAGTATCAGGTTCAGTTTGGGGGCATCATATTTTAGGAGGAAAGTTATCAGGTGGAGTATGTCCAGTAGAGCACAACTGGGGTGGGAAAGAGACCGTGCCATACTGTGGGCATCAGCTAAAGAAACGAGGGAGGAAACACAGGACTGGGGCAGGGCGGGGTGTGGGGGGGTGCTGTCTTGGACTTCTGAAGAGCTGCTGTGAAGAAGAGAGATGCAGGAAGTGCCCATGCTCACTCTTGAGAATGACTGTCAGGGTTTCAGAAACTGGAAAACCCCACAATCGGAGCTCGATTTCCTCTTTTGTTGACTGTTTAAACTTGAGTGATAGAAAAAAAATGTTAATCATGTTCATTAAACTGAAAGGTATGGCAAGTGAACATTTTCCCCGGTTGTTTGTTAAACTTTTACCAGCACACCCCTGAAGATGCAGTCTGCATGGCCCCAGTGGTCCAAATGAAGATCAGTCATTGAAAATCAGTTGCTCCCTATTGCCTCGCATTTGAAACTCTCCAGAATCCAGTATAATCCTACTACTCCATTAGCTACTTTCTTCTTTTTCTTTTCTTTTCTTTTCTGTGGGGCAATGAGGGTTAAGAGACTTGCCCAGGGTCACACAGCTAGTAAGTGTCAAGTGTCTGAAGCCAGATTTGAACTCAGGTCCTCCTGAATCCAGGGCTGGTGCTTTACCAACTGCACCACCTAGCTGCCCCTACTTAGCTGCTTTCTTCCATGACCATAAATTCTGGCCAAACTGGCTAGCTCTCTACCTCCCACCCAACCACATCAGGTGCTCTCCTGCCTCCATACTCAATGTCTAGAAAGTGTCCCTCTCCCTCTCCATGCTGGATGAATTGCTGCACATCTTATAAACAAAGCCCACTTCAAATTCTTCCTCCTCTAGGAAGCCTTCCCTTATTCCCCTTATCAATAAGTACTTTTCCCTCCCCCAACCTGATCTCTGAGTCAGTCAACAAGCATTAATTAAGCGCCTACTATGTGCCAGGCACTATGCTAAGTATGGGAGATATGAAGAAAAGAAAAAAGAAAAAAAGAAGGAAAAAAAAAAAAACATGGTCCCTGCTCCCAAGGAATTCATATTCTAATGAGAGCAGGAACCATGTCTAATCTAACCTTGGCTTTTCCCACAGTGTCTAGCACAGAGTAGGTACTTAATCAGTGATGAATCGAGGCATAAAGATTATAGAGAGGCAAATTTCAGTTTATTATAAGGAGGAACTTTCTAACAGGCAGTCATGAAATTGCCTATCTTGTGAAGAAGTGAGCTTCCTGTCACTGGAAGTGATTAATGATCTTATTTTTTTGTTGTTTTTGGTTTTGGTTTTGCAGGGCAATGAGGGTTAAGTGACTTGTCCAGGATCACACAGCTAGTAAGTGTCAAGTGTCTGAGGCCGGATTTGAACTCAGGTCATCCTGAATCCAGGGCCGGTACTTTATCCACTGTGCCACCTAGCTGCCCCCAATCAGTGATCTTATAAAGAAGATTCCAACACTGGGCAGGATAGGAGGTTGGGCTAGGTGACCGGCCTCTAAGGGATCTTCCAAAACTCACAGGTTCTCTTAAGTCTAAGGTAGAAAGGAAATGTAAGTGAATGGCCCTAGAGGTAAGAATCAATGAAGAAAGGCCTCCAGAGGGGCAGCTAGGTGGCACAGTGGATAGAGCAGTGGCCCTGGATTCTGGAGGACCTGAGTTCAAATCTGACCTCAGACACTTAACATCTACTAGCTGTGTGGCCCTGGGCAAGTCACTTAACCCCCATTGCCTTGCAAAAACAAAAACAAAAAAAGCAGAAGCATGGTCTGAACCCAGCACAGGCAGCTTTTAGAAGAACAATAAAGGGGGCAGCTAGATGGCACAGTGGAAAAAGCACCGGTCCTGGATTCAGGAGTACACTTAATACTTACTGGCTGTGTGACCCTGGGCAAGTCACTTAACCCCAGTTGCCTCACCAAAAAAGAAGAAGAAGAAGAAGAACAATAAAGGAGTGTGATGGGCAACCCAAGAGGGTGAGCCAGGGGCTTCCCTCAGCATCTGCAGGGGCATGTGGAATGCAGTGGCTGAGAGAAGAATATGGGTCTGAAGAAAACGGTGGTGAGGGGAGAGCATGGGAGATGGGAAGGGCTGCTGCCAAGGAAAACCCCCAAAACATCAGCCCTCCATCAGTGCCAAGACCCACCTTGACTTCAGAGGCCTGATGGACGATGGTGAAACAAACCTACCTCCTCTCAGAAGAGTGAGATGAACCACATTCTACTGGACAAGTCCAGTGCATGGGTGGGGGTTGGGTTTGGGTTTTTTTAATGATACTTCATTGTTACCAGAAGGGGCTCTATTGACATTGGGGAGTTATGGGGGAAATAAAAGTAATACAATTTAAGCCCCTTTCTAAGAAAAGAAAATAAGAGAATGGGAAAGACTGGGGAAATGATAGCCAATGTTATTCATTGCCCAGGAAAAGGAACTTACCTCTAGAGAGGCAGCAGGTACAATAGAAAGAACCAAGACACGGAGTGAAACAATCTAGGCTGCTCTCCCTACTCCCCCATTTATTAGTCCTGTGACATTGACAAGTCACTGAGCCTCCCTAAGCCTCAGTTTCTTCATCTGTAAAATAGGCATAATAATACTTGCACAACCTCCCTGGTAGAGTCGTTAGATAGAGAGCACTTTGTAAACTGTTTAATGTTATCGTCATCAGGCTCCTCCCCACCAAATCCTCCTCCTCTGATGCTTCATCATGACATGGAAGTGACTCTGAGTTTTTAAAGGCCATGCTAGTAGAGCCTGAGTTCCGGGAAGTCCTACCAGGCTTCAGGTATGGATTTGGCTATGGACCATCTGTTGGTTATCCAATGACCAGCCTCACCAACCATAGAGAGGCTCATCACTAGATTGTCTACAGAGAGATGAAGGTTTTGGCCACAGTCATTCCCAAAGGCCATCCAGCTAAACATTGAGAAGTCACAATCTACAAAGGTGTAGGAAGCACCCATACCAGGAAAACTGCAAGTCTTTGAAATATTAAAGTTTTAATACTTTAAGCACATCTAGGGTCATATCAGTGACTTCAGAGGTAGAGATGACGTCTCTATCAACATAGGTCACCGACCCCTCCATTATTGGATGAGAAAATAGATTAATGGAATCAAATAGAGAAGCCAGAAAGAAAAACAAATTTAAATGAGAGACTGGCATTTCATAAGTCCAGGATTATAAAATGTTTGAGAAAGAAATTAGCATTAAAATTGTAAAAGCATTAGGCCAGTTGTATAGCAAGATAGTGGTAAGAGTTTGTATAACAATTACTACCAATAAGAATAATCAGAGTCCTAGCTATCGCCTATGTCATGGGGGAGTGGAGAGGACAGTGACAGAGTCAAAGAACGTTGGCCAAGGCAGTGTAAAGGCCTCTGGGTTCCCAAAGACCCCTCTAGCTAGCTGGGAAGGCCTAACAGGAACCCAAAACACGGGCTAATTGGTGTCCAACAATACCAATAACTGGGTCAACATTCCAGCCAGCATGATGCATCTTCTCTTATGAATCTAAGCATCATGTCCCACATCCCACTTAGTGTTCTCTAGCGGTCTCTAGAGTCACCTAGACACAGCATGCAGGAATGCCCCCGGCTTGGCTTGAAACTTGGGTAACCTCAGACATACATGAAGCCTCCTTAAGAGCATCGAGACCATCAGCTTGACACCAAGGCCAGCAGAGCCAGCCTCCCTCCTTTGTGGTCCAGCACCTCCAGAAGGCCAGAGAGATCTACGAGCACAAATCAGAAACAGCCCTCCTGCCCTTGCTGGGGAGAACTTGGGGGCAGATGTCGCTGACCACAAAAACAGAGAAACCACAAATATGCGGGAGATGGATGTGAGATAAAAACGCTTTTATGGTGTGCCAGTATGACAATATAATGAAATTGGAAACAGATTTTGCCAGCTGTAGTCAAGGATTCCATCCTGGTTTTTGATGACAGTATCCTCCATTCCAAGTTATGCAACCACAGATTACAGATCAATACAAGGCAATGGTAAGATTGGAGGAAATCAGCGCAGAAATTGAGCTGTTACTTAAATCTAAAGAGGGAAAAGGTAAAGAACCTAATACCAAACTCCTCTCTCCCAAAAGGGGCTACCTATTCCTGAATCAGAAGACAAAAGGAATTCCAATGGCACAAATGATTTTGGAAAGGAGATGGACGGAAGGGATGGCTCATAGAGTCATAGACAGATCTGGAAAGAACCTGAGAAGTCATCTATTCCCTTAGTTTACAGAAAAAGAAACTGAGGCCCAGAGAGGTGAAATCACTTGGCCAAGATCACAGCTGTGATTCAGGACAGAAGCAGGATTTGAACCCAGGGTCTCTGGCTCCAAAACCAACACTATTTACCCTCTATCACAAGGCCTTCCAGAGCCCAGCCAGGCCTCTCTGTTCCCAGCTCTTCCCTCTCTCCCAAGCCCCACTCTGCTCATAGCCAGAGGGAGCCAAGCCACAGTCTCCTGGGGCTCCAGCCACCCACCTGGGGAGGTCAAGAAGCCACAGACTCTGCCTAGCATCCTTCTCCTTCCCCAGTCCCCTCATCCCATGTGGGTGTGGGAACAGAACAGTACTTCCGCTCCCCAACAAGCCAAAATGAATCCAGCTGGTCCTCTTCCTTCCCTGTGGGCGGCAGCTGTCCCTTGGGACTGGTGGTCAGAGTGACAGAATTTGCTTCAGGGTCTCTGTGACTGGCGCCCTGCCAGGGAGACAAAGGACCACTGCATCTTCCTTCCATATCTCTCCCTGCACCCTGAGAGCCACTGGCTGGGCAAGGGAGGAGGAGCCTACAAGGCCTTTGCAGAGACACTGTGACAGGACCAGTGCATTTCCACGTGGGAGTGGGAGGGAATCCGGTCCCACAGAATCCTGGAATCTCGGGATAAGATGGGACCTCATGATCACCTTTTCCAACCCAAACCCGACAAAGATAAAAACTCATGCAACTTATGCGTAAAGCCCTGCCCTGAGAGGCGGCCGCTGTGCCCACTCTGGACAACTGATCATTTGGAAGCTGCTTCTGAGACCAAGCCGCAATTTGCACTTTTGTACCTCCCTGTGCCTCTGGTTTTGCCTGCCCGGCCAAAGAGAGCCCATCTACTTCCCCTGCTTGCAGAGCATCATGTGCTCTCACACCTTCCCCTCCCTCTCCTCTGTATTCTCTTCTCTTGGCTAAACACCCGCAGGTCTGGTTTCACACTGAGGTTGGCCTAAATACAGGAAAGTAAAAACCAGTCCATTGCAGCACCTCCTCTGGGTGCCAGCTGATGCCTGTAATTCTGCCATTAAAGTTTCTAAAATTTTGAACTTGGAGTTAGAAAGATCTGAGTTCAAATTCTGCCTCAGGAATTTGTTAGCTGCATGACCCTCGGCAAGTCACTTAATATCTCTCAGCCTCAGTTTCCTTATCTGTAAAATGGGGATAGTTAAAAATGGCATCTACTTCATAGGGTTGTCATAAGGATCAAATGAGAGAACATGTATAAAACTCTTTGAAAATCTTAAAATGTCATGTAAATGTTAGTTAATATAATCATTTTTGGTTGTTTTTTGTTTTGTTTTGTAGGGCAATGGGGGTTAAGTGACTTGCCCAGGGTCACACAGCTAGTAAGTGTCAAGTGTCTGAGGCCAGATTTGAACTCAGATCCTCCTGAATCCAGGGCCGGTGCTTTATCAGTGGATAGCTAGGCGCTACCCAGCTGCCCCACTTTAGCCACTGTTTATCCCAGGGAAGTTCATTCTGTACCTTCCAGAGTCACTGACACAGGGTGAGTGACTGAAGCAGATCTGGACAGAGAGGCAGGGACTTAGAGCTTTGGGTGCAGAGGTTGGGGTGAGGAAGACTATTCCCACTGAAGGAGAGACAGCATGAGGTCAGAGACGCCAGACCAGCCCTGCTGTCCTGGAGCTCTAGCTGCTGCTCGCCAGTCACCCCAGTTTCAGCTAAAACCCAGTGCTCACAGACCTCATGGAGCTCAAGGCTATGAAGCGAATCAAATGAGCATAAAAGGAGGAGAATTGGGCAATCAGGGCGATGAAAGGGCAATCAGGATGATAGACAAGGGGAGAGATCAGTTCGGGCTGGGAGCGGCATGGAAAGTTTCATGAAGGGGTTAGCATTTTAGCTGGTTCTTAAAGGATTACCTCCACCGTGGGTGGGGTGAACTCAGCTGTTTCCAAGGCAAGAAAAATTAGAAGGGGCCAGGAGCTGTCCACAGCTGAACTTCACGCAGAAGATCAGGGAGAGGGAAGGAGAGCCCCAAATATTGGGCTCAAAGGGCAAAAAGATAATTCATTGTTGGGAAATTTGGAAAGCAAGTCTGACAGAAATTGGGCATGGGGGCAGCTAGGTGGTATAGTGGATAAAGCAGCGGCCCTGGGTTCAGGAAGACCTGAGTTCAAATCCGGCCTCAGCCACCTGGTAGTTACTATTTGTGTGACCCTGGGCAAGTCACTTAACCCTCATTGCCAAGAAAGAAACAAAGAAGAGAAGGAAACAAAGAAATTGGACATATACCAATATCTTACCCCATTTACCAAAATAAAGTCAAAATGGATACATGACCTAGATATAAAGAGAGAGAATACAAGAAAATTTGAAGAAGATGGAATATATTACCTATCAGAATTATGGACAGGAGAACAATTTATGGATGAACATTTTTTTAAAAGGGCAAAGGTATAGTCAAATTGGGAAATACACCCTGTGTATTTCCTATGAACCCTATGTGTTAGGTGCCATTTTTACCTCCCATTTTTGAGCTCGAGTCGATTTGGAAAGCAGGTTTCTTGGTTGCCTGGATGAGCCTGGACTGCCTTCTCTATCGCAAACTTCCTTCAGTCATTCACTTGGAATGTCAGTGGTTCCACGTTGACATTGAATAATTAATGACTATTCTTTGAGTCAACTGGCTCTGAATCTAATTATGTTGACATCCTTGTCACAAGGTCAGCATGAAACATTTTATCAAGTGCTTTGCTAAAAATGAGGTCCCCATGTATGTGTGTATATGTAGATGTATTACATATATAATATATACACATGGGTATTTATATATACATATATATGTGTCAACATACATCTATGGACATTAACACATATAGAGAGATGAGTACTGGGCCTGTGATTCCATTGATCTGGGAAACTCCCGGATTATGAAATTCCTTCTTCCAATGCCCAGCAATTTACAGCCTTAGGGAGGTGTCTAGAGAAACGGTCAAGCCAAATAGCAATAGGGACCATAATCCCTACATGAGGATCCCTGTGGGCTGCATATTGACTTAGTTTTAAAATGTAATACTATCTGGGGCAGTGAGGTGGCACAGTGGATAAAGTGCCAGCCCTGGATTCAGGAGGACCTGAGTTCAAATCCAACCTCAGACACTTAGCACTAGCTGTGTGACCTTGGGCAAATCACTTAACCCCCGTTGCCCCGCCCCCCCAAAAAAGTAATACAACCTGTTGAATGGTATTTTTATTTATTTTGTTAAATATTTCCCAGTTTTAATCTGGTTTGGGCCCAGTCTGGACTGCATGTGGCCTAAGAAATTAAGTGAGTGACTTACCCAGGGTCACTGAGTCCCAGGATGTTTCACAGAAGGGATGTGAACACAAATCTTTCTGGTTCCAAGACCAGCTCTCTATTCAGTATGCCACAGTAAACACACACATACATAATGCATATATGTGTGCATATATATGTTTTTACATTACATTCATTTCTAAATATATTTCTACACACATCTAGAAAGCTATTTTTATAACAAATATTTCAAAAGAAATTTTAAAAATCAGATCAGAACTAATATTGACCTGGCCTGATATTTGCAGCATTCTAAATTCACAGTTCACTATCTCTGTAATAAAGGGAAGAAAGTGCTTTTCTTTTCTTTTTTTTTTGTTCGCTTGCCGAGCTCTTATTTTCTCTCCCTTCCACCTCACTCCCATCTAAAAAAGAGAAAGAAAATCTCTGTAACAAACTTGCAAAGTCAAGCAAAACACATTCTCGTATTGGCTATGTCCAAAAAATATATATGTCTCAATTCTGTGCCTTGAGTTCATCACCTCTGTGTCAGAGGGTAAGTAGCAGGTGTCATCATCCCCTAAAATAGTGATTGGTTATCACATTGATCAACGTTCTTAAATCTTTCAAAGTAGTTTGTCTTTACAAAGTTATCATTACCATATAAATTGCCCTCTTGATTCTGCTTGCCTCATTCTGAATGAGGTCATGTAAGAGTTCCCAAATTTCTTTGAAATTGTTCCTTTTGTCATTTCTTATGGCACAATAGTATTCCTTTACATTCATATATCATAATTTATTTAGCCATGGGTCAATCGATAGATATCCCTTTAGTCATTCGCCACTACACAAAAAGTTGCTAAATTTATTTGGGGGGGGATGTATGGGTCCTTTTCCTCTTTCTTTTATCTTTTTGGGGTATAGACATGGTCATGGTATGCACTACTAGGTTGTATGGGTTAAAGGGAATGTACAATGCAGGCAGAGTTTGGGATCCTAGTTCCAAATTGCTTTCCAAGAGTGGCTGTGCCTAGTCATAGTTCCAACAACTGGGCATTTATGCACCTATTTTGCCTCAGTCCCTCCAACATTGATCATTTTCCTTTCTTCGTCAGCTTCACTCATGTGATGGATATGAGGCAGAAAGAAAATACATTTTCTCAACTCTTCTTCAGGGTAACACTAGGTCATCACAATTCCACAAAAATTCAATGTCGGGGGCGGGGGGTTTGTCCTTTCCATTTATATTACTATAGTCAGTATGTATGTTGTTTTCCTGGTTCTATTTATTTCACTCTGTGTCAATTCCTATAAGTCTCAGTGGGATTCCACAAATTCTTCACTTGCATCACTTATCACAAAATAATCTCCTATTGCATCCTTTAACCACAAATTTGTTTCAGTTGTTACTGGATAGATGGATACCTACTTAGCTTTTTAGCATCATTCCAGATTGCTTTCCAGGATGGTGGACCAGTTTACAACTCTACCAACAGCATATTAACTCCTCTTCCTTCCCTTAACATGTCTAATATTAACTATTTCCTTTTTTGCCACCTTTGCGAATTTGGTAGATGTGATAAAACTTCAGTGTGATTTTGTTGTGCATGCCAATAGTGATCATAGTCTTCCATATGATTGTTAATAGTTTGCAAGTCTTCTTTTGAGGACTGTTTGCTCATATCCTTTGACCTCTTATCCACTGGGAGAAATGACTCTTGGGTATAACCTCTTCTTGATGAAGGCATGCTGACTCTATAATCACCATTTCCTTTTCTAGTTATTCACTAACAATCTTTAGTAATGACTCCTAGATTTTTTGCCAGGAAGTCAAGCTCACTGCCTATAATTTGTGGGCTAATACTATTCTCTTCCTTTTTGAAAATCGCAACATTGCTTGACCTTCTTCACTCCTGTCAAAGGCACTTCTCCTATTTTTCATAATATTTACTCTCACAGTAATGTGGCAATCATATTGATCAGGGGTTCAGGTGATTTTAGCTCAACAAAGAGCAGCCAAGTATTCCCAAGCTAGTTTCTGATTTAGATCAAGTATCCACTCTCTATTAGCTATTTTTGTTCTGTTCTTTCTAGTCCAAAGGTCATTCTCATTGGCAGAGAAAACAAAAACAAAATAAAAACTGAGAAAACAAAATTAAAATTTCTCTACATATCTTTTTGACATCTAAATTGGTTAGTAACTTCTCTGTAAACCCATATCAGACATAGATATAGATAGATGGATAGATAGAGAGATAAGTGTCATGTTTCTTCTTTATCATAAGAGTTCCTCTGGATGCCTTAGATTTTTATTGTCAGGAGTCACCTATCCCCACTAGGTTTACTTCCCCTTGTCCATGGGATACTAGCTGTTCTTCCTCTGGACCATTTGAAGCCTGTTCCCCCCCACCCCAGATCTAAGCTATCCAAAGGAGAACTAGCATAGTTATGGCCATAGGCTCATTCTGTATAAGTATGGGTTGAAGGAATTGGGAATATTTACCCCAGAGAAGAAAATATTCTTGAGGACCTGAGAGCTCCCTTCAAGTGTTTGAAAGGCTGTCGTGTAGAAGAAGGAATTGAATTCTGTTTGACACCAGGAGGCCTGAACTGGGTTTATTGGATTGTAGGTATTATTGTTTGTCCTGCATTCTTGAAGAGGACCATGACATCAGGGTGATGTCATGACTTGCAGTGAATTAGATTTAAGTGAGGCACCAACCTCACTCTCTCCTCCAGAGCCATCTGGGTCCAATGGCAAGATATATATCTGGACAACTGGAGATGGCCCCAGATATTTTTAAGGCAATTGGGGTTATACTAGTAAGTGTCAGAGGTTAGATTTGAACTCAGGTCCTCCCAACTTCAGGGCTAGTGCTCTACCCACTGCAACACCTAGGTATCCCCATATTATAGATATATAGAGAGATGGAACACTTGCTCCTGCAACCACCCACTATATCTACCATATTCTTGTTTTCTTCTTCATATTTTTTGGGGGTGAGGCAATTGTGGTTAAGTGACTTGCCCAGGGTCACACAGCTAGTAAGTGTTAAACATCTGAGGTTGGATTTGAACTCAGGTCCTCCTGAATCCAGGGCCGGTACTCTATCCACTGCGCCACCTAGCTGCCCCCTGCATATTCTTTCAATGACAAAGAAAAATGGAAAGTTGGGTGGTGGAGGTTTAGGGCTCTATCCCCAAAAAATCCTGGAGATTCATTTGAGGGGAAAGGGGCATCACAGGATTAGAGATAAGCAAATCTCAAACTCCAATTAAAAAAAAGAAAAGGACAAGAATAAAGTCTGCAAACTATAGGCCAGTGAGCTTGACTTAGATTCCTGGGGAAAATCTAGAATGGATCATTAAAGAGATGGTTAATAAATTAGTCAAGAAACATTTCTTAATTTTTTTTATTTTATTAACAAAAATCCATCTCCCCTCCCTCCGAGCTCCCCCTTCCCAAAACAAACATTTGTTTATGCATCTACTGTCCACAAGGGACTGTGCTAGAAGCTAGAGCTACAATGACAAGAATGAAGTAGGTCCTGCCATAAATGAACTTACATTCTGTAAGGGGAGATACCATGTGCATAGAGAACAGATCCAAACTACCTACCAAAACGATACAAGGTACTTTGGAAGGTAGTAGTAGGCAGGGAAGCAACCTCAGCTTCATGAAGAAGGTGGCCCTTGAGCTGAGCTTTAAAGCAAGCTTGTCATGCAAAGAGGCAGAGGCGGACCAACTATGCAGAATAAGATCCACATTTTTGGATACAGCCCATATGGGAATTGCTTTTCTTGACTATGTATATTTGTTGCAAAGGTTTTGTTTTCCTTCTTTTCCTACATGGTGGGGGGAGGTGGAGTGAAAGGGGGAAATGCTGTCCTAATTGACAAAATAAAATTTAATTTAAAAAAAAAAAGAGGCCAAGATGAGGAGGAAGTACATTCCAGCCACGGGGAACAGCCTGTGCAAAGTCTCAGGGGTGAAAGATGGAGCATCATGTTGAGAAATAGTAAGAAGGGGGCAGCTAGGTGCTACAGAGGATAAAGCACTGGCCCTGGATTCAGGAGGACCTGAATTCAAATCCAGCCTCAGACACTTAACACTTACTAGCTGTGTGACCCTGGGCAAGTCACTTAACCCCCATTGCCCCGCAAAAAACAAACAAACAAAAACAAAATTTTAAAAAAGAGAAATAGTAAGAAGACCAGTTTGGCTGGGTTAGAGAATGCATTAGGGGGTGTAATGTAATATGAGATTGGAAAGGTCGGGGCCACATCGTGAAGGGTTTTAGATGGAAGAAAGTATTTGCATTTGCCCCTAGAAGTAAGAGAGAGCCACTGGAGTTAAATGAACAGGAAGTGATATGGGCAGACTTGAGTTTTAGGAACATCACTTTTGCAGGATGTATAAAGATTGGATCAGAAATGGGACCAATTAAGAGGTTATTGCAATAATCTAGGGATGAGGTGATAAGGTCCTGAATTGGGGTAGGGGCAGAGAAAGGGATGAATGGAAGAGATACCATGGAGGAAGAACCCCAAAATCCGTCAACTTATTAGATATGTGGGAGTGAGAGAGAGTGAGGAGTGGAGAATAACTCAAGATGAGAACATGGGTACCCAGGGCAGAAATGGGAAGATCAGAAGAGAAGTGCTTTGGAAAAAGCTAATGATTTTACTTTGAACCTCTTAAGGCTGGAATGTCTATTGAATATCCAGTTTGTAAATATTCAATAGGCAACTGATGATACAGGACTGCTCAGGAGAGAGACTAGGGCCAAATGGGAGTCATCTGCATAGAGATGACAATTGAACTGCTGAGACATGATGGGGTCACTGAGAGAGTATAGAGAGAGGAGGGAAAAGGCACCATGACAAACCCTTCAAGTTCATCCAGATATGGGGTATGATATAAGTGGTCTCTGAGAAGGAGCCATCAAGTAGGTGCAAGTACAACCAAGGGAAATGGGCATCACAAGAACCCAGAGAGAGGAAAAGTTAAACTGGAGAGGATGTTGATCAACACTGTTCAATGCTGCAAAGAGGTCAAGAAGGATGAGGGATAAGAAAGGTCATTAGATCACAGGTAACTTTGGTGAGACCATTTGGGTTTTGGTCGCTAAGAGGGCTTTGGCTTCATGAAAGGAGAGCATCAGAAGTCATGCTGTTGAGCCCAGTGGAGTTTTTATAATGGACACATGCAGTGATTTTTAAAGGTTTTGTTTGTTTGCTCTCATGGGTCTTGATCTGCTAGTGTCTATTCTTTGGCCATTCATCCTTGATGACTGGGGCTCCCAGGAGGGCAGCTACTGAAGTCTCCAATAGCCTGCCAAGGCACCAATCAGAACAGCTTGATCAGCTTGGCCCATTCAACAGAAGGGTCAGAACTGAATTCAGTTTCTATGAAAGCAGTGAGCAGGAGGGTAGTGAGATGATTGTTGAAAGCAACTGAAAGTGTCAATGTTAAGTTAAGATGGTATACCCCAAAGATGGTATGGTCTGATAGCAGGGGATCTGGATTTGAGCCCCAGATATTTCAATTTCTACTTCTGTGACCTTAGATAAGGGTATCTAGGTGGTTCAGTAGGTAGAGCGCCAGTCTTGGAGTCAGGAAAACTTGAGTTCAAATCTAGCCTTAAACACTTTGACATTACTTAGGAAGAAGTTTGGGTCTATCACTCTCCTTTCCTCTCAGAGCAATGAGGCATGAGGTAAAAAAAGGAAGGAGGTTACCAGAAGTGGACAGGGCTGTGTCCCACTGCTTGAATATTCATGCTTTACAGTTTTCTGCATAAAACTTAAATTCTTCTCTACATAGAAGGTGCTGACCAGCATTGGTAGAGAGAAGTCTCTTGAGTTCAGTATCAATGAAATCACAAGTCCAGTCCCTATCTCCATCTCTATCAATGGAGTAAATGCAATTTAACTTCTATGCCAATCGAGTGAATTCTTTCGAAATGCACTAAGGAAAGAAAACAAGATTGGGGAACTGAGTGGGAATGGGGGCTAGAATTATATGAGAGATAATGGTCTTGAAGGAATTAATTCATGCCACTAGATTAGAATTTGAATCCAAAAGCTCTTAGAGAAGCCATGGTCTCAGCATGCTCATTTGGTGGTAAACTAGTAGCTAGTGGCTGGAGAAATAACTGATTACATTAGGGTATGCGCAGTTGAGTGGACTGATACAACTGGGTCTTAGATTGCCGCCTGGTGGCATGCAAAAGCATAGCTCCCTGAGAAGCATCTGCAGCTACCTTTCCAGTAAAAACACCATCCCCCCAAGCAGTGACAAGTACTTCAGGCAATACAGACCTTATTTAAGAGATATAGAACTCCCCAAGAGTGCAATGGACTGACTATGAAGGCCAAATATTTTCCCTCACCAAAGGTTTTCAAGGAAAGGTTGACTATTTGCCAAGTAGTTGTAGAGATTTTCGTTCAGGCATCAGACTAGATTTACAGGTATTGGCACACTAAATCTGGCCTGCCACGCAGCTTTGTACAGCCCTCAGCTGTACGTCTTAAAATACAGTTTTATTATATTTGAAGATGTAAAAACCACTCAGCTCAAAGGCAATACAAAAAAAGGCAGCAGTGGTCAGGGGGATTCACCTCCCTGCTCACAGCCAGTGGTTTATAGACCCCTGGACTCCAAGGTACCTGATGTTCATTCCAATGCTAAGAATCTGTACCCATTTTAGAGATAAGGAAAATAGTGACTTGCCCGAGACTGCACAACTAGTTAATGTTAGATCTCAAGCCTAATGCCACATGGCTGCTGACCCTAAATCCAGGTCTCTTCTTCAGAAAGGAAGGCTTTTTGGTTTTTTGGGGTTTTTTTGAAGGCCAATGAGGGTTAAGTGACTTGCCCAGGGTCACACAGCTAGTAACTGTCAAGTGTCTGAGGCTGGATTTGAACTCATGTACTCCTGAATCCAAAGCCAGTGCTTTATCCACTGTGCCACCTAGCTGCCCCCCAGAAAGGAAGGCTTTTTAGGAGAGCCCTGGGGGACTTTTTAGGAAAGACATGGTAGGTGACACAGTGCATAAAGCACTGGGCCTGGAGTCAGAAAGACCTGAATTCAAATCTGGCCTCCGACACTTACTAGCTGTGTGACCCTGGGCAAGTCACTTCACCCTGTTTGTCTGTTTCCTTAACTGTAAACTGGGGATGATAATAGAACCTCCCTGACAGAGTTGTTGTGAGGATCAACTGAGATTATATTTGTAAATAACTTAACAAAGTGCCTAGCTTGTAGTTATCATTGTTGTTATTGAGTTGTTCTCAGTCATGTCCAACTCTTCGTGACCCCATTGGGGGTGATCGTGGCAAAGATACTGAAGTGGTTTGTCATTTCCTTCTCCAGCTCATTTTACACATGAGAAAACTGAAGCAAACAGGGTTAAGTGACTTGCTCAGGGTCACACAGCTAGTAAGTGTCTGAGGCCAGATTTGAACTCAAGTCTTCCTGACCCCAGACCCAGCATTCAGTGCACTAAGGTGCCACCCAGCACACTTCCTTGTGCCCTGTGGCCAACACTGTTCTGGGACTCAGGAGACCAGGGTTCAAATCCCAGTAGAAAGATTACTAGCTACTTCTCATAAAGGCCTCATCTCTAAAATATATAGGGAACTAAATCAAATTTATAAGAATCCAAGTCATTCCCCAATTGAGAAATGGTCAAAGGATATGAACAGGCAGTTTTCTGATGAAGAAACCAAAGCTATCTATTCCCATATGAAAAAAATGCTCTAAATCTCTAATGATTAGAGAGATGCAAATTAAAACAACTCTGAGGTACCACCTGACACCTATCAGATTGGCTAAAATGACAAAAAAGGAAAATAATAAATGTTGGAGAAGCTGTGGGAAAATTGGAACACTAATTCATTGTTGGTGGAGCTGTGAACTGATCCAACCATTCTGGAGAGCAATTTGGAATTATGCCCAAAGGGCGATAAAGCTGTGCATACCCTTTGACCCAGCAATTCCACTTTTAGGTCTTTTTCCCAAAGAAATCATGGAAAGGGGAAAGGGACCCACATGTACAAAAATATTTATAGTTGCTCTTTACGTGGTAGCAAGAAATTGGAAGTTGAGGGGGTGCCCATCAACTGGGGAATGGCTAGACAAGTTGTGGTATATGAATACAATGGAATACTATTGTGCTGTAAGAAACGATGAGCAGGAGGAGTTCAGAGAAACCTGGAGGGTCTTACGTGAGCTGATGATGAGTGAGATGAGCAGAACCAGAAGAACATTGTACACAGTATCATCAACATTGAGTGTTGACCTACTGTGATGGACTATATTCTTCTCACCAATGCAATGGTACAGAAGAGTTCCAGGGAACTCATGATAGAAGAGGATCTCCAAATCCAAGAAAAAAAAAAAAAGAACTGTGGAGTATAGATGCTGAATGAACCATACTATTTCTTTTGTTTTGGGTGCTGTTGTTTTTTTTTTTCTATTTTAAGGTTTTGCATCATTGCTCTGATTTTTTCTCTTATAACAGGACTAATGCAGAAATAGGATTAATGTTATTATGTATATATATATATGTGTGTGTGTATAGATATATATATCTATATATGTATATGTATATAGATATATAGATATAACCTATATAAGATTACCTGCTGTCTAGGGGAGGGGGAAGGGAGGGAAGGGAGGGAGAAAAATCTGAAATTGTAAAGCTTGTATAAACAAAAGTTGAGAACTAAAAAAAAAAGAATATTATAGAGGAGGAGCATGGTAACTTACAAATTGTAAAAAAAAAAAAAAAAGATTACTGGCTCTAGAGTCTCAGAATATTGGGTTTAAATGCCACCTCTAAATCTTACTACCTGCATGACCTTGGACAAGTCACTTCTCCCCCTTTGTTTCCTTGATGACCTCTAAGGTTCCTCTCGGCCATTTTACATTCCATGGTCTAAGCAGCAAGGTGAGATGCAGGCTGGGTGAGGACAATGTCACAAGTGCCCCAAAGTGTAAAACTGTGTTTAAGGTGATTGAAATTGGGCTCTAACCTTGTCCTAGCCCAGGTCAAGAAAGATTTGTTGCAGGCCTTGGAGAAGCTGGAAAGGTCACAGAGTCATTTGCAGGCCTTGTGTTGAGAGAAGAGCACAAATAGCCTGACCGCCTGGTGTCCAGCTGCACTGGCTGCCCCCATCCCTTTTCTGGACCGTCCAAGGGGGAAGGGCAGGAAAATGAGAGGAAAGAGGGAAAAGAGCAGGCAGAAAAGGGAGGTGATTGATTGAAAGGTAGCAGGGCCCCCAAGCCCCATGGGCCACTCCTGGATCAGGGGCCAACGGACCCCGAGACAGTTGAACTAATAATTCACTACCCCCCTGCAGAGATAGGTGTCTGGGGAGGAGGCTTTTGTGAACCTTGGAAATGAAGTGGGTCAGAGGTGAAGATCTGGTTTGAGGGGCTGATGGGAAAACCTGTAATGGATAAGAAACCGCCTCGCCCCTCACCTTGGAAAAGGTTTTTCCAAGCAAAATTTTATATCCCTGCAAAATTTTTATTACCAAAGATCCATACATCTTAAAACCAATCCCTTAAAAGCCCAACTCTCTCAGTTCTTCTTTCTCCCTGAATTCTACTCCTCTCATCCCTGGATCCCTGTCAGCAAGAGTCTATATACTGAGGTTGCAAAGAACAGCCTGTACCCTGTGGAGAATTTAGAATCTCGCCTTTCTCCAAATAGCCCTCAGAAAACTGCACATAAATTCAAGGAACTCATCAAGTCCTCAACCCTTTAAAAACCATAGTCCATGAGCCCCCATCCTCTGCTTCCCTTATACCAGGCCAACCATCCAGCAAGCAAAATCTATAACTAATATTACTTATTATGTTTATTATATTATGTATTATAAATACATGATGTTTATTATTATTTGTTGTTCAGTTGTTTCAGTCACGTAGGACTCTCTGTGGCCTCTTTTGAGGTTTTCTCAGCAAAGATACTGGAATGGTTTTCCATTTCCCTCTCCAGCTCATTTTATAGATGAGGAAACTGAGGCAAACAGGGTGAAGTGACTTGCCCAGGGTCACACAGCTAGTAAGTATCTGAGGACAAATTTGAACTCAGGTCTTCCCGATTCCAGTCCTGACACTCTATCCATCTTACCACCTAGCTGCCCCAGAATATTCTATATGATGATATATTATTATTATTATTATTCTATTGTTTCATTAAAATAAACAGAATCGCTAGGTACATAAGAAGGAAAAATCCTCTCCCCTCCATGGTAAACAAAGGGACACGTTTCCAAGAGAGCCCACTTAGACCCCACCTATCGTGAAGGAAACATGAGAAGCCTGATAACTCGTGTCAATAGGGTTGTATCCCCACTAGAACCCTCTGTGTCTATCAAGCTGCTACTTTCTGCTTCCTGGAAGAGGTGCTGACGTTATCTGCGGGCTCATGGATGTCCTGGACTATCTCTTGTCCTTTTTATTTAAATAGGTCCTGACAATACACGTATTAGGGGCAGAGAAAATTAAAAAGAGTTCCTGGCAGTGGGAGTAGCAGACATCAATTTGGAGCACGAGTGCCACCGGCTAGTCGGGTGACCTCATCTGTGAAATGAGGGTGTGGCGGAGGGAGAGAAAGGAGTGTGAGGGGGGTCGAGGACCCTTCCCCCACGAAATTACAGGATCCTCTGGTGCCGGAGAGACTAGATGTAGTGGTGCTTTGTCCCAGAGGATACAGATGCCCAGATGGCTCTGAGACAAAAAGGGTCAGGAGCCGCCCCCCCCAAACTCTAGTCATGGCTAGGGATTGGCAAGGTTTAGATTACAAAGCAGAGGAAGCCTGGGACAAGGTCAGGGTTCTCCTGACTGGGCTCTGCCAAGGATCCAGTTCCCCAGGGAAGCTCAAGTCCCATGCTGGCCAATCCCTTCCACCTCCCTCTAGCCCCCACCCAAAGGACCAGCTGTCCCATGCCTGGGTTTTCAGGGATTTGGGGACAGTATGTGAACTTGGCTAGAGGCCCTCTTCCCACCCCTGGGGCTCTGAGCCGGCAGGTGTCTGGGGACTGGAGCCAGGGCTGGGTGCTTCCAGGAACTGTTGCAGTGCAAGCAGGATGCAGATCCATCAGGGGACCAGGGCCAGGTGCTGCCTGTCCAGAGCAGATCCAAGGTCCAGCTGAACTCCCTGGGTGATACAAAGGCAGCAAAAGAATTAAAAGCAAAACCGCGATAACAATGTAAAGCCTGAGAAGAAACACTATGGAAGTGGGCCAGGAAAGCTTCCTAGAAATGAGAATTTGGGGCTCTTTTCATTTAGGTTTTGGCATCCTGGTTCCTTCGATTGCGGTCTTAGCCACCACACGCACCCCCCTCCCCAGGGCCCTTTCCCTCACTCTGATTGGTAGATGTGTCTGTGATGAGTTGGCTTTGCAGAAAAACAAACACTATAAGCCCCTAGGGTGTGGCAGCCAGCCCAGCCAGCCAGGAATGGGGGCTGAGCCCATCTTAGGAAAACCTTCACAATTTCTCCTGTCCTTCAGAGCTCACAGGGGCAGAGGTATGAGTCAAGAGCCCACCAGACCGGCAAGAGGAGGAAGCTGTGCCTCAGGAGACCCAGGAAAAAGCAAAGACTTCCCTGGGCTCCAAAATGTTGATCTGCAGGCCCTCCCATCCCCCAAGCCCCAGGGCTCCGCTCAGCCTCTCCTGATGACTGGAAAGCCGCTGGCAAGCCTCCCACTCCTTCCTGTGGTTGGCATTCATGTGCCCCTCCTGTCCCAGACGTGCATTAGTTCCTCAGTCTTCTGATTGCTGGGAAAATAGAAAGAACCCTGGACATGGGAGTTTGGGTCCCAGTTCTTGGAAACTGATGTGACCTTGGGTACAAATGACCTTGAGGTCACTTTTGACTCCTTAAGAGCCTCAATCCTTCATCTGAATAATGAAAATTACATTTGTCCTTCTTACTTCACAGGGCCGTTCTGAAGAAAACCCTTTGAAAACCTTAAAGCTGAGGTTCTTATCCTAGAGTCCTTGGGGTCTGTGGAGAGATTTCAGGGGACCCATGAACTTGGATGGGGTAAAAATTACTTCTTCATTTAAATATCATTGTTTCCTTTGTAAGCTTCTGAATTTTCCTTCATGCATTAAAAAATATAATTTTGAGGAGTCCATGGATTTCACCCAATTGCCTAAATGGTCCATGACCAAAAAAAAAAAGTTGAGATCCTCTTCCCTAAAGAGCTAGAAAAACATATGAGGTAACATGGCATGGGGCTAGAGCACTAGACTTGGGTTCTAATCCTGCCTCTGACACTAAACCTGGATGATCAAGCCTCAGTTTGCTAATGTGTAAAATGGTAACTGTCTTGTTACCTCACTAGATTGTTGTGAGGCTCTGATGAGATAAAGTCCTGTGGAAAGGTGCATTATGATGAGTTATCCTCATCCTCCAGCAGCCTCAGCCCTGAGACCACCTACAAATCCCCCCCACCATCAGATGTCAAGCAAAGTCTCAAACCAAAGGTGTATACCATTGTCCTGAAGAATATGCATAGTTCAAAGGGAAGGATTGCCAATAGATGGGGGCTCCTATTTGCAGATGATATTGTGCTAAGTACAATGAGCCTTGGAAAACTGCAGGACCACGTCAAGGAAATTCAAGGATGTTAAAAAAGAACAATATAGAGGGGGGAAACAGGCAACAATGTATGTTAATTGGATGATGGCATGCAGTTGGGTGGGTAATCTAATGAGTTAGCCCATCGATCCATTTATTTTGGTTAGTGACAACCCATTGACATTTCACTTGGTGTTCTCACCAGCTCCCGTGGATTTAATTACCAGCTCTATGCAGGTCATTCTCAAATCTACCCATACTGCTCCAATTTCTCTGCTGACCTCCAGTCTCCCATCCCCAATTGCCTTTCAGACATCTCAAACTGGATGTCCAGTGGACATCAAACTCAACATGTTCAAAACTGAACTTATCTCTCCCCCTAAATGCTCCCCCCCCAACTTCCCTATTACTGTAGTCCCTTGGACTTGAGACCCATATGTCATCCTGCACTCCTCCCTATCTCTCACCTTCCATGTTTATCCTGTTGCTAAAGTTTGTTGACTCTACCTTTGCAATATCTCTCATATATGTCCCCTTTTCTCCTCTGACACTGCCCATCACTCTAGTGCAGGTCCTCATCACCTTATACCTGGATTACTACAATAAGCTTTTCATGGGTTTGCCTGCCTCAAGTCTCTCCCTACTCCGATCCATCCTCCATTCAACCACCAGAACGATTTTCCTAAAGTGAGGGTCCAACATATCACCCTCTTCAACCCTCAGTGAACTCCAGTGGCTTTCTATGGCTTCCATATCAAATATAAAATGCTCTGTTTGGCATTCAAAGCCCCCTTCATAAGCTAGCCCCTCTGCCCTTTCAAGTCTGCTTACATCCAGAATCCAATGTCAGCTCTGAGAAAGACGCCTTGGAAAGAGAACAACACCCCCACATTAGCAGAGGGCTTTTTATACTCTCCAATCCAGTGACATTGTCTCCTGGCTGTTCCACAATCAATACACTTCATCTCTCCACTCTGGGCAGTCTCTGGCTGTCCCCCATGTCAGCAATGCACTCCCTCCTTCACTGTGACTCCTGACCTCCCTGACTTCATTAAAGTCCCAGCTAAAATCCTGCCTTCTATGAGAATCTTTCCCAAGCCCTCTTAATTCTAGTACTTTCCCTCTGTTCATTACTGTCTATTTATCCTGTCTTTAGCTTCTTTGTACAGATTTGTTTGCTTGTTGTTTCCCCCATTAGACCATCAGCTCATTGAGGGCAGTGACTGATTTTTGTCTCTCTGTATCCCCAGCACTTAGCACAATGCCTGGCACAGAGAAGACACTAATAAATGCTGTTTGACCAACTGACTGACAATGAGGGTGGTTCCTGGGTGCCCTCAAAATGAAGTTCAAACTCCTTTCCTCCGTTAAAAGCCTGGCATCCAGCCTCAGACACTTAACACTTACTAGCTGTGTGACCTTGGGCAAGTCACTTAACCCTAATTGCCTCACTAAGAAAGAAAGAAAGAAAGAAAGAAAGAAAGAAAGAAAGAAAGAAAGAAAGAAAGAAAGAAAGAAAGAAAGCCTGGCATCACCCCACCTTCCCTGCTTTATGTCACACTGCTCCCCTCTACACATTGTACACCAAGAAAACTGAGTACTTCACTGTCCAAAACACACACACACACACACACACACACACACACACACAGAGTATAAGAAAATAATGGGCTTTGCAAACTCCCAAAGGCTCCAGATTAATTCGATTGATTGGATTGACTGAGATTGTACTTTGCTGATTAATGTACTTAAAGTTAATTCACTTAAAGTTAATTCAATTGAAACCACACCTGCCTGACTCTAAAGAGGGAGTGTTCTCAGAGACTGTGAACTCTGACCTCAATACGGGACCACCCTCAAGTCCAGTCAACCAATGGATTTGGGTGAAGCTGGCCAATTAGCTTGAAGCAGTGTGTAAGGACCACCTCTCCTGGGGACTGAGAAGAAGCTGGGACTGGCAGTTCAGTGCTTGAACAAGCTCATGGTGGAGGACTTGGGAGAAGAAGCCGGCCAGGCTGAACTCTCATCTCTCCTCTCAGGTAGATAGACTTTTTCTTAGCTTTCTGACCCAGGTGTTCTCTTTTTACCAATAAATGATTAATGCCCAAAACTGGTGCTAAAGCTTCTAATTTATAAGTAAACCCTAGATAGTTTTCCCTATAGTTGGAACAGAACTAGGTGACCACACATTAAATTTTAAATGTCACAACACACACACACACACACACACACACACACACACACACAAAACACCATCTCCCACCTCCATGTTCTTGCTCATTCTGCCCTTTCTCCACTCACCTTTACCAGGAAAACTCCAGATTCACAATTTCAGAACTGGAAGGGACTTTAAAGACCATGTCATTCAACCCATCCCTACACAGGAATCCATCCTCCTCTGAAATATCTTGAGTGATAAGGAACTCACTACCTCCCAAGGCACCCAAAGGGATTTTTAATGAGAAAATATGGGTCATAAACATTTTCTGAAGCTGACAAAAAAAATGAATAAAGCCATTATCAGTTAATGGCATCTTAATAAATTTAGCAGGTCAATATCCAATAATATATGTACACACTTACGTGATTCAGCTTGACATAGTGGATAAAATCACAGGATTGGAGATCTAAAGCTAAAAGGGGTCTTAAAGGATCTCTGGTCCAACCCCTCTTTCTACAAAAGAGGAAACTGAGGCTGATAGAAGTTAAGTGACTTATCCAGGAACTGTGTGATCCTAGTAAGTATCTGAGGCAGAATTTGAATGCAGATCTTCCTGACTCCATGTCCAGCACACTATCTGTTACACCACCTATTTACCACTAGGTAAGTAGAGATCTAGGTTTTAGACCCACTGGATTCAGGCCACTTAAACTCTATGTAATTCAGTAGATTCAAAAGAATTATCTATTAAGTCCTAGGGGGACTATGATTGAGGGAGAGAATTCCTTGCATCAATTCTTCTTTATTTGTTCTTTTCTGGTAAGGAAATCTAGAACTACTCTCCTCCCACCTCCTACCTCCCCCCGACTGCTCCCATCTGTGTATTCAGTCTTCTAAAAAACCAAAAGTGGTTGTTGTTTTTTAAATCAATTTTATTTTCTCCACATCCAAACTTTCTTTTGGTCCACAATTTTATTGCCAAGATATTATCTATGAAGAAAGCTAAGAATGGTTTTGTTTTTCTTGCTTTCTCTATGGGTAGGGGAAGGGGAGGTGGGAGGAAGAGAATTCAGACCTGAAAATACCATAACATTGAATTTTAAGGGGGGGGAGGGAGGGAGGGAGGGAGAGAGAGAGAGAGAGAGAGAGAGAGAGAGAGAGAGAGAGAGAGAGAGGGAGGGAATTAACAAGTACAGGGGGAAATAAGAGAATTAATAAATATTTCAGGGTGACTACTGCTAACATATCTCAGAGATCATTGTCTAGACTACCTCCAGAAGTGTTAAAATAAGCTAAGAGTTGTCAGATATTTTCTTTCAGTCACCGAATGCAATTTTGCTGCTGGCAAAGATGGATCTGTTTGCAAGAGTAATAAAAAGGCCCCCAAAAATACAAAAAAGGAAATAGCAACAAGAAATAATAAAAGCATTCTAAGAAAAAAAAACCTTTTGCATCTTAAGATTCAACACAGGAACATTCCTATGTAGAAATGTTGTTTACTTTTGAATTTTCTGCTCACAGTGACAGCTGCGGAGGCAGTGTGGAGCAGGGGATGGAGCAGGGGCGGAGATCAGGGAGATCTGGGTTCAAGTCTGCTTTCTGGCAGATAGTAGATAGAGCACTTGGCTTTAAACTCTCAGTGCCCCCAAGTAAGTCTCTAAAGACCACAAATCACAGGAGTTACTTGACCTTAGTCCATATCTGGCACCTAGTAGACACTTAATAAATGCTTTTTGACTTGTTGACTTGACATGATCTGTATCAGGGGAGGGAGTTTCTCCACAGGGAATTCTACACGCCGATGAAATCGCAGGTCAGGACCAAAAAAATTATTACAGATGACATTTATTGATCTCCTGAAGTTTTTCAAATGCTTTGCATACGTGAGGCCATTTGATCCTCACAGCAACCCTGTGAAGTAGGTACTTAGACAAGTATCATTATTCCCATGTTACAGACGAGGAAACAGGCCCAGCAAAGTTGAATTAACTTGTCACACAGGATCACTCAGTCAGTAGGGGTCAGATAGAGACAGACGCAGGTCTGCATGACTTCTCTTTATCAGGTGGTTGGATGGTTTTGGGGGGATACTACTCCACCTCTCCCATCTCTGCCACACCTGCCACATCAGGGATGGAGCCCTGCCTTCTGCAGTCATTGCTGCCAACAGAAGCTGCTCCTGCTGTCGCTGCCCTGAGCATCCCTTCCCTGCCACCCCCATCCAGCTTTGGGGAACCCCCTGAAACCATGGGATGCCCAAGGTATCCCCCTCCCCTGTTCTGGCCTGAACATTTGCCCTTCTCTTACTTTATTCCACCTGCCTCATCTCAATCAGTCAATCAACAAGCAATTTATTGAACACAGAAAATGAGCCTGAGCTGTGCTAAAAGGTAGGGCTACAAAGAAAGACACAAACACCATCCCTGCCCGCAGGGAGCTCACAGTCTAAGGGGGCAAGACAGCCAGGCAACAGTGATGACCGTGGAAGATGGAGATAGAGTAGAAGGAAGATGACCTGGGAGGAAAAACGCCAGCAGTGGAAGGGGAGAGGCAGGGGAAGTGGGTCCGGGAAAGGTCTCCTATGGAAGGTGGGAGGGAGCCAGGGGAGCCAGGAGGCAGAGGAAACATTCTGGGCCCGGGGGGGGGAGGGGGGGGAGACAGTCACTGAAAGTCATGGAGGGAAGAGATTGAATGTGCAGAGGAAAGATAACAAGGACAGTGTTGCAAAGGGAAGTAAAGGGTTAAGAAGTGTGGGGGCTGGGGCAGCTAGGTGGCGCTGTAAATACAGCACTGACCCTGGAGTCAGGGAGACCTGAGTTCAAATCCAACCTTAGACACTTAACACTTACTAGCTGTGTGGCCTTGGGCAAGTCACTTAACCCCAATTGCCTCACCAAAAACAAAAAAAGAAAGGAAAAAAAAGTGTGGGGGCCAGATTGTGAGGGGCTTTAGTAGCCAAAAATAGGATTTTATATTTGATCCTGGAAGTGATAGGGAGCTGTTGTTGATCACCTGAGTCCAACTCTTCATGACCCCATTTGGGGTTTTCTTGGCAGAGATACTGGAGTGGTTGGCCATTTCCTTCTGCAGCTCATTTTACAGATGAAAAAATTGAGGCAAACAAGGTTAAGTGATTTGCCCAGGGTCACTGAGCTAGTGATTGTTTGAGGTAGGATTTGAACTCAGGAAGAGGAGTCTTCCTGACTCCAGACCCCCCCCCTGCACTATGGCGCCATCTATCTATCAGATAGAGAGCTACCGGAGTTTATTGAGTAAGGAGTGACATGTTTAGAAAATTCACTTTGACAGCTCAGTGAAGGATGGATTGGAGTCGGGAGAGTCTTGAGGCAGGGAGACCAAGTAATGAGGCAATAAGGATCTACACTAGGGCGGTGGCAGCGTCAGAGGAGAGAGGGGACACCTTTTACCTGGTGAGGGTAGAAACTAGACTTGGTGACACATTGCATCTGTGGTGAGAGTGCAAGAGAGGAATGGAAGGGGGTAGCTAGGTGGCACAGTGGATAGAACACCGGCCCTGGATTCAGGAGTACCTGAATTCAAATCCGGCCTCAGACACTTGGCACTTACTAGCTGTGTGACTCTGGGCAAGTCACTTAACCCTTATTGCCCTGCCCCCAAAAAAGAGAGAGTGGGGGGGAAAGGAGGACAAGGGAGGGTCCCTTGCCACAGGAGCCCCCTCTTACCCTAACTGTCCTTTGGAGGCCCCCCAGGAGAGCCCAGCTTACCCAGTTTAGGGGGAGGAGCCCACATCTCAGGGCTTAGGGGTGAGGGGGGGTCTCATCACTGAGGATGCAGCAAGGGGAGCTGTGTTCTTGGAGGCCCCAGTCAGCACATGAGAGGGGTTTTCCTGCAGAAACACAACACAGTGATACCGGTTCTAGAGCAGGGGGTACCAACCTTTCTCAGTCCATAAAATCCCTTGGCTTTCAGTGAACTTCCCCTCTTCAATCTGAAAGGAAATCCAGTTTAGAAGTTACCATTGACACCACGCTCAGCATGGAAAGGCTTTCCCTTGATAAGTTACAAATTCCTGGAGGGCAAGGATTTGGGGGAAATGAGTTACTCAGGAGAGCCGAGTTTCCCAAGAGCTGAGGGTCAACCCTTTTAAGTAAAATGTCTTGTTGTTGGGGGTTTTTAGCCATTCAGCATGCAAATGTAAGGAGAGTAGCCAAGAAGCCCAGATGCCCGGGTCACCTTAGAAGCACAGCTCCCAGAAGGCTGTGCTAATCCTAGGAAGGAGCAGCAGCCCGAGTTCAGGCATGGCTAGTGGTGGATAGGAAGCCTTTGCTGTGACCCTTAGGAGCTCTGAGCTTCCAGGAGTGTGAACCCTGAAGCATCCCTCCATCCCCATGGCCCCCTTTCCCATTGGTGAGCTTCTCTGGGAAGCTTCCTTATGAAGAAGAGCCCAGGACAACCATCCTTTCCTTTCCCATCTCTGCTGATGACTCTCTGAACTTCACCATCATGCCTCAGCTTCCTTCTCATCCTGGAAGTGCCCTTAGAGTCTGTTTTTACCCCAAAATGCTCACTGACTCACTTTCTGAACCAAAGCCTAGGGACATCTTCTTGGGCAGCTAGGTGGCACAGTGAATAGAACACTGGGCCTGGATTCAGGAGGACCTGAGTTCAAATCTGATCTCAGACACTTGACACTTACTAGCTGTGTGACCTTGGGCAAGTCACTTAACCCCCATTGCCCCGCAAAAACAAAAATAAACAAACAAAAAGAACAGGCTAGAGAGAATGCTCGGCTTCTTGGGTCAAGGATGGGATGATCCCAGAAACTCTAGCCCTGAATTTTGTTATCATCGAGATCTAGATGGGACCCTAGACTCAATGGTCATTTTCTTCTCATCTCTCCTTGGGCTTCTCCCGCCATGCCTCATTGTGCTTTATCAAACCTCCCACAGCCTTGGAGACTTAGAGACAAAATATCATTCTGAAGTGAATATGGAATCCATGCTATGAGGACTTGCCCCTATACATGAGTCTCTCTGAAAAGGATCCCAAGCATTCCTACCTTCTTAGAAAGCCTCTATTATTATGAGGGGCTCTGACCCAAGAATACCCTCAGGCTTGTCCTACTGAGATGGGCTGTTGACTCTAACATGGAACTGGCCCAGTTTGCAGTATAAATTGGGGGGGGGCGGGGTGAGGGTTAAGTGACTTGCCCAAGGTCACACAACTAGTAAATGTCAAGTGTCTGAGGCCAAATTTGAGCTCAGGTCCTCCTGAATCCAGGGCTGGTGCTTTATCCCCTGTGCTACCTAGCTGCCCCTTAATTTGTTTTTTAAATAGTTCTTTGGTCTCCTTACTAATCAGGGGCTACTAACAGTCACACCCACATTTACTTTCTTTCTAATTGGACTTGATTTAAATTTTTTCAAAATATGTCTTAAGAGCCCACCGTGTACAAAAACCTAAATCACTGAGATGATCAAAGTTATGAGTAAAATAAGGGTAAGTGAACCTCCCTTCTACAAGGAAAATACTTTAGGGCACTCACTTAAAAGCCCCCCTTTTGATTGCTCAGAAACGTTTTTTGGTCTCCTCCCTGGGTCTCCACTATACCCTGATAACAAGATAGGACTGTTCTCTGGACCCTGCTAGATTCCCAATATATTTTATGTCCTCACCACTCAGCACAGACCAACTGAATCAGTGAGTAATTCATGGAAGGCGCCTGTATCAGCCACTTTTCTCTGTTCTAGCCTTGGAAGTGAGCAATGCTTCCTACCCCCAGGTTCCCCTGAGGGCCCCCTCCATACCCCCCTCAACAATCCCAGGAACTGCGAGTGGCCGAGGGGGGCTCAGAGGCTGAAAGGAATGTCAGCCATCTCTGGAATCCAGCTTTCCAACAGGCCTGCGCTCCCAAAGAGCCCCACATCTTGGCTGCCTGGCCCCTTGGGTCTGTACTCTGACAGGAAATGAATTGGAAGGGTTCAGAGGCGGGTCACGGCCCGCTCCCCCACTGCCAGCTGCTCTGCTGACCCTCACAGTGTGTTTTCAGAAACTTGATCCCCTTGCTTATTATGAAACCCTCTTTTCTGGGTCCTCTGAGAAGTCCCTGGCAGAGCTTGGCCCCGCCCCACCAGGAGCCCCTCCTCGGCCTGCAACCCCCGCCCCCCTTGCTCCACATTCCTCAGAGCTGACCTCAGAAAAAAGACACATGGACATCAGGACTGGGAGGGATGAATGAGGCCAGGCCTGGGGGCCTACCTGGCTCCTGTCTGGGGGAGTCCGCCTCCTAGGACTCAGATACTCTCAGTGTATGCCGTGGGCCCAGCTGAGATTTAGCTCCAAGAGCCCCAAACCTCACTGGTGCTAGGTCGGTCCCCAGACTCCCAGAGGGGGGTTCCGTGAGACCTCCAGCACCCCCGCCTCTTCCTGTCCTGAATCCTCTACAGCCCCAGGGCTCCGGCCAGCTGAGCATCGGATCGGCTGGCCTCCCATGGCCCCGAGTACTGATGGGATGGGGGGCCAGTTTGGAACCTCTTCTTAGAATGAAGGGATGGACAAAGGACAGATTTGCGAGCCAGAGGGCCTGGGCCTGGGTCCTGTTCCTCTAATCCCTAATTGCTGTGACCGTGGGACTCAGTTTCCTTCATCTATAAGAGGGAGGGGAGAGCTGGAGGAAATGGTCCGAGATGAGCTCTAAATTACACAATCCCCTCCTCTCTCCCAGCTGGAAGGGCCTTCGGGGTCAATTGAAGCTGGAAAAGACTCCCCTTTACAATTTGCTGGGTAAGTGGTAAGATTCCACGACCCCTGTGTCAGGCCAGAGCTAACCTGGGGGCCAGGATGGGGGCTGAGCCCCGAAGCCTCACCCTGCTCCCCTCCTCCTCAGAAGCCACCTGGGGCCAAAGTTGAAGCCCCTTGGAGTCACAGGGCCATCCTAGGATTCCCCCGGCTCCAGGCCCATAAAACAGACCCCCAAAGAGCCAGAGCCTCACTGAGTCAGAGCCCTGGGCATTAGGACCAACCTGTAAAAGGAGGGTTGGGAAATGGAGAACAGAGAAGACATCCTGGATTTAATTATTCTCCTATTCTGGTTTTGTTAATCAAATAAGAAACCAGCTGGCCCCTGTTATCAACCTGCAGGGACAGCAGACATGCCCATCCAGGGGCCCCTCAAGGGTTGTAGAGCCATCTTAGCCACCTCTGCCCAGGAAGAGCCAAGCAGCCGGAGCAGCAGATCCTATCCACCCCTCCCCCTGGGCCGTGTCCTCTGTTGCCCCCCACCCCCACCCTCAGGACCAGCAACCTCCTCATTAGACCTGGGCCTTTGCAGGTCAGAATCCAGGCCCCCAGGCCCAGGGAAGCTAATCCCCCTCATCTCTGGAGCTCTTGTCCTAGGATACCAATGTCAGCTGATGGGAGCTTGGCCCACTCTTTCCATTAGCTGGCCCCAGATCCCCAAGCCCAGGCCATGCTCCAGCTTCCTGTGCCATGCAGTCATTCCCCCTGGGCCACTTTGTCATCTGTCTGACACTCTGCACGTATCCCATGTAGGCCACCCTCACCCTGCTTTTCCACCTCTTGTTTTGGGCACAGTAATCAAATCCATACCACCATTGCTTCTGGAAAGGACATGATTCACCATCCCTACAGATCCCCTTTCTTGACCACCACTGCCCCAGAAGTACTGCCTCCCCCTAATATAGGGGTTCTTAAGAAAGGTCCACGAACTTTTTTTTAATATATATTTTGATAAATGCATTTCAACATAATTGGTTTGCTTCGTGATCTTTGTTTTTTAGGTGGGGTGAGGCAATTGGGGTTAAGTGACTTGCTTAGGGTCACACAGCTAGTAAGTGTTAAGTGTCTGAGGACACATTTGAACTCAGGTCCTCCTGACTTCAGGGCCTGTGCTCTATCCACTGCACCACCTAGCTGCCCCTTGCTTTGTGATCTTAATCTAATTTTTTTTTGGGGGGGGGGGTTGGGCAATGAGGGTTAAGTGACTTGCCCAGGGTCACATAGCTAGTAAGTACCAAGTGTCTGAGGCTGAATTTGAACTCAGGTCCTCCTGAATCCAGAACCTGTGTTTTATCCACTGTGCCACCTAGCTGCCCCCTCTTGATCTAATTTAAAAACATTATCCTGAGGAGTTCATGGGCTTCCCCAAACCCCACCAAGGGGTCCATGGGCTTCCCAGATGCCCCCAAGGGGTCTATGGGCTTCTCAAGACCACCCAAAGGGTCCATGGGCACCCAAAGATTCATGACACAAATAAGTTGAAGAGCCTCTGCCCTGTTAGAATTTAAATTCCTTGAGGCCAAAGACTATCTTACATTTGTATCTCCAAATCAAAAAGGCTGTGCTGGGTGTCCCCCCCCCCCCCCCCCCCCCCCCGCCACGCACATAGTAATTGCCTAATAAATGCTTTTTCATTCATTCAAGGAGCACAAGAGGCTCTTAGGTTTTCACCTTGTGATTAATTTAACCCTTCCCTGCTCCCTGGGGCCCTCATACCCTGGTTTCAGACAACTGCTTATTTTGTGCCTTTGATGTAAGCATGGATGGGCGCGTGTGTGTGTGTGTGTGTGTGTGTGTGTGTGTGTGTGTGTGTGTGTGTGTGTGTGTGTGTGTGTGTGTAGGCACTAATTTTCTTGGGACTCAGAGAAGGGTGGATTGGAAACAGGCTCAAAAGAAGGAATATGACCAGGCCCTAAATGGATCATGGGCAAAAATAGTCGTGAGAGCTTAGGGCTAAATGAGGAGACACGAATCAAACTTCCATCGCTTTTGCCAAGTGCACAACAGTTGATAGAGATGGTAAGAAGAGATTCTCTGCATCTCTACATCTACACTCCATCGGTGGCTGTGGAGCAAAGAAGGAATGACCTTGGGCAAGTCACTTAACCCTCATTTCCCCTGCCAGAAGAAGAAGAAGAAGAAGAAGGAATGACTGTCCCTGGGAACTGATCCCAGGCAGTAACTTAGAAAGGGTCTTGCTAAAAGGGTCTGATCTTGCAGACAGCAAGCTTGGGTGTCAAATTCACTGCAGAAACACAATCATTTTAATGAGGAGGAGGACAAGGGGAGAAGGGCACAGGTGGAGCCTGGCCAATGGGACCTCTCGTTTTTCAGGGGGTGGGGTGCATAGAAACAAAGAAATAAGCTCATATCCTTGGGGTCTTCAAGTTCTAATCTGATGTTTGCCACTGGCCAATGATGAATGGACCCCTCCCCAACTGTAATTGTACCCTTGGGTTCCATGGACCAATTTTTTGGGTCTTCTGCGAGTTTCAGAGCCTGGACTAAGAGGCCACCGGCTAACCAAGGGATGAGACTGATTTCGGCTGAAAAATCCCAGCTCAAGCCACACCAAGGAGACTTCACAGATACCCACAGCTTCCGTGAGCTTCAATACCAGCTCCTGCTCTGAAATACCATAGTAAAATCAGTGTCTCACTTGGAATAGCTCACAGAACGTGTGGATAATCAGATACAGAAAGGTAAGAGTCTAACTGAGGGGCAGATAGGTGGTGCAGTGGATAGAGCACCAGCCCTGGAGTCAGGAGTACCTGAGTTCAAATCCAGCCTCGGACACTTAACACTTACTAGCTGTGTGACCCTGGGCAAGTCACTTAACCCCAATTGCCTCACTAAAAAAAAAAAAAGAGTCTAACTGAAAAGAGCAGGATGTGCTTGTGCTTCCAGTGGTGGAATCTCAGGGGGAATCCCCACCCTGACCCCACTCTCCAGTGGGTAGAGCACTGGACCTGGAATCAGGAAGACCTGAGTTCAAAACTGACCTCAGACACTTACTGGCTGTGTGACCCTGGGCAAGTCACTTAACCTCTGCCTCAGTTTCCTCAACCATAAAACAGATTTGACCACCGGGGTGGCGGTGAGGATCAGATGAGATATTTGTAAATAGTAGGTGCCTAATAAATGCTTGTTCCTGTTCATCTTTCCTATTCCATTATAAAGAAATGGCAGAAGCAGTCAACAGGGGACTTGGGAAGCCCCTGGGTTGAGGGTCCCCTGATCGGTTTTATCCCTGGTACCCTTGAGCTCTGAAACTCTCCACCAAAGCAATGGGTTGTGGGTCTAAGGGGAGGAAGTGCCCCCACCCAGAGCTGGTTGTGAAACATTTGACAATCACACAAGACCAGACCGACTGCCTTCCTTGTTTACCATGGAAGTCACTCAAGGCAAACACCAGGCGGAAGAGACCTGTTTCTCTGAACAGAACGAGAGAGAAGAGCCACAGCCTATTCCCAGCACCGCTGACTTGCCTGAAGAGATAAATGGGTGACCTCTGGGAGCAGCAGAGAGAACATGTGACCTGGCCCTTGCCGCCCAAGCAGAGGACTCAGGGAGTTGAGGCCTCCAAGAGCCAGCACTAAAGTAGAAGCAGTGGGGAGGGGAATGCTACTGAAGGAAGGAGGCCAGACAGGAAGTCATCCTATCCCTGAGCCCAGCAGGCCTTCCCAGGATGGGGACCACAAAGCCCCTGTGGTGCTTTTCCTCAATAATGCCTCCTCCTTAAGCAGCCCGGGGGGCTTCTGACTTCCTGCCCTAGGCCCTTCCACTCCCCAACATCCTAGAAGGATCATTCTTGCTGCCTCCACTTCCTATCCCCTCCCTCATTTTCATGTTCTGCATAGTCTGGCTTCCAGGCTCTTGGCTCAACTGAAACTGTCTGAGTAAGCGTCCTCATCTCCGCCTCGTTGACCACACCCTTGGATGCTCTCTCTTCTCTGAGTTTGCATGACACAGCTCTGTTCTGGTCCTCAGATTGCTCCTTTGTCCCCTTGGCTGGACTGCGGACATCCCCCAAGGCTGTGTCTGGCGCCCTCTTCTTTCTTTCTCTCCACAGGAGGAATGGAGAAGAGGAGACCAAAAATGACTGAAATTTCCAGCCTAGTTGACTAGAAGCCATGAGGACCATTGTTGGAAAAAGGATCGGGTTCAAAGGGAAGGATGATGAAGTGTGTTGAGTTTGGGTTTCCCCATGTAAATGCTGAATGGACAGTTGGTGCTGCCAGCCTGAAACTAGGAAGAGATCAGGGATGGAGACATTGATAAATTTGAGTCAGATGACAATTGAAGTCAGGAGTTCATGAGATCACGGAAGGTGATAGAGCAGAGACCAAAGGTCAAGGACAAAGCATTGGGGTCATTCAAACCTAGAAGAAGCAGTAAAGGAGACAGAGGAGGCCCAGAAGCCTTAGAACTTGGTGAAGGCCACGGAATTCCCAGCCTTAAATGGAGAAAGAAAACGGAATTTGGCTTGGGGAGGCCAGCAGAAACAGCTGCATTCTCAGAGTCTTGGATTTAGCAGAACCTCAGAGGCCACAGAGTCCAACCTGTAGCTGACCAAGAATCCCTTCTACAAGATCTCTGAGCAGTCTTCATCCAGCCTCTGCTCAAAGGCCTCCAGGCCTTTGGGTCAGTTCTAGCTATCGGAAAAGCTTCTCTGGAGTGGAGCCTAGATCTGCCTCTCAGAGCCTTCCATTCATTGCTCCCAGTTCTGTCTTCTGGGCCAAGCAAAGGAGCCTGATCCTTCTTCCATATGACCTCTTCAGATACTTGAAGGCAGCTAATTTGTCTCCCCTAAGCTTTCTCTTCTCCAGGACAAAAACACCTCAGCTCCTCCTTTGTGCTCTGATCTTTCTGGTAACTAGGATCTGGACACACCCCAGCTCATCAATGTCCTTTCTCAAAGGGCACAATATCCCTGACCAGGGAGGGGCTGTTCTCTCCCTTGTGCTGGATCCTCTGTCTCTCTGAACATAACCCAATTCCTGGTTGTGGTTTTGTGACCATCAAGGTGTGCTCTTGACTCATAATGAGCCTACCACACATCCAGATATTTTCCTAAAATCTCTGCCTTTTCTTACATCTCCTCCACTTAGACAGGTGAGTTTTGGGGACCTAGGTCTTCAAAAGGTGGATGAGGCTGTCGGCAAATACTAAGAACAACAAAAGGCACTGTTTCTGGCTATTTTGGGTACAGGAGAGGAAGATCAAAGAAGGGAAGAATGGAAAGGCTAGGCTGGGGCAGGGCATGACAAGACAGGACTGGATTGCTACTCTGGTGAATGGAGCATGTCCTAAGTGGAATTCATCATTTTCTTCCCAAAGCCCACCCCACCCTCCAAACTTCTGTTTCTATTGAGGCCACGACCATCCTACCATTCAGCCAGGTCTGTAACCTTGAGGTTATCCTCAACTCTCCCTTCTCCTCACTCCTTCCATTACCAAGTCTTTTAAATCCTCCTTCCCCATGTCTCATGGGCACCCCCTTCCCTTCACTCACAAGTCACTACCCTAGTTTAGGTGTCTCACCTGGACTCTTATAATGACTTCCTAATTGGTGTCTCTGCCTCTATACTCTCCCTTCTCTGATCCACTCATCATTATTGATGCTATTGTTCATTCAACAAACAATTTACTAGCAATAATGTGGTGTGGTAAAGATAGATGCTGTATTGGAGGGTAAGAAGGAAGAACATTCCAGGCCTTGGGGACAGCCAGTGCAGGGGGACAGTCAGGAGAATGAGTGTCACGTACAAGGAATAGCAAGTAACCCAGTATTGAGACTAGCAAAGGAGAGAGCAGAGAGAGAAGACAGCCTGGGGAAGCAAAGCCAGGTGCAGTTGGAACAGTGCTGATTCTGGACCCAAAGGGCCTGGGTTCAAATCCCAGTCTGCCACTTACTAATGTTGAGTCTTTAATCTCTGCAGGTCAGTTATTTCATTTGCAAAATAAAGGATACTTATTCAGTGCCATACCAATCCAACTACCAAAGGATTGCTTTATAGAGCTAGAAAAAATAACAACAGTCATCTGGAGGAATAAAAAATATCAAGGAAATTGGTGGGAAAAAAATTGGGAAGGAAAGGAGTATAGCAGCACCAGATCTCAAGCTACACTACAAAAATGGAGCTGTCAAAACAATTCTGGTTCTGGGCAAGAAATAGAGTTGTTGATCAGTGGAACAGATTAGGTACACGATATGCAGAAGCAAAGGAACACAGTCACATGGTCTTTGATCAAGTCAAAGATCCCGGCTATTGAAGCAAGAACTCACTATTCGAAAAAAGCTGCTGGGAAAACTGGAAAGCAGGCTGGCAGAAACTACATATACACCAATATCTCACACCACATATGAAGATAAGCTCAAAATGGCTACATCATTTAGATAGAGAGGGTGACATCATAAGCAAATTAGTGGATCAAGGAAGAAATATCCTGTCTTATCTATGGATAGGAAAACAAGTCATGACCAACTGGCCTTAGACACTTGACACTTACTAGCTGTGTGACCCTGGGCAAGTCACTTAACCCTCATTGCCCTGCAAAAAAAAAAAAAAAAGTCATGACCAAACAAGAGACAGAGAGGTTCACATCAGATAAAATGGATCGTTTTGATGATTTACAATTTTAAAATTTTTGTGTAAACAAAACCAATGTAGCTAAAATTAAAAGAAAAGCAGGAAACTGGTAGGGGGATCTTTGCAGCAAATTTCTCTGATAAAGTTCTTGTTTCTAAGATATTTAGGGAACTGAATCCAATTTAGAATGAAAAGATCCTTTTCCCCATCTACTAAATAGTTAAAGGGCATGAAAAGGCAGTTTTCAGAGGAAGAAATCTAATCTATCAATAGCCATATAAAAATGCTCTGAATTGCTAATAATTAGAGAAATGCAAATTTTAATAAACTCTGAATTACCACCTCATGCCCACCAGATTGGCTAAGATGACAAAGAAAGAAAAATGACAGCTGGAGGGGCTGTGAGAAAATAAGTATGAAGTAGAGATATGAACTAGTCCAACCATTCTAGAAAGCAATTTGGAACTATGCCCAAAAAGCTATTAAACTGTGCATGCTCCTTAACCCAGCAACACTGCTACTAAATCTTATTACCCAAAGAGATCAAAGAAAGAGGAACTCATATATAGAAAAATATTTATAGCATCTCCTTTTGTGCTGACAATCAGAAACTTAGGAGATTCTCTTCTATTAGGGAATAACTGAAAAAATTACGATATTTGAGTGTGATGGAATTATACTATAAGAAATGGTGCATAGTATAGTTTCAGAAAAACCTGGAAAGACTTGTATGAACCAATGCAAAGTGAAGTGAGTAGAACTGGGAGCATAATTTATACAATAAGGATAATATTGTAGAGATAATCATCTTTGAAAGGCTTAGTAATTGTAATCAATATAATGACCCACAACAATTCCAAAGGACTCATGAAGAAACATGCTCTCCACTTCCAGATAGAGAGCTGATGGGCGGAGGGGGGGGGGGCAGCTAGGTGGCGCAGTAGATAGAGCAACAGCCCTGGAGTCAGGAGGACCTGAGTTCAAATCCAGCTTCAGACACTTGACACTTACTAGCTATATGACCTTGGGCAAGTCACTTAACCCTCATTGCCCAACCCAAAAATATTTTTATAAAGAAAAGAAAAAGGGCTTTGGATGTCAAACAAAGAGCTGATGGACTCAGAATGGGAATTGAAGAATATTTTCTTTTCTTTCTTTTTATTTTTTTTGACTCAGCCAATTTAGGAATTCACTTCTCATGACTATACATATTTGGTTTGTTTGGTTTTGGGGGGTTTTTTTGACTATACATATTTGTAATGGGTTTTATTTTTCTTGCCTTCCTAATGGGTGGGATAGACAGAGAGGGCAAGTAGAGAATTTGGAACTGAAAATAAAATAAAATTTAATTTAAAATAAAGAAACTGGACTAGATGGCCTCTAAATTTATGAACTTACGACCCACTTTAAAAAGTCAGAAAGAGGCCAACAGGGGCAGCTAGGTGGCACAGTGGATAGAGCACTGGCCCTGGAGTCAGGAGGACCTAAGTTCAAATCCGGCCTTAGACACTTGACACTTACTAGCTGTGTGACCCTGGGTAAGTCACTTAACTCCCACTGCCCTGCCCCCCCCCCAAAAAAAAGAAAGAAAGAAAGGAAAAAAAGAAAAGAAAAGAAAAAGAGGCCAACAAAAGAGTTCTTCAGAGAAAGGGAAGTGGAGCCACCCAATTAACTCTCCCCATATTAAATTTTTTGTTTGTTTGGTTGGTTTTTTTATGTTTTTTGCAGGGCAATGAGGGTTAAGTGACTTGCCCAGGGTCACACAGCTAGTGTCAAGTGTCTGAATCTGGATTTGAACTCAGGTCCTCCTGAATCCAAGGCCAGTGCTTTATCCACTGCACCACCTAGCTGCCCTCCCCATATTAAATTTGGCCCCTACACTTTGCAAACCTCATTAATGCTACTTTCTTCCTTCTTTGATTCTCTCTGATTTATCCTGTTTACAGCTTGTTTGTGCATAGTTGTTTTCATGTTATTCCCAATAAACTGTGAGCTTCTTGAGAGCAGTGACTGTCTTTTGCCTTTCTTTGGATCCCGGTGCTTAGTACAGCACCTGACACATAGTAGGCACTTAATAAATGTATAAATTTGACTACTTGCCCACATGCTCTCACTTTGGAGCACCAGGACTGGACCCAGAGCCATAAATGCGTTCCCTATGGAAAGTAAAGAGCCCTTACCCCAATCCAAGCACTTCTCTCTTTCCTAGGGACATTCTGCCCATGACTTGAAATGTATCTTAGCATTCCTGGAGACCATGACAAGCAAGGTCCCAGATGCCACATCCCAGGATTCCCATGCCACATGACCCAAAACTACCACCACCCACCCCCTGCTCCACACCCTAGAAATTATAAATGGCAATTTCATGACTCATTAATTGTATTTCTACTTTAAGTTACATACAACTGAAATTCCTTAATTCTACTTAGTAAAAAACAAATGTTAATAGTAGAAATATCTTTCTCCCATCTAATCTCTAAAAGTATTTTGAGTTTCATTTAATGGTACTATTTTAGTCAAGTAGAACATACTTCAAATGCATCTGATAGTCACTTTTAAACATCAAAGTACACTTCAGTAACTTGGACAGAGCTTCATTCCTTTCTTGTAAGGAAAAATTGCAAAATGGAAAGATGAAGAGGGTATTTTTTACTGGAAAGAACCTTGGATTAAAAGATCCTGAGGTTTAGAATCTGGATTCTAATACCAATTCTGCAATTTATGAGCTATGTAGCCTTGGGCAAGTTCTTTCTCTTCTCTGAGCCTCAGTTTCCTCCCTTGTAAAAGAAGAATATTTACCCTTTGACCCAGCAATGCCACTAATAGGCATGTACAATAAAGAGATCAAAGAAAGAGTAAAAGCGCTCATCTATACAAAAAAATAATTACAGCAGTACTTTTTGTGATGACAAAGAACTTCAACTAATAGAGTAACCATCAGCTGGGGAATGACCGAACAAATTAATTATGTTAGGTTAATGTAACCAAATACTATTGGTGCCATGCTGTAAAAAGTGATAAAAATGGACAGTTTAAGAGAAATATGAAAAGACTTGTATGAACTGATACATTGAAGTGAGCAGAATGAGAAGAAAAATGCATAGAAAAAGCCAGAACAGGGGGCAGCTAGGTGGCACAGTGGATAAAGCACCGGCCCTGGTTTCAGGAGGACCTGAGTTCAAATCCTGTCTTAGACACTTGACACTTACTAACTGTGTGACCCTGGGCAAGTCACTTTGCCCTACAAAATTTTTTTAAAGCATACTATAATAAGACAGAACAATAAACAATAACATTGTAAGGAAATGTTTGCATTTGACTGGGGTGGAATGTATTTTTGCTGATATATATAGATATAGATATAGATATAGATATAGATATAGATATAGATATAATTTTAAAGTAATAATAATAAAAATAATAAAAAGTGACATTTTCCTGTCCTGTTCATTTCCACTAGAGCCCTGGAGGCCATTCTCCAACCCAAAGGTAAGGCTCAGTGTCATCCTCAAGTTTGACCAAGCCCTGACTGGGAAGGGTGAGTGTAGAGGCAGCCTTGGTCCCATCCTCAAGAGAAGCAGGTTGAAAGAAGATAGAAGGTGGGGCAGCTAGGTGGTGCAGTGGATAAAGCACTGGGCCTGGATTCAGGAGGACCTGAGTTCAAAGCCAGCCTCAGACACTTGACACTTACTAGCTGTGTGACCCTGGGCAAGTCACTTGACCCTCATTGCCTCCCCCCACAAAAAAAAAAAAAAAACCTAGAAAGAACACTGCACTTGTGGTCACAGAATCACAGAATCTCGGAGCTAGAAGGGATTTCAGTGGCCTTCTAGGTCAACCATTACCCAAAGAAGAATGCCCTCTACAATATAACTTACTAAAGATTATTTAGATTTTGTCTGAACTCCAGTGAGTCAAGTCACTAAGTATTTATTGAGCATCAACTACGTGCCAGGAACTATTCATCACTAGGAATATCAGGAAAGGCAAAAAGACAGTCCCTGACCTCAAGGAGCTTGAAGTCTAATGGGGAGGGGGCAGCTAGGTGGCGCAGTGGATAAAGCACTGGCCCTGGAGTCAGGAGTACCTGAGTTCAAATACGGCCTCAGACACTTAACACTTACCAGCTGTGTGACCCTGGGCAAGTCACTTAACCCCAATTGCCTCACCAAAAAAAAAAAAGAATTTAAAGGGTCATTGCACTGAAAAAGTAATTAACTTGCATTAATTGGCCCTTGGTAAGGAGCCTCCCCAATCTTACATTTGTGAAATTGATTTTTGACCCAAAAGTAGGACTTTACATTTATCCCTACTTAATTTCATGGGGTTTTTTTGTTTTTGGTTTGTTTGGATTTTTTTGCTGGGCAATGAGGGTTAAGTGGCTTGCCCAGGGTCACACAGCTAGTAAGTGTCAAGTGTCTGAGACTGGATTTGAACTCAGGTCCTCCTGAATCCAGGGCCGGTGCTTTATCCACTGCGCCACCCAGCTGCCCCCTTAATTTCATGTTAATGTATCAGCTCCAATATCCATGCTTCCAAGATCTTTTTTGGATTGTGACCCTGTCAGCCAACATATTCGTACCAACTACACCTTTCCAAAGTCATTGATAAAAATGTTAAACACAACAAGCAAACAAGCTAGGTGGCATAGTCGATAGAACCCGGGGCATGGAGTCAAGAAGACCCGAGTTTATATCTGGCCTTAGGATGCTTTTTAACTGTGTGACCATGGGCAAGTCACTTAATTGTTATCTGCCTCAGTTTCCTTGACTGTAAAATGGAAATAGTACCTACCTCCCAGAGCTGTGAAGATTAAATGAGATAATGTTTGTAAAGTGCTTAGCTCAGGGCCTGGCACATAGTAGGTGCTTAATAAATGATTGGTTGTTGAAGAAGAAGAAGAAGAAGAAGAAGAAGAAGAAGAAGAAGAAGAAGAAGAAGAAGAAGAAGAAGAAGAAGAAGAAGAAGACCAAGCACAGGCCCCTGGAGACTTCCATCCAAGCTGATATCAAAACCTGAATGGCTACTCTTTGGATCTGGACATTCAACAGGTACATATCTTCATCTTTTCCACAAGTATAACACAAGACACTGTTAAGTGCTTTGCCAAACTCTTGGTAAACATTCTCCTCACCTCCTAGGTCAGTAACCTTGTCAAAAAAGGAAACAAGGTTGGTCTGGCATAACCGGTTCTTAATGAAGCTATGCTGACTCTTTGTGATCACTTCTTCTTCTAGACCTTCACTAGACATTCATTCCTGTAATGATATATTCTCCAGTGTTCCAGGAATAGAAATCAAGTTCACTGGCCTGTAATTAACAGAGATCATTCTCTTTCCTTTGTCTGGAAATCGGGACATTTGCCCTTTTTCGCTTCTGCAGTATTTCTCCCATTTTTCATGAGCTTTCAAAGATCACTGGCAGGAAATCAGCAATAACATCTCCCAGCTCATTCAGTATCCTAGGACAGAATTCAGCTGAGCCTTTTGACTCTACAAGCCCATCATCACCTGGCCCCTTCCAGTCTTCTTAGACTTTTCACCACCCACAGACTCTTTGATCCAGTGACTTGGGCGTCTCCTGGCTGTTCCTCAAACAAGATACTACATTTCCTAGCTGGGGTCATTTTCACTGACTGTCCCCCATGCGGGGCACTCTCTCCCTCCTTGGATTGACCTCCTAGCTTCTCTGGCCGCCTTCAAGTCACAGCTAACAAGTCACACCTTCTGCTTTGCCTGGTTCTCTTTAACCTTAAAGTCTTTCTTCTGAAATTTATCCTGTATCTATCTTCTTTGTACATGGTTGTTTATATACTCTTTCTCCCCCATTAAACTGTGAGCTCATTTAGAGCAGAGACTTTACTCTGGGGGAGGGAATGATTCTGAGGTGCCCACTCCAGGCCCCTCCACCACCCCCCAACCCCATAGAAACGTCGTCTCTGGTCATAGGTTTGCCTCAAGCTCACTAAACTTCCAGCCCAGTCCAGCCAAGCTCTCCCACCGTGCCTTTTCTGATTCACATGAGGCTGAATCTGGTATTGGATCATGAGCTGCCCTGCACCCTGGTTCACTCCCTAAACTATGTGATGCCCTCCCCTCTCTCTGTGCCCTTGTCATTGCTCACCCTGGAGAGCACGAGATGCCCTGATCCCCTCCCTTTAGTGCCAGGCTAAGGAGTTTGAATTCTGTTTAGGCAGTAATAGAAAGCTACCACAGACACCTGTGAGCTTTGGATGCCAGAGGTGTGGAAGGCAGTGATGACAGACAGACGTTTTATTGTGAAACTTTACAAGCCTCACTCCCAGTATGCCCCAGAAGGAGTCAGCTACTCTTCTACAGGGAGGGAAGGGGAGGCGAGGGTTGCCTGCAGGCAAGGCTGACACTTCCTTCGAAGAGAGTTTTGCAACCGCTCCAGTGCTTGGATGAGTGCTCAAGAGTTCTTCATCAACCTCTCCTCCCCCCAAAAAATGCCTTTTGCATAGATGGAGATCCACCTCTGCAGAATATTGTATATGCCCTTTGTTTTTTAAATATATCAATTGGTTTTGCTTAATTTTTTTCTCTTTTTCTTCTTTGAAAACGCTATTGGTTATAAGATGTTTCTCAGGGAGGGGAGGAATACAGGAGAACTGCAGAGGATATAAAAAAATTTAATCAATAAAAGTCTATTCTACACATATGTAACATATTAAATTGCTTGAGTTCTTAAGCAGGGCGGGGAGGGAGGAAGATAATCTGGAATGCAAAAGTTTTAAAAATCGATGTTAAAATTTGTTTTTACATGTAACTTGGGGAAAAAATAAAATTTGATAATTTTTAAAAAGTGCAATAAAAGTCTATTTTTTAAAGTAATCACAATAGCCCTAGTTGCAAACTGATACAAAGTGAAGTGGGCAGATATGGAAAACAACATTTACAATGACTATAACAATGTATATAGAAAGAACAAAAAATGACAATTGTGGGCAGAGTGTAATTAGAATATCTGGCTTTGTGCTAAAGAAGGGAGAGGGAGACAGGCAGGGGCTATGGGTGTGTGACATTGGGTATGTTGTTAGCCTCAGATGATGTGTTAATTAGTTTTGTGGATGGCTTCCCCCCCCCCCCCCGCCTAAATTTTGGTACAGAGAAAGGAGGCTTTGGTAATCATGGACATGAAAAAAAAATGAGGAGCAAATCACCAGGTACGGTAGAAAAAGCATCGGGCCTTGGAGTGCAAGATCAAATGCTTACTACCTGTTGTTTAACCTCAGTCTTGACATTTAAACTCCTTGAGCCTCAGTTTCCCTATTTAAAAACTGAGGGGGTTGGACTAGGTAACCTCTATGATGAAATTAAAATTTGAAAAGACAGGGAAGCGAAATAGAATATTCCAGGTGGAAGAGCCAGCCCTGACCGTCCCTCTGTGTGTGACCTGAGGAGGATCACCTAGATTCTCTGATATTCGGTGGCTTCCTCCGAGGAGAGCTCACATTTCTAGGCAGCAGCTCCTTTGAACTTTGGAGGGATGATCCCAGGCTGAGACATTAAGGTCAGGTGTCAATAGAAAACAGCTTTGACGTGGCCCCCATGGAATGTCTGAGTGTGAGCAAGGCTGTAACTGATGGGCCGGGGCCTGCCTGGATGAGTCAGCTGCAAAATGTGGCCCCAAGGGGGTGGCTCAACCAACCCAAGTAGCAGGTTATTTAATACTGCCCAATTCCAAAGTGGAGAACGTGCTCCCGCCCCAGCCCAGCAGGGAGGCAGGTGGCTGCCACAGAAGTAGTTCTGAGAGAAGCCAAAGAGAGGTGGGACCCTGGGCCAAGGCAGGCAAGAAGCTTGATTCTGCAGAGACCACCAGGGAAGAAAGGAAATGCTCGGCCTTGTCCCGGAGCGAGGAAGGGGGTGGAATCAGCAGGGGGACTGGGGCCCTGGGGGGTGCTGCCTGCTGAGGAGTCTAGGAAGTGAGTGGGAGCCAGGGAAGCCTACAGGAGGCTGCTCCCATCTGTGACCAGAGGCCAGTCGGCTTCCTCCGGACCTCGGTACAACGAGAAACTCAGAGTGGTTGACCTTGAAATACCTTCCAGTTCTGCTATGAGATCTGTGAAGGCCCCTTCGAGCTCTGCCCCTCTATGTGGTGTGCCTAAGGGGCCTTCCTGCTCCGGTGGCCCACGCTCTCAGATCCCTACCACCTCTAGCACTTTACACATCTTCCTGAAAGCAGGCACGTGTGGCTTACCTCAACCGTTTGGGGACCCAAGTTTCCTCACTTTGTGGTGTTGGCCAGTTGTGACTTAGTGTGCTGGTCCGTAGGGGCCAGGATAAGGTCGTGATTGGGGTGGGCAACTGGACCCCCCAGGGGGCTAAGACATAGAAGATGCTAACAGAACTTGTGCTCCTTCAGCAGACAGAAGCAACTGGGTTCAGCACCTAGCACAAGAAAAAGGAGTTAAAATAGGAAGAGACCGGATAGCATTGATCCTTCCCTACCCACTTACCCCAGGGTGAGCTCTTCTCCAACCCGGGTCTACTCACTTCCTCTCCCACAGTCATCTCACAGTGTCCACAGACACTCCCCCCATCCAGGGTTTGGCTCAGCATCCCTCTTTCCATGATGCTTTGTGTCCACATTCTCCAGGGTTTCCTCCCTTCATCCAAACCCAAAACCCAAGACCAAAACCAGATTTGGTCTTTAAAATGTATTTTCAGGGGACAGCTAGGTGGCGCAGTGGATAAAACACCGGCCCTGGATTCAGGAGGACCTGAGTTCAACTCTGACCTCAGACACTTGACACTTAATAGCTGTGTGACCCTGGGCAAGTCACTTAACCCTCCTTTTTTGCCCCGCAAAAAAAAAAAAACTGTATTTGCAAATGCCTGTTTGCCTTGTTACATTTGTGGTACTTGGCCTGGACATCAGAACTGTTAATTATCTTTCTGAAGAAGGTGAGGAGGGGAATGGTTGGGGGCGGGGGAAGAGATAAAGCAAGGATACCCCATCCATCAAGGTGGATACACCCACCACTCTAAATTCTACAAACATACTCCATACCTTGCTGCCTTTCCATATTCATACACTCTCTTTTCTATGACTATTCCACCCTCCCATTTCCCATATCAATTTACTTGTTAACATCCTTCCAATCCTTCAAGACCCAACTCAAGTTCTTCTTCCCTGAAGCCTTCTATCATCTCCTGAGCTGAAAATGATGTCTCCTTCCTCTGGTCTCGTATCACTGGGTGGTCCTTCTGGGCTCTCATCTCATTCTAATTTGTATGATGCTTATTTATGACTTATCTTTTCCTTTCTCTTTATTCCCCTCTCCTGGACTATGAGCTCTACAAGGGAAGTGCCTTGTTTATTTGGAACACTGTACATTGATGGATGGATGGATGGATGGATGGATGGATGGATGGATGGATGGATGGATGGATGGATGGATGGATGAATGAACGAATGAATGAACGAATGAATGAATGAATCTGGGAACCTAGATCATTATTACTTTGTCCCCTTGGCAGGTGGCAATGTAAAGTTAATTTGAGGTCCAAGGGAAGAACCTTTGAGCCTGTCGGTTCTAAGAGCTCAGGTAGAGCATCCGGTCTTGTTACAGTGAATGCCTCCCACTCCAGAGGGTCATCCCCAGCAATGACCAAACTCCCTGGAGTTAAGCCAGGAAGCACAGCTTGAATGTCAAGCTTAACTCTAACCCAGTGCCTGATGGAAACCACAGCCTCCTGACTTTTTTCCAACCTCAACAATTTGGGAGGATTCCTCCCTCCTCCAATTGAGGAGAGGTGGAGGCAAAGGCAGCAGAGACAGAGATGTCCAAATGGACTCCACTTGGCACGAGCAGGCAAAGGGAGTTGAGACGAGGTTTCGGAATGATCTCCCTGGCACTTCATCCCTTCTGCTGGACACTGGGACCAACCCCCCACCTGGGAACACAGGCAGCCCAAGCTCAGCCTTGTCAGTCTTGTTGTTGGTCCTCCCTCGCACCCCAATATCTCAGCCCCCTCAGGAACTCCTGCCACATCTCTCCTTTTGCCCAAGGGTCTGCCCAGTCCCCTAATTGCCCATCAGAATGAAACTCCCGCCTCTAAGCCCCAGCAGGCACTCGGCAGAATACCTGATACCTCCTAATGGAGTTACCTGAAAGTGACTTCTTACCTACCTGGCCCTCTGCCAATCACCTGCCCCACCCCTTCTCCGATGGACCCCCTGGAGCTGGGGAGGAGTCGGTAAGTGGAAAAATCACTGAAGTTGGTAGAATCTCAGCTCTGATACTAACTCAGTACATCTTGGGCCAGTCAGCATCTGAGCCTCAGTTTCCTGCTCTGTATAATGCAGAGAATAGCATTGATACTCCCTTACTCAAGGGTTTGTTATGGAAAATAGCACTTTATTAAGCTTAGAGAAAAATGTGTTATTATTACCCTGAACTCGCACCTCTCTCCTCTCTTCTTCCAAAAGAAGAATAAAACATAGGACATCAGAATGAAGCCAAAGGGGGCAGCTAGGTGGAGCAGTGGATAAAGCACCAGCCCTGGATTCAGGAGGACCTGAGTTCAAATCCAGCCTCAAACACTTGACACTTATTAGCTGTGTGACCCTGGGAAAGTCACTTAACCTTCATTGCCCTGCAAAAAAAAAAAAAGAAAGAAAGAAAGAAAAGAATGAAGCCAAAGGCATCAGCTTAAAGAGGATCTAAAGTAACCAACATGAAGTCTAAACAAGCAGCAAGTCCCCTCACCACCCATTTCCCAAACTACCACTTGCTAAGCCTCTAGAGATTAAAGTGAGTCTGGTCTAGACGCTTCTTCACAAGAGAAGAGGAACCCAGGAAGTTTCAGGCACAACATGAGTGTGAAAGAGCAGCATTTAAGGCAATCTCTCAGTTGAGGACATGTCTTTACCACCTTGCCACAGTGCTGAACGATCGTACTCCTTGGTACAGCAATCAAACTGAGGGCCAGCCTGAGGACACGACTTTTCAGCCTCAAAACTGGACAAACAAGACGTCAAGGTCGGTTACCAGCCACCATTTATTCCCCTTCTTTCTCCAGATCACCTGAATTTCTATAACCCCATGTCTTCATAAGATGCCCATCCTTCATTCAAGCTGGGAATGCTAACCTCTGCTGAGCTCACCTGCAGGCTTTCCAAAGATGTAGTTCAGAGACTCCTGTGCCTACAAGTCTATCCCTCAAATAGCTAATGCACCAGTGGGTGTCCAAGGAGGACCAGAACCTCTGGTGTGAGGGCTTGGCAAGCCGTTTTCAGGGCTGCTCATCCACATTTGGTGTCCACCTATTACCCAAGTCTCTCATCTATGGCTCCAAGAAGCTGCAGCATGTGCAGCGGCCACACCTGGTAAAACTGTCTTAGCAGATGGACTAAACCAGATTGAGGATAACCAATGGGCTTCAAACCCATTGATGGAATTAGGAAGATTTCTACCCCAAGCATGTGAGGACTTCCCCTGGCAATGGGCGGATGAGAACAATTTGTTCCAGTGGCCACGAAGAAGGCTAAAGCAGACACTGTGGAGTGCTTAGAGCTTGGTCAGACATCAAAGGCACCAAGGTCACCTACCACATCCTGGGCCATCACCAGTCTTCTTGACTTCTGTCTTTTTTTTGTGGGGCAATGAGGGTTAAGTGACTTGCCCAGGGTCACACAGCTAGTAAATGTCAAGTGTCTGAGGACGGATTTGAACTCAGGTCATCCTGAATCCAAGGCCAGTGCTTTATCCACTGCGCCACCTAGCTGCCCCTTGACTTTTGTCTTGCTACTAGCTTTTGATGACTCTGGAATAGAGAGTGAAGCTGATGACTCTATGCAACTCTGCCTCACTTAACTCCCATTCACTTGCAAGTCAAGACATCACCCCATGATGTCATTGGTCCTCTTTGAAAATGAAGGACAAACATCAATACCCCGCTACTCCTCCTGTGCATTTATAGCAGTTTGCAGTTTCCAAGGTGCTTTCATAAATATTTTTTTATTTAGTCTCTAGCTTCACGACAATGTTCCAACACCCCACCTTCTTCCTACCTGACAGTTCTGGCTCATCCAGATCTGGCTCATGCCTTGGCCAGCTGGTCCTGGAACCTCCCACAGGTGTTCATCCCCCTTCTCAAAGCAACTTTTAGAAGAGAGCCACTGACCCTGGAAGATATTAGACAGAAATGCTTCTCGAAAAGTACAGTTCTTGGGGCAGCTAGCTGGCGCAGTGGATAAAGCACTGGCCTTGGATTCAGGAGGACCTGAGTTCAAATCCAGCCTCAGACACTTGACACTTAACTAGCTGTGTGACCCTGGGCAAGTCACTTAACCCTCAGTGCCCTGCCAAAAAAAAGAAAAAAGAAAAGTACAGTTCTGACATTGGGATTTCTAGTGTAATATCTGGTAATTTTGCTGACTAAAAGGGAGTAGAAAACAAATGAGAGACTCACATATATGAAATCCATTGAGGAAACAGCTGGAAGAAACGCTGATCTTAGCCAGAGCAAAGATTGGCATCAGTGCCTTATTTCCCAATTGTTTATTTGCATTAGCTCACAAAGAAAGCTTTGAAATTAATAAGTGGGAAACCCTGAAATCCAGAACTGTTTTGTGATTATTGTCAATGTCCATTGTCTGGTTATGGCTTAGCCAGGAAATGATGATTTGATAATACATTGATTTCTCACTGAGAAGACTCTCCCCTGAACCAAAATGGGTTGGTCCAAGAAAAAGATCTTGAAGCATTGTGGAAGAAAGGCAATACCTCTCTAAACTGCCCCCTAAAAGAGTGAATTAGTGATCTCTCATTTGATCTTCACAACAATACGAGGAGGTAGGTACTAATTATTATCCCCATTTTACAGTTGGGGAAACTGAGGAAAGAAAGGTTAAGTGACTTACCAAGGCTCACACACCTAGGAAGTATCTGAACCCAGGTTTTTCTAACCCCATGCCCAGCATTCTATCCACTGCAGCCACCAGCTGCCTCTGAGAAGAAGGGTGTGCCTCAGAAGGAATGATCCCCAAACAGAATTCACTGTGACAGGACCCACCAATCTACCTTTTATGACCCTTGCTAAGATTATGGACAAGCCAGAAGAAGAAGGTGGTTGGTTATTTTTTTTTCCTTTTTTATCTCATTTAAAAAAATCTTCTCAGTGGCCCTGTGCAGTAGGTCCAGAAAGGACCATAGGATCATAGATTGAGAACTAGAAGGTACCTTAGAAACCTTCCAAATGAAGTCCTTCATTTTTTTTTTTGGTGAGGCAGTTGGGGTTAAGTGACTTGCCCAGGGTCACACAGCTAGTAAGTGTTAAGTGTCTGAAGCCAGATTTGAACTCAGGTCCTCCTGAATCCAGGGCCAATGCTCTATCTACTGTGCCACCTAGCTGTCCCTGAACTCTTTCATTTTATAGATGGAGAAACAGTCTTGGAAAGGTAAAGTGCTTAGTACAGTGGCCAGCACATAGTAAGTAGGTGCTTCATAAATGTGTGTGACTGATCGAAGTGACTGCTGAGAAGTTATACAGTGATAGACAAGATTTGAACCAAGTGCTCAGTTTCTAAATCCAGCGCCTGCTCCTCAGCATCTCATGCTGCCTCCTTGGGGTAGCTCTTAACCCAACTCACAGACAGTTTATAAACTCTGATTTTCAAGGTGCAAATCTGGAGATAGAAGTAGCTGCTTTCCATCCACACACACACACACACACACACACACACACACACACACACACACACACACACACCATCACAAAGACACCTTAAAGGTCCAGTGTCACACTAGTCACCATCAAAACAGAAATAAACTACTTGGGCTTGACTATAATCGGGCTCCTTGAGGGGAGGGACTATTTGGGTTTATAGCATCAGCCCCTGGTCCAGCCCCTGGCCTTAGCAGGGGGTTACATGTATCTGTACAATCACATTGGGGAAGCAGAGTGATATGGTGGGAAGGATGCTAGTTTGGGAGACGGAGGCCCTGGGTATGGAGCCCAGCACGACTCCCCAGGTGACGTCAGGCAAGTCCCTTCAAAAGCCCTGGGCATCCATTTTTTCTCCCATAAAATGAAGTACCAGACTGCCTCTCAGCTCTAAATCTATGCATCTGTGAATGAATGAGATCCCTCCCTCCCTAGGACCCGGAGAAGCAGAAATAATTTTTTTTTTCCTGCAGATAGAAAAGACAACTTCTGGTCTTGCATGTCAGTGAAGGGTTGGCAGGGAGACCACTGGAGGGTTCTAGTTTTGTGTAGCTAAAGGCGATCCTTGGAAGTTCTGGGGAATTGTTTCTTGGTTAGGTACAGGCTGGGCTCCTGTCCAGCCCTGAGAGTCTGTGAGTCTGGGGATTAAGCACAGAGGCAGCTGAGTGTGAGGAGGCTCAGGGCTGGACGCAGGACTCAGGTTGCCTCCCTCCCAGCTCCATAAATGCCGAGGAATTTCCCAGGGGGCTTAGAGATGAAGTGTCCAGTCCAAGCTGTGCCTGTTGGATGCTCCCCACCCTCTGGCCCAGACTCCCGCAGTCAGAACCTGAAGCCAAGGGCCCAGCTCGGGAGCTATTTATATCCCTGATAAAAACCCAGGGAAGAGGTCAGGGGTGGAGGAATGCAAGAGCTCACAAGGACCTTCTAGTGAACATAATCTCACCCCTTAACTCCCACTTGGGGCTCTTCTTTCATCCTGAGCCCATCCTATATGTGCACCGAGACCGCCTCGCTCTGCCCCTACCCACAGCAGAGGCCTCACCTGCCCAGTCTGAGGCTCCAGCTCTTCCCTGGCACCAATGATCTTTAGGGTGAGTAAAGTAAGCTGAGGCAAAGAGAGGAAGTCATCCTATCCCAGAAATGCAGAGCTGATTCCCCTCAACACCATCCAGCCCCGCCTGAATACAGCTAGTGAGGGGAGCCTGTGCCCTCCCCAGGCAGTCTGTTGTCCTGTGAGATAGATCTAATGGTGGAAAAGTCTTCCCTTACATGGATGCCAAAACGCTAAAAGCCACTGGTCCTTGTTTTGTCTCCTGGGGCCAAGCAGAGAAAGTCTTTCATCTGAAAGCCCTTGGAATTCTGGAAGGAGACACCAAGTGTGTCCCATCTTCTCTTCTTCATGCTGATCGTCCTCAGTGCCTTCGCCTCATCCTTGTTGGTCCTTGGTCTCATCCTTGACATACTGCCTGTCTTCCCCCCACCCCCACCCATGACTCTCTCCCTTATGTCGGTGCCTCCCTGAGTCTGAACGCTGTTAATACCTTGACACACCTAAGAGGGCATTGCATTGGGTAGGGAGGAGAGGTCTATAGCCATATCATACATCAGACTCACTGAACATGCAGCCCACTAACACTCCCCAAACCTCCTTTGTATATACTGAGCATCTCTGGGAAAGGGGCTGCCTTTACTCCAAGTGAACCAGCTGGGCCCAATCTCCCTTGCCACAGCCCCATGCCACCAAGCAGAAGATCTTAGACACCAGATCTCTATGAACTTCCAAGCGTGCTGGCAAATGTTTAACAATCAGCTTTCCAAGGGGAGGGGAAAATGTACACAGGACTTCAGTTTAATCTGTATTTTTGGCATTTTCTTCATCACTTTCTTAAGTGTAGACAAGCAACAAAATAATAAATCAAACCCTGATTGGGAGAGCTTGCCAATTTCCAAGGTGTAAATGCTCATACTGAAAATTTCACAACCACTTCTCCCCACCCCTTCCAAGTTGGCTCCAGCACTGCCTTGAGCCCTTGGAGTTGTTCTGGGCTGGACTTCAGTGGCCTTCAGTGCCCATGCCCCTTGGCAGACAGAGAAGGAAAGCCCTTCCCCAGGAATCAACAGAGCCTTCACCAGGAAACAGTGGACTTCATGAGCAAAGACCTGTCCCGGGCAGTGGGGCATCAAAGGCAGAAGGGGAAGTGAGTCCCATGAACCCCACCTGAAAGGAAAAGAAAGAGAGGAGCTTCCCAGAAAACTTTGTTCAGTTATCAAAACTGGAGCCTGCACTCTCTGCAGGGGTCACCGCGGGATGGTTGGTTTCTAGAGAGCGAACAAAGGCCCAGCTTGGCTTCCTGGCTCGCCAGCTGTGAGGGAGTATTCAAATCATCAGAATACAATTTGTCCGAGAAGGAATGTTCCAAGTCCTAATCAATTTAGATGAAAACTTCCTGGCCCCTGGTCAAGCCAGTCTGTTCCTGCGGGCCCCAGGGCCCAGGCTCCTGCCTCTGCGGGCACCCAGCCCACACTCAGAGCCTCCCAAGGAGTCACAGTGTCAGAACGCAGTGACACACTTAGGAGAGAGGGCCTCTCCCACCCCTGCCCCCTCCTCTCTTCTCCTTCACTGTCTCATCTTTAAAGCAGAAATAAATGGAGCCTGGGCAGGTTTCAAGGGCCCTTTAAGGACAGGCCTGGGTATCCAGACTGGGCACAAGCCCCACTTTGACCTGCCACTGTCCAGAACTATTTTTGAAGTCTTCATAATTCTGCGCCAGAGAGATAAAGAGAGGACCAGTCCGTGTGCCCAGAACACCCCAATTTAGGGCCTGTATTTTTCCACACTGAGCTGAGCTCGGAAGAAAAGAGCCCGTTTCTTATACACTCTATGCCCCAGGGTAAGGATAGGTCCTCTTGGCCCTGGGTGGGGTTCCTGAAAGAGGAACCAAGCTTCAGGTGGAGATTTCTGGGCCCTGGCAGGGGTGGGTCATCCCAGCTGGTGGCAGGAAGACAGCAAGCCTTGCTTATCCCCATCCCTTGACATCCCCTCCAGCTCCCTGGGCCCCCTGACCTTGTCTTCTAGCTCTGAATTCTTGGGATTTCCCCCTTCCTTCTTCCTTCTTCCTTCTCGTAGACCCCTCTTAAGTTTCCACCCCTTGGACCCACGAATCCTGTAGCTTGAATGAAAGCCCCTCTGTCTTCCCCCACCTAAGTCTGTGAGCCCGTCTCCTTGGGATGGGGGCTTGTGAGTTCCTGGCTCCAGGTGGAAATGCCTGCTCCATCCTTCATTCTTCCAAGACTTAGATCCCCAGAATTATAGACTGTCAGAACTGGAAGTCCTCTCAGACAACATCAAGCCCAATTCCCACCTTAAAAGAGCCCCAGAGAAAGAAACTTGTCCAAGGTCACACAGCAGTCAGGTGGGAGAACAGGACCAGGACTCAATGGAGGGGGACAGCTTGCCATGCTCTATTTGAAGCCTGCCTCAGACATGGACTGGCTGTGTGACCCTGGGTAAGTCGATGAGCTTTGCTTTATCCATCTGCAAAAGGCCTACCTCACAGGGTTGCTGTGAACATTAAATAGAAAGATGCATAGGAAGTGCTTCCAAAGTGCTGTATAAATGCTAGCCAATATTATTATTATCCAAGTGCTACATAAATACTAGCTAGCGTTATTATTAATGTCTCCCGTCTCCCAGGCCAAAGCTTTTTCCACCATCCCATCTATCTCCCTCATTCCACTATCCAGCCTCCTTCAAGCTGTATTTGCAACTCGTGCCTTGGTATTCTATTATTTTCCCTTCTAAAAACTTGCAGAGCAATTAAATATACCTCTGGTTTTCAAGGTCACTCCAGGACACCCCTCCTGCCCCCTCCCAGAATCCTCCCTGTTCTTCCTGACAGAGCCCTTAGAACGTTTCAGGCAGACAGCTATAAACAGCTGATTAAGAAGAACTACCCCTTCTTGGGAAAAACAAACTCTAACCCATCTCCCTCCCCAGGGGCCTCCCCAGAGGAAACCAGGCCTCAGGCCTGCCAGGAGGAGGCGGCAAGGAGCCATAGCTTGTCCAGGGTGGCCAACCTGCGGGTCAGCTGAATGTTCTTTCTCCCTTCTTTCCCTGTGTGTGGGGGGGTGGGGTCGGGAAGGGGGTCTTCAAACAGCTACTACTGAATTACACTCTTTCTTCCCTTTTAACAGGGAGGGCCCACTAAGAGCACAAGGGTCACACAGGACAACAAATCATAGAGTTAGAAGGGACCTTAGAAGCCATCAAGTTTGACTCCCTTGGTTTACAGACAGGGAAACTGAGGCACGGGGAAGTTAGATGACTTGCTCAAGGTGACAGACACAGAAATTAAGTGGCAGAGCCAGAATGTTAACACAGATCATCCGACTCCAAACACAGGACTCTTTCCACTCCAGCCCCTCCAAAAAAGATGGGAGGTCATCACAATAGCTAACATTTAGATAGCACTCGAAGGTTTGCAAAGCGTAACCCTGCGAAGTAGACTCAAGTTTTGATCCTGCCTCTGGCACTTACAAGCTGTGTGTCCCTGAAGAAGTCGCTTCACCCTGTTTGCCTCAGTTTCCTCATCTGTAAAAAGAGCTGGAGAAGGAAATGGCAAACCCCTCCAGTATCTTTGCCAAAAAAACAAACGCGATGGAAGTAGCCCGACAACAACAAAGCATTCGCTATTATTAGTAGTATTAACAAGGTTGCTTCGGGGCCGCAGGTCGGCCAGTTGAGGAGAAAGACATGGGTCTCAAGTCCCCATGCCAGACCGACAGACGGCCTGTGAAAAAAGTGAGTCAGATGCTGTAGGCAGGACATTCTGTTCATTCCGTCGGAATAAACACACGTGTCTGTGTGTGAAACCCGCCCGCCCGGCGCTAACTCTGAGGCTCATTAGCACACTATCTACTCCACAAACCACCAGCTGAGTGAAGACAAGCTGGGGGTGGGGGGAGGGAAGGGGGAGCCTGACTCGGGCTTGGCCTCCCTCTGGCCTCAGCATCCCAGCATGTCCCGAAGCACGTCCCGCCGGGGAGCAGGCCTGTCAGGCCAGCCAGCATGATGCGTTCAGGCGCCAGCTTCTACCACCCATCTGTTTAAAAGCTAACATTCTCCAGACTTGTCACTATCAGCTGCCGGGCCCTGGATCGAAGGCCGGGGGAATGTCGCACATAAACACAGGCCAGATTGCCAGGAACAGACCTCGAAAAGTCCGACAAAGAGGTGTTTGGAGGGCCCTCCCCTTCTCAGAACCGGACCTTGTTTGACAAGCAGAGCCCACCAAAGGGCTTCATCCTCCAGAGACCCTACCGGGGAGCATCATCATCCGGGAGCCAGGATTCCTGGCTTCTGGTCCCGGCTCTGTGCTGTCGGACCCTTGGGAAGCACCAGGGCATAGTAGACGGAGCTCTGGATTTAGAACCAGAATACTTGTAGCTGAATCTGGGCTCTACTTCACCCTAGCTTTATCTATGACCTTGGACATGTAAGTTGCACCCCTAGAGGCCTCCTCTTATCAGTTCTTTAATGAGGGACCTGAAGGTCTCTACAATCCCTTCTTGATGTGAATCTTGTAATCTCACAACTCCAAACTACTCCAAGAAGCATTTATTCAACAATGATTTTATGCCAGTTACTGTGCTAGATACAAGGAAATGAAAGCAATCCATAAGCATTTATTAAGCACTTATGGTATACCTTACAGTACCTCGTACTGTTGTAAAAGCTAGATACAGGGGGTGCAAACAATCACCAAACATTTATTACGCACTTACTTTTTTAAAAAATTTATTTATTTATTTATTTATTTTGGTTTTCAACATTTGTTTAGATAAGATTTCAAATTTCAAATTTTTCTCCCTCCCTCTCCTCCTTTCCCCCCTCCCCTAGACAGCAGGTAATCTGATATAGGTTATTTATATATATAATAACATTAAACATATTTCTGCCTTAGTCATGTTATAAGAAAAGAATCAGAGCAAAAAGGAAAAACCTCAAAAAAGAAAAACAACAGCACCAAAAACAAAAGAAATAGTATGGTCCAATCAGCATCTATATTCCACAGTTCCTTTTTTTTTTTCTTTCTGGATTTGGAGAGCCTTTTCCATCACGAGTCCTTTGGAACTTTCTTGTACCATTGGATTGGTGAGAAGAATCTAGTCAATCACAGTTGATCAACACACAATGTTGATGATACTGTGTTTAATGTTCTTCTGATTCTGCTCATCTCACTCATCATCAGCCCATGCAAGTCCCTCCAGGTTTCTCTGAACTCCTCCTGCTCATAGTTTCTTACAGCACAATAGTATTCCATTACATTCATATACTACAACTTGTTCAGCCATTCCCCAATTGATGGGCATCCCCTCAACTTCCAATTCCTTAAGCACTTACTCTTATAAGAGCTAGATACAGGAGATGAAACCAATCAGTGGGTATTTATTAAGCTCTTACCGTGTACTTTGTAAGAGCTGGGGAGATACAAAGAAAGGCAAAAACAATTCCTGCCTTCAAGGAGTTTACAGTCTAATGGGGAAGACATGTACATTACTAAACACAAAGAAGATACATACAGATTAGATGGAAGGTAATCTTAGAAAGGAAAACTCTAGTAGCAGGAGAGGCCTAAGGCAGAAGGTCACCCTTGAGCCTTGAGACATGAAGGAAACCAGAGATTCTAAGAAGTAGGATCAGACATTCCAGGCATGGGGAATGGCCAGGGCAAAGGTGTGGAGATGGGAAATGGGGTCTCATGCTTAAGGGACCAGCAAGTAGACTCAAATAGTGGACCATTGAACTCATGGAGGGGAATAAGAAGAAGAAAAACAAAGGTACCGAGTTGTGAAGAGTTTTAAATGCCAGAGCAAAATGAAAACTAGGACTTATTAATGATTCCACAGACACTGTCCTCCCATTAGGTTTTCCTCATTAGATTGTAAGTTCCTTGAGGGCAGGGACTATCTTTCTTTTTATTAATTGTATCCCTGGCACTTAGCATAGTGCCCAGTACATAGTAGGTGCTTAATAAATCTTTATTGGATTTATTACTAGTCTCTGACTTTCAGAATCCTCTTCCTTGAAGACTCCCCATTTAGGTAACACTTCTTCCATAAAGACTTCCCTGACCAGGGGCAGCTAGATAGTGGAGTGGATAGAGCACAGGCCCTGGAGTCAGGAGGACCTGAGTTCAAATCTGGCCTCAGACATTTGACACTTACTAACTGTGTGATCTTGGGCAAGTCACTTAAATCTCATTGCCCAACCAAAAAAAAAAAAAAAAAGACTTCCCTGACCAACCCAATGCAAGTATTTTCTCCCTCCATGAACTTTCCCAGAGCACTTTGCTCAATTTTTTTTCCTGCCTTTTCCCTCCTTTCTATATATTTCTATATATTATCTGTATATGCATAATATAATTTACCTAGATTTTAGAAGAACATTTGACAAAGTGCTTCCTGCCATCCCTTGTCATAAAACAGAGAGATATGGGCTAGAAATAATATATGGAGTAAATATTTGTAAGTAGGAAAATTTGGACCTAGTTAAATGACTAAACCTAAAGAATTAATTAATGAGAGAATGGGTTGATGTCAGCTTGGAAAGAGGTCTTAGTGGAGAGATCTAGGGAATTGTGCTGTTGAACATTTTTATCAATAACCTGAGTGAAAGGATAGATAGCTCATCACATTTAAGCATGATACATAACTGGAAGAGACAGCTAACATGTTGGACGACAGAGGTAGGATCCAAAAATATTTCTACACACTAGAACGTTGGGCTAGATCCAATGAGATTAAATTTAATGAGGACAAATGTAAGGTTGTGTACTCTGGTCCAAAAAATGAACTTTCTGAATAGGAGATGAAGAGGTGTGTCCAGATGGCCAAATGGACTCTAGATTATGCCACATGAGGTTCAACAGAAGCAACTACAAGGAGAGATGGCCAAGCTCTCTTGAAGGGCCTGAAGGGCTGCCATGTGGAAGAGAGATTAGGTTTGTTCTCCTTGACCCTAGGAGGTAGCTCTAGGAGCAGTACACATAAATAACAGGAAAGCAAATTTCAGCTGGATTAAAGGAAAAACACTCTAATAATTAGAGCCAAAGAGGAGGAGGGAGAGAAAAGGGAATAAGCATTTGGATAGTACCTACAATGTGCAAGGCATTGTACTCAGCACTTTATAAATATTATCTCCTTCGGTGCTCACAACAACCCTGTGAGGTCAGCACTGTTATTATCCCCATAACAGATGGAGAAACTGAGGAAAACAGAGGTTAAGTGACTTGCCCAGGGCCACACTGCAAGTGAGTTCTGTGGTTGGATTTGAACTCAGGTCCTCCTGAGTTCCTGGTTCCAGCAATATGGCTAAGAGTCATGCCTAAGATGAATTCCTCTTCTTCATCTCAAAATAATTAAGACTAGCATCAATGCCTTATTTCCCAACTGTTTATTTGCATTTGCTCACAAAGAATGCTTTGAAATTAATAAGTGGGAAACCCTGAAACCCAGAACTGTTTTGTGACTATTGTCAATGTCCATTGTCTGGTTATGGCTTAGCCAGGAAATGATGATTTGATAATACACTGATTTATCACTGAGAGGACTCACCCCTGAACCAAAATGGGTTGGTCCAAGAAAAAGATCTTAAAGCATTGTGGAAGAAAGGCAATACTTCTCTAAACTGCCCCCTAAAAGAGTGAATTAGTGATCTCTCATTTGATCTTCACAACAATACGAGGAGGTAGGTACTAATTATTATCCCCATTTTACAGTTGGGGAAACTGAGGAAAGAAAGGTTAAGTGACTTACCAAGGCTCACACACCTAGGAAGTATCTGAACCCAGGTTTTTCTAACCCCATGCCCAGCATTCTATCCAGTGCAGCCACCAGCTGCCTCTGAGAAGAAGGGTGTGCCTCAGAAGGAATGATCCCCAAACAGAATTCACTGTGACAGGACCCACCAATCTACCTTTTATGACCCTTGCTAAGATCATGGACAAGCCAGAAGAAGAAGGTGGTTGGTTATTTTTTTTTTCCTTTTTTATCTCATTTAAAAAAATCTTCTCAGTGGCCCTGTGCAGTAGGTCCAGAAAGGACCATAGGATCATAGATTGAGAACTAGAAGGTACCTTAGAAACCTTCCAAATGAAGTCCTTCATTTTTTTTTTTTTGGTGAGGCAGTTGGGGTTAAGTGACTTGCCCAGGGTCACACAGCTAGTAAGTGTTAAGTGTCTGAAGCCAGATTTGAACTCAGGTCCTCCTGAATCCAGGGTCAGTGTTCTATCCACTGTGCCACCTAGCTGTCCCCGGGAGTTCATATTCTAATAGTTAAGACTAGACTAGTAACTAGATTTACTCAAGAAAAATAACTGAATTGTTCATATCCTTCAACCCAGCAATTAAGAGTGCTAAGTTTGGGTTTAAATCCTAAAGCTTCCACTTACTACTTGCATGTCCTTGTGCAAGTCACTTTCCCTCTGTATCTTAGTTTCCTCAAATGTAAAGTGGGAGAAGATTGGACTAGATGCATTCTAAGTTTCCTTCTTCTAAATGTATGGCCCTGTGATCCCACTAGCAGGCACATATCGCAAGAAAGTCAAAGACAGAAAGAAATGTCTCATATATGCCCCAAGAATTCATAGCAGCACTTTTGTGTTAGAGAATAACGAGACAAAGTGAGTGGCCACTGTTAGGGGAAGGACTGAACAAAATCATGTATGTGAGTGTAAAGGAACATTATTGTATTATAAAAAAATTTAGTAAGAACATGAGAGGGCTATGGTTTGACGCAGAATGAAGAAAGCAAAACCAAAAATATATATATACAATAATTACAATCACATAAACAAAAAGAACACTAAGTGGAAACCAAATTCTAAGTAATCATCATGACCAATGTTATTCCTAGAAAACAGATGATGAAACACATCTCCCTCCTCATGATAGACAGATGGAGGCAGGGGAGAGTCACTGGTAGGAATGAAGTATGCAGTTAGATGAGGTCAATGGTATAAGCCAGTTTTGCTCAATCTTTTTTCTTTGTTTCAGAGGAATTGCTCGGTGTGTGAGGAAGATCAGAGGGAATGATGGGGATATATCTATGAATGATTGTGATATAAAAACAAAAGAGATTAATTAACTATTAAAGTAAAGCAAGAAATGTGCCCAATAAAGTAAAGGAGAAATCACAAAAAAGGAGATGAAAGGGAAGAAATCCCTATAAGGAAAACCTCTAAGAAAAATTAAGAGAGGCAAAAGGAGGAGGAAGAGGAGGAGGAGGAAAAGAAGAAGAAGAAGAAGAAGAAGAAGAAGAAGAAGAAGAAGAAGAATGAATGAATGAATGAATGAATGAATAGTATGGAGTAAAAGAAAGTCAAAAGAAACCTTTGGGGAAAAGAATTATACTATGATAATAACTAGACTCCCTCTCCCTAAATGAGGATGAAACTACTGCAAAAACCCCTGGGGTAGGGACAGTTAGGTGGCACAGTGGATAGAGCATTGGCCCTGGATTCAGGAGGACCTGAGTTCAAATCCAGCCTCAGACACTTGACACTTACTAGCTGTGTGATCCTGGGCAAGTCACTTAACCCCAATTGCCTCACCAAAAAAAAAAAAAAAAGTGAACAGGAGAACTAATGATATAAAATAAATGGTGGGAAAGTTAATAAAACCAGAATACTCTGAGAAAGTATCAAAGTTAGAGGACTGAGATCTTTACAAACCAAAGCAATAGAGAAAGACCATTTGGGAATCATTATTCTCTCATAAAAAAAAAATTAAAATAAGGGGTCTGAATACTATATTTTTAAAGAAAATTGCTTTAAAGTATTGAAAGAGAGCAAAATGTATATTGGTGAATCCACAAGACACTCAGAAAAGAACTCAAATGTAACTCAACTAGTATATAAAATCATAGATTTAGAGCCGGAAAGGACCCCACATATCAACAATTGTTCTCATTTTACATGTAAGGGAACTAAAGCTCAGAGAAATTAAGAATCAAAGCCTGGATTTGAACCGGGTCCTTTGACTCCATACCTACCAGTCTCTCCATTCCACCATGTTATTCCCTAGAGCTTTGCTGTCAAATAAAGATTCTTACAAGTTTCCAGGAAGAGGTAATCAAGAGATTTGCCCAAGTTTACATGAGTAATGAGCATTAGAAATTGGATTTGAATTCAGGTCCTCTAGACCAAAGCTTCTTAAACTGTGGGTCACAACCCAATGTGGGGGTCACAAAAATTTGACATCAGTAAAAGGTTATGTAGACCTATTTCATATCTCTATATACCTAGGGCTGTGTAAAAACCTCTCAGGCAAAAAGGGGTCACGAATGGAAAAAGTTTAAAGAAGCCCTGCTCTAGACTCCAGAGTTACTGCTCTTTCTCCTGTACTATGATAAAAAGCAAAGGAAAAGAGTCCCGTACCACAAGATTGCATATTCTAAAACTGTGAAAATATTCCAACATAAAAAAAAATGGGCCTTCAACAAGACAGCACATTTCTAATCGTTCCTTCACCAGCAAAAAGAGATAAGCAGATTCTTTAAAAAGCAAATGTAGTCTTACTAGCTGTGTGACCCTGGGCAAGTCACTTAACCCCAATTGCCTCACTAAAAAAAAAAAAGCAAATGTATTCAACAAAAGAAACTATTAAAGGTAAATAAGTAATGACTAAATATTAATGTGCTGAAAGAAGGAAACAAGGGGCAGCTAGGTGGCACAGTAGATAAAGCACTGGCCTTGGATTCAGGAGGACCTGAATTCAAATCTGACCTCAGACACTTGATACTTACTAGCTGTGTGACTCTGGGCAAGTCACTTAACCTCAACTGCCTCACCAAAAAAAAAAAAACAAAAAACGAAAGGAGGAAACAAGATAAACTCTTTAATCCAACTTTCAAGACTGGAGTCTTGAAAGAAAAGAAGGAAGGAAGGAAGGAGAGGGAAAAAATAAGTGAATTGTTATTTTTTTGAAATCAGGATGTTACAGGTGAAGATCATTGAAAAAAAAAAAAGAGCTAGAGGGATGAAAAGAGAAGATGGGGGCTCCTGAACAACATTTTTATCTGAACTGGACAATAGTTAAATGAGAAAATTATATCAGTAAAAGTAGAACCAATGGATCCAATGTATGGCTGGACTAAGCAAGGAAAGGGTGGTAACTGTGAGTTAATGTGGAGACTGGGATCAGATTACTTCAAGCAAAATGAGCTACAGTAACATTCTTATTTTTTAAAAAATTTTAAAGGTAATATAGGGGCAGCTAGGTGGTGCAGTGGATAGAGCACCAGCCCTGGAGTCAGGAGGACCTGAGTTCAAATCCAGCCTCAGACACTTGACACTTACTAGCTGTGTGACCTTGAGCAAGTCACTTAACCCTCATTGTCCAGCAAGAAGAAAAAAAAGGGTAATATAAAAAGTTCAGATGGAGGGGGAAACAAACAATGATCCCAAATTTGAATGTTAATAGACTAAATTTATCCTTTCAAAAAGAGAAGAGAATTGAAGAATGGATTAAAAACCAATATAACGGGGGCAGCTAGGTGGCGCAGTGAATAGAGCACCAGCCCTGGATTTAGGAAGACTTGAGTTCAAATTTGACCTCAGACACTTGACACTTGCTAGCTGTGTGACCCTGGGCAAGTCACTTAACCCTCATTGCCCCACAAAAACAAAAATAAAACAAAACAAAATAAAAATTTTAAAAGGTACCTACAGAATCAGGGGCAGGGTGGGAGGAGGGACTGGAATAAAACATACAGTGTGTCCCAAAAGTACTGATGAAGTTTTAAACTTGTTAAAGCTTGTATTGTGCTGAATTCAAACAACTTGTATTATGCTGGATTTTTTTTTTTAATCAGGAGCCAAAATCATGATTTTAGATAAGGCAATAGTGGAAATAGATAATATCAAAAGAAACAAGAAAACTGTACTATGCATAAAATCACTATAGATAATGAAACACTATCAATACAAAATATGATACCAAGGAAGCAACATGATTCAGTGGAAAGAATGCTTAATATAAGTTAGGGAACATTGGGTCTGAATCCTGACTCTTCCACTTATTACCACTGAATAAGTGGCTTAAGCTCTCTAGCTTCATATTCTTAATCTGTAAAATGAGGGTTGGAATAGACGACCTCAAAGATCCCTTCCAACTGTAAGTCTAATAAAATAATATAATACTAGATTTAGAGTGGAAAGAACCTTCTATGACCCACTGGTACTATAAATGTCATATCATCTAAGTATTCAAAGGAAAAGCTAAAAAGAATTAAATAATAAGATATAATAGTAAGTTACTTCAATATGCCTCTTTCAGACTTTGAAAAAATCTAAAGACAAACAAGAAGGAAATTATGAAACTGAACAAGATATTGAAAAAAACTGGATCTCGGGGGCAACTAGGTGCCTCAATGGATAAAGCACTTGCCCTGGATTCAGGAGAACCTGAGTTCAAATCCAGCCTCAGACATTTAACATTTACTAGCTGTGTGACCCTGGGCAAGTCACTTAATCCTAACTGCCTCACCCAAAAAAACAAAAACAAAACCTAGATCTGGGAGATATAAGGTGATTACTAAATGGGAATTTTTTAAAATGTGCATGCTTTCAGCATTACATGATACTTTTACCAAAAAATGATCTTGTGCTGGGGTATAAAGAGCTCATAACTATGTAAATATAGAAACATTTAACACATTCTTTTTTTGGGGGGGGGGCAATGAGGGTTAAGTGACTTGCCCAGGGTCACACAGCTTGTAAGTGTCAAGTGTCTGAAGCCATATTTGAACTCAGGTCCTCCTGAATCCAGGGCCAGCGTTTTATCCACTGCACCACCTAGCTGCCCTAGCACATTCTTTAGACACTACACTCATTACATTATTTCCTTAAAAACTAGTAGTCATGGAAACATGAAAAAGATTCTAAATGATTCCTGAGTCAAATGAAAAAAAAAATTTTATTAAAGAGACAATATACTAAAATTTATGGTATGTTGCTAAAGCATTCTTTAAAGGGAAGTTTATATGTCTGAATACTTATATTAACAAGAGAGAGATAGAGCACCGGCCCTGGAGTCAGGAGTACCTGAGTTCAAATCTGGCCTCAGACACTTAACACTTACTAGCTGTGTGACCCTGGACAAGTCACTTAACCCCAATTGCCTCACTAAAAAAACAAACAAACAAACAAAAAACAAAAACAAAAACAAGAGAGAAAAGGATAGGGCTAATTGACTGTGTGATGTTTAAAACCAAAATAACACAAATTAATCATCCTAACAATTGGAGCTATCCAAAACTGCCTCTTGAGGTACTAGGTGCTTCCTCGATTGAAGTCTTCAAGAAAAGACTGGATGGTCATTTGTTGGACACGTTGAAGAGGAAGTCCTATACCTTTCTGTGTACAAAGTGTGGGGTTTAAGAACAAAGAAGGACTCTGACAGGAAGGACAAAGGAAGAACCAGAATCCGGTAGCATGTAAGGATCTAGAAAAGGAGGAAGAAAAAAAAAGAAAAGGAGAAAGAAGGAGTCAGAGAATGTCCAGAGGCTCCAAGCTTGAAGGTCTGGTACTGTCCTCCTTAGAAATAGAACTATTACCCCAATGAAAGCCAAAGATACTATGCTGAGATATTAAGGGCAAGCCCCACTTCCAAGGGCATCAGACTCCAAGCATTTGAAGTTCACATGCAGATATGCATGTAAAGTCAGGACAACTAGAGGAAGACCATGAGTATAGTGGGTAAAGACTAAATATGATGCATGGGAGAACATGGACAAATCACAGAGGATAAGATGGTGCAGATAGGAAGGCATCATGGTACAGTGAAAGGCGCCCTGCTTCTGGAGTCCAAGGTCCCAGATTTAAGTCATTTAATTTCTTCAGAGCTTGGTTTCCTTGTCTGTGAAATAAAGGGTTTGGACTAAAGTTCTCTGAGGTTCCTTCCTGCTTTAGATCTAGAACCCTACAATTGTGACCCAACCCCCACCCCCATGGAAGACCTACATGAATGAAATCACAAATCCCTCCATGGGGCTTAAACTTCCTTAAGCTTGTTGAAGTTGTCAAGAGGTAAGGAAGGGCTGAGGGTAGGTGAGGAAAGGCAGAGGCACATGAGAAAGAGATTATAGTGCAGAGTGAAGTGATCAGAGCCAGGAGGACAATGTGCCCAGTGACAGCAATGTTGTACAATGGCCAACCTTGAGTGACTTGGCTCTGCTCGGCAATACAGGGGTCCAAAACAATTCCAAAGGACTCATGATGAAGAATCCCCTCCTCCTAGAGAAAGAACTTATGGAGTCTGAATGCAGATTGAAGCACACTTTTCTTACTTTATTTTTTGGAGGTTTTGGATTTTTTTTTTTGGGGGGGAGTTGTTGTTTGTTGGTTTTTGGTCTGTGTTTTGTTTTGTAACGTGCCTAATATGGAAATAGGGGCAGCTAGGTGGCACAGTGGATAGAGCAATGGACCTGAGGTTCAAATCTAGCCTGAAACACTTGACACTTACTAGCTGTGTGACCCTGGGCAAGTCACTTGACCCCAATTGCCTCAAACATCCAGGGCTATCTTCAGTCATCCCGATGTATATCTTGTCCCTGGACCCAGATGGCTCTGGAGGAGAGAATGAAGCTGGTGACTTTACACAGCTTCCCTCACTTAAATCCAATTCACTGCAAGTCATGACTTCACTTCCCAATGTCATGGTCCTCTGAGAACAAAGGGCAAACAACAACAATATGAAAATAAATTTTCTGTGACTGAAAGTGTATAATCCATATCAACTTGCCTGCCTTCTCAAGGAAGGAGGCAGAGAATTTGGAACCCAAACTTTAAAAAAAAATTAATCTTAAGAATTGTTTCACATGTAACTGAGAAAAATAGGAAGGGAAGAAGAAAGAGAAAGGAGGGAGGGAGGAGGGAGGGAGGGAAGGAAGGAAAGAAAGAAGGAAGGAGGGGAGAAAAAAAGGAAGGGAGGGAGGAAGAAAAAGAAAGAAAGGAAGGAAGGAATAGAGGAATGGAGAAATAGAGGAAAGAAGAGAGAAAGAAAGAAAGAAAGAAAGAAAGAAAGAAAGAAAGAAAGAAAGAAAGAAAGAAAGAAAGAAAGAAAGAAAGAAAGAAAGAAAGAAAGAAAGAAAGAAAGAAAGAAAGAAAGAAAGAAAGAAAGGAAGAAAGAAAGAAAGAAAGGGAGGGAGGGAGGGAGGAAGGAAGGAAGGAAGGAAGAAAGGAAGGAAGGGAAAAGAAAGAAAGGAAGGAAGGAAGGAAGGAAGAGAGAGAAAGAGAAAGAAACAGACAGTCGTCTATCCAGGAAGTCAGGGTACACTCAGCCCAGGTGCAATGGAGGACAGGGAGAGGCCTTGGGTGGGCATCTCCTCTCCCAGACCCTTACCCTGGTCCAGTGGTATGGTGGTGACTTGTGCCACCCATCCTCCAAGCCTTGGACAGCTATGGTCCCCCAGCAGAGCCAACCTTGAAGGCCCAGCTCTGACCCCTAGTTCTGCCCACCAGCCCCTGAGCAGGGATGATTCCAGAAGGCCTGGTCATGACCCCTTCCATTAAACCTAGCTCCGGTCAGCTGCTGAGAAGTTTCCCCACAGGGTTGGTTCCTGGTTCACTTCCCTAGATTCTGCTGCCTGAGTGATGTCACAGCCTGGGGACTGGACCTGGCCACCATCCCAACAGCAGAGGCTATATTTGGAGCTGGGCGAATCCCAGCCCATACACTCAGGACATGAGGCTGGAAGACCCTGAGTGTGCGCGTGCGTGTGAGTGTGTGTGTGTGTGTGTGTGTGTGTGTGTGTGTATGTGTGTGTTTGCTTGCACGCCTGCCTGCTGCCTTCTGGGGATGTGACTCAGATGCACATGGTGTCTCCGTAAGCACCCTGGGCTGGCAGCGAGGTTATAGTCCGGGCTTCCTGCCAAGACAAATAGGGATTGTTATGAGTCCATCTTACATTTCTCTAGCATGAATAAGTACCCCCTGCAGCCAGTGAGAGAAAGACACTCCAGGAGCTGAGCCACAAACCTAAGCTGCCCCCTCCACACAGACAGGCTGCAACAAGAACCCCGTTACAACGGGCCTGGCGATGCCCGCCAGCGAATTCCAGGCAGGTCCCAACAGGGTCATGTGAAGCCAGGCACAAGGGCCTCACTTGCCACAAGAACAGCTTGGTTCACTAGATATGGTGAGGACCCAGATTTTCCAGGTCCTCCTAACACACACACACACACACACACACACACACACACACACACACACACACACCCCCCTACCTAAAAAAGCCAGGGCGTTAGTAGGAACACATGGGTGGACAGCACTTCATAGTATCTACCACCTTGGTATGTATGAGACCCTCTCCACAGTCCTAAGAGGGAGCCAGGACAAGGACCAAGAGCCTCATTTTACAGATAAGGAAAAAGTGTGATGGAGCAGAGAGAGAAGCTGGCCCAAAGACAGAAGACGTGGTTTCTAAGGCCAGGTCAGCCTCCTACTAGCTGTGCATGAGCAGGGCAGGTCTCCTGCAATCTCCTTCACCCGTAACACAGGGGTAACCCCACCTGTACATTCTGCCTTACAGGGGCATTGTGGGGTGAAGGAATCAATGCCCAGAGATAGCTCTGCCGATCTTAGAATGAGCCATGCCAGCCAGCTGGAGTGGCAATACGTGGCAGAACCAGGACCAGAAGCCCGGCTTTCAAATTCCTGGTCCATTTCTCTACCATGCTGCCCAGAGAGGAGGAGTCTGCATTCTCGGCACATCCTTCCCCGTCTTCTGGCCTCCAGAGATCTTGCCGGGAGGCTTACAGGGCTGAAGCAATACTGGAAAGGTCCCTGAAATGCCCAGTGAAAGGCCGGGAATGTCACCAGAAGTTTCCCTGTTGACCCTGGCGAACTTCTCCACACGCCCTGAGCCTGCTCTCTTCCCAGTTCTCCCCCTACCTGGCAGGTTGTTCTTACTCAGCTTCCTTTGCCGCATCAGTACCCGGAGCATGTCTCCCAACCGTGGGGGTCCCCCAAATCTATTCTGGGCTCCCTTCTGCTTTCTCTAATTCTCCTTTAGTCGCCTCGTTAGTTCCTGTGGGTCCAATTATCACTTCTACACCGATGAATCCTGGACCTCTCCTAAGCTCCAGTCCCACACCCATCCCCAACTGTATACTGGACGTGCCGAACCAAACTCAATACCCTCCCCCTCCAAACCGTGACCCTTATTACTGAGGGCACCCAGTCTTGCCACCTGATCATCCTTGGCTCCTCCTTCCTCCTCACCACCCCCCATATCCATTCAGATCTTATCATGTCTATCTTTACAGCTCTCCTGTCCCTCCCTTCCTCTCAGTTTACCTGGCCACCACCCCAGACTAATCACCTGGACTCTTATCAATAACCATCTGATCTGTCCCCTTGCCAACCCATCATCCATAGCTGGGTGGCACAGTGGATGGACTTGGCAGCCAGGAAGATGAGTTCAAATCTGGCTTGTAACCCTGATCAAATCATTTCACTTCTCTGCCTCATTTTCCTCAACTCTAAAATAGAGATTAAAATAATAACGCTTACCTCCTAAGGTTCTTGTGAAAATCAAATGAGATATTAATTGTAAAATATAGTAAATGCTTAATAAATTCTCTCTGTCTCTGTCTCATCTCGTCTATCCCTGTCTCTGTCTCTGTCTCTGTCTCATCTTGTCTATCTTTGTCTCTATCTCTGTCTCTCAGATTGCCACCTGGATATTAAATTGCCCTAGGTTCCCTCAAGAGACATCTTCCCAAAAAAGTGTTCATGTCCTAACTGCTTCTCCTAGCATTCAATGCTTTCCATAATCTAGCTGCTTACTTCAATGGACTCTTACATTCTGGCCAAACTTGGCCATTCTTTGTTTTTGCATTTTTCCCTTTCTCATCTCCATGGTTTTGTGCAGGTGACTGCCCCTTATGCCCGGAACACACCCCTTCTGTACCTATCTCATTGGCGAGGGGCATTATTGACACCCTATATTGCCCACACTGAAGGTGTAGAGCCTGCTCACAGACCCAACCCCATTCCTGATTGGCGTGGAAGCTGTGACCTGCTGTTTCTAACCTGGACCGGATCATATTTCCTTAAGCAGGTTCACCATATTGGTTTCAGACTTTGTACAGATACCTGATGGGCTTTAACCCTGCCAAAGCTCAAAAATCCTGAGTTCAAGTGATCCACCCACCACAGCCCCTCCCAGTCAGCATCAGGGGCACAGAGTATAGGCATGTGCCACCACTCCCTGCATATCCCTACCTTCTCTATGAAGGCAATGGAATATTGCTGTATCAGAAGGGACAACGAATAGGAAGAATTCAAAAAACACAAGAAGACTTGCATGAACTGATTCAGAAGGAAGAAAGAATTGGGGGGATAATATATGCAGACTGCAACAATAGAAATGAAGATAATGCTACAAGACAAAGGAATTCACATCAAACCCTTTGACCAATATTGGTTCCAGATGTCTGATGTTAAAATATGGTGCCTTTCCCTTCCGCAAAGGAAGAGTAAATGGTGTGAGCAGCCAGTTATAGAGCAGGGCCTGCCAGTCTCAGTTCTTACATTTGCCTGTTTTGTTTAACTCTATTTTTATGAGAAGGCACTTTGGCAGGGGAGTTTATTGGGAAGTGTTTCCAAACAAAAGTAGGATAGGTTGGGCTGTCTTGAGAGTGAGGTGGCTCAGTGGATAGAGTGCTGGACTTAGAGTCAGGAAGACCTGAGTTTGAATTCAGCCTCAGGCATTTAATAGCCCTGTGACCCTAGGCTAGTCACTTAACCACTGTCTGCCTTAGTTTCTTCATCTGTAAAATGGCTATAATGATAGCACCTACCTCCCAACATTGGTGTGAGGATGACAGGAGATAACATGGGGAATCACTTTATAAACCTTAACACTCCATATAAATGTGAGCAATTGTTGTTTGTTCTTCTCTCTGAAGGATTTCAAGCAGGAGCTGAATGATCACTTACTGGGTCATGGAGAATTCCCTCCTAGTCGACCTTGGACTAGATTAAGAGTTCTTCTTTGGGGGGCAACTATGTGGTACAGTGGATAAAACACCAGCCCTGGATTCAGGAAGACCTGAGTTCAAATCCAGCCCCAGACACTTGACACTTACTAGCTGTGTGACCCTGGGCAAATCACTTAACCCTCATTGCCCTATAAACAAAAATTTTTTTTTTAATTGAAAAAAAAATTTTAAGAGTTCTTCTTTGTGTCACTAACCCTTTTTTGGCAAAAGTGAAACTGGTTTGTAACGGAAAAAATAAAATACTTCATTAATTTTTTTAAAAAAAGAATCAGTGAACATATTTATTGTGCAGAGCCAATAAAGTCATACTCCTGTCAAAAACTAGGGAAAAAAAAGTGGAACTGGTGGATCTGTTCTCAGAATAATTTTTTTTAATTCATAATTGAAGGAATTGCTTTTAAAAAACAGCTAAAGGTTATTGATTTGCTCCCATCTGAGTTGACCGACCCCCTGAAATCCATCACAGACCCCTAGATCAAGAAGCCCTGGACTAGATGACCACTGGGGTCCCTCTCCAATCCTGTGAGAATGAATCAATAAAGACATCTTTAAAATAAAAGGTTTTGAATCTTGGATCAGGCTCCTCTCCCAGACAGACTCGGGGTCCCTTCCCGGTGCCTCTTTCTATTGTCCACCCCAGGCCTGTCCTTGCTTCTCTCAATCAATGCCTGTGGGTCAGGTCTACACCTGCCCCTACCTGTATTCCTTGTCCTCATCCCTGCCCCCACCCCCATTATGTGCTGCTGCCTCTCTTCGAGGCTAACACAGTCCCCGACCTGTTCCCCCATCCCTCATCCCTTGGTGCTGGAGCCGGGACAGTTGGGAGGTTCCTACAAATCCCGGGGATGAGTGAGCCTGATGGGAAGAGGGAGTCTGGGCTTACAGACTTCACAGGGCTTTATCAGCACCACTTCGGCCCCTTCCCAGCATCCCTCCCCAAGCCGCAGGCTGGAATGCCACTCCTAGATAACATTGCTCAAGACGCGTCTGGCCCCTGGAGATAAACGGAGATCCTCCAACCCGCCCTGGGCCAGCGAGCCATCGGCCCACCCGGGCTCCGGCTCCTCCTCCCAGTGGCTCTGCCCCTCTAGCACACGACTTACAGGACAGGAAGCCAGGAAGGCTTTTGAGTCACAGCAGGCCCGTCCTTGAAGGTCCTTCCAGGGCTCGTTGGGGGCAGGAAACACCTGAAGCTTCGTTGGACTTCTCCTCCCCGCCCCAGCTGGAGGAAGGGGGCTGCTGACCTCGAGCCAACTGAGCTTCCTGCGGGGGAGGGGGGCTGACCCCATCATTCCCCTGGATCCCTTTTGCCTGAAAGCTAACACAGACTCTGCCACTGACCTTCCAGCCTCAGAACTGCCTCTCCAGCCTCAGTTCACCCTGTTTGCACTGGCCAAATTGCCCCATTCTCATCCCGTCTTCTCCTGCCTCCTCACTTGGTGAAATCTTTCAAGGCCCAGGCAGCTCAGGCACCACCTTCTCCATGAAGCCCCCTGGGATTCTCACTCCACCCCACACGGCCACCACCCCCAGCACATCCTACCCTTATTTGTAGAGGTGTCTTATCCTCTCTATTAAATGGAAAACAACTCTGGTTTCCCCTCTTGTGTTCCAGAGCCATCCTGGTGTAGTGGAAAGAGCACTAAACTTGGAGTCACATATCCTGAGTTCGAATCCCAGCCCTGCCACTCACTACCTGTGAGGAAGCGCTCTTCCAGCAGTGGATTATGGTAGAAGGAATGCTGGATTTGGAATTAAGGGACCCCCTGTTAGATCCCAGACCCTCTTTCTATTACTTGTGTGACCCTGAACTAGCCACATCACTTCTGCAGGCCTCAGTGATCTGCAAAACAGGTGCAAAAAAACCTGAACTACCTTTGTTAAGGGGGCTGCTGTTTGGAACGTGCTTCAAGTGTTATAGAGCTGAGAGATGTTACTATGTTACTATGGTTACTAATAATAGCTAACAGGGCAGCTATGTGGCGCAGTGGATAAAGCACCAGCCCTGAATTCAGGAGGACCTGAGTTCAAACCCTGCCTCAGACACTTGACACTCACTAGCTGTGTGACCCTGGGCAAGTCACTTAACCCTCATTGCCCCACAGAGAGCAAGAGGGGGGGGCGGAGGGAGAGAGGGAGAGAGAGAGAGAGAGAGAGAGAGAGAGAGAGAGAGAGAGAGAGAGAGAGAGAGAGAGAGAGAGAGAGAGAGAGAGAATAATAGCTAACATTTACATAGTAATTTAAGGTTTGCAAAGCACTTTACAAATATTAGCTCATTTTATCCTCACAACAACCCTGGGAGGTAGATGCTGTTATCATCCTCATTTGACAGATGAGGAGACTGAGGCAGACAAAGGTTAAGTGGCTTGTCCAAGGTCACACCTCTGGTCAATGTCTGAAGCTAGATTTGAACTCAGGTTTTCCTGACAACCAGGTCCAGCACCTGCCCGTTGTGCTGCTTGGCTGCCATGCTAAGTTCCTTAAGATCAGGAAATGAGTTCATTTTTTTCTGTTGATATGTTTCTTTTTTTTACAATATGACTAATATGAAAATATTTTACATCATTGCACACATTTAAACAGTATCAAAGTGTTTACCATCTTAGGGAGGGGAGAAGAGAGGGAGGCAGGGAGTAAGAAAATTTGGAATTCAAAATTAAAAAAAAGTTTAAAATTGTCTCCACATGAAATTGGGGGGGGGGGATTAAATACTATTAAAAATAAAGGGAGGAGGGGCAGCTAGGTGTCGCAGTGGATAGAGCACCAGCCCTGGAGTCAGGAGTACCTGAGTTCAAATCCGGCCTCAGACACTTAACACTTACTAGCTGTGTGACCCTGGGCAAGTCACTTAACCCCAATTGCCTCACTAAAAAAATTAAAAATAAAAATAAAGGGGGGAAATAAACGTCTAAAATAAAAAGAAAGAGGAAAAGAACCCACAGGTACAAAAAATATTTTGAGCTGCTCTTTCTGTGGTGCCAAAGAATTGGAAACTGAGGGGAAACCTTCAGAAATTTGGTATATGGATGTAAGAAAGGCTGGTGTTACAACAAGGGCATGGCAGGCCTTGGCAATGGGAGATTTATCGGGGATAGGACTGCATCTGCCTCAGGTCTTCTGCACCTGCTGGGGAAGCCCGACACCTCTTCCATCAGAACATCAGCTCCCTGGGCTCAGGGGATGCCTTTTGTCTTTCTCGTCTATTCCTAGTACTTAGTGCAGTGCCTGGCATGTAGTAGACAGTTAATAATTATTTATTAACTGACTGGCTGACTCTTCCTGAATTACTCCCCAGCCCCAACAAGGGCTGGGGACAAAGAAGGGTGGCTCAATTCCCAGGACATGGCCTAACCTCTCAGGCCCCTCTCCCTAGCAGTGCTCAGCCCCGGGGCCTCCCCGCCTCCTTTTGCCCCTCTGTTTGAGGTTGGCATCGATGCCTAGTTTTTTTCCTGCCCTGAAGGATAATAGGACTCATAGTCACGGAACATTCGCAGCTGGAAGGCACCTTAGGACATCATCTCTTCCCACCCTCCCATTTTGCTCAGGAGGAAACAGGAGCCCAATATGACGAAGGGATGTGCCCCAGGTCCCCTGCTCCCAGCCCAGCAGTCATCATTAACTAAAACCACATGATGCTCTACCAGGAGGCTCCATACATCCTGGCACTTGCCAGCCCTGCTGCTCAGAGCCCAGCTTGCTGGGCCAAAGAATATTGGTATCTGACCACAGAATCAGGATCGGTGATAAGAGGGAGAGGGAGGGAGAGAGGGGGAAAGGGAAAGAGAGAGACAGAGACAGACAGAGAGACAGACAGAGATGGGGGGAGAGAGACAGAGAGACTGAAGCAGAGATTTACAATTTGCCAACTTGCCTGAAGCCTCAGGGCTAGGCAGGGTCCAAGGCCACCAGACGGTCTAAGCCTGACACCCAGTGGCCAAAGGTTGGAGGGACATTCTCCCTGATGCTTAAGCCACGGACCCCGCTCACAGCCCTGGGGTACGCTGCCGGGCGACCTCCACCTGCACTTTGCCCACCACCCCTGCACCCCATGCCCTGCCGTCCTATCTTGCAGTGGAACGAGCCTTCCCTGGGCTAGGAGTCTGGAGAACCGGTTTCTAATCTGCCACTAATAGACAATGACATCTCCTTTCTGAGCCCCAATTTACTCTGGAGCAAAGGAGAGAGGGTCTTCAAAATGTAACACCCCTCTTTGCACTTGTATTAACAGATAGGAGACCTAGCGCGGGGAGGGCTCTAGCCCGACGACCTTGTTTTACTGATGAAGAATCCGATGTGCCGGGAAGCGCCCCGACTTGCCCAGCAAGATCACACAGGGGTTAGATGGCAGAGCCAAAAAGCCCAGCACTCTTTCCCCCTTCTCAGTTCCTCCTTCTACACAGAGTGTGTCTAAGCCCTCTTTCTTGGGACTGTGATTCTAATGCCTGAACACGGTATTATTCCCTCACTTCCCCCGTCTTCTCTCCTCCAAGGCTTTTTCAGCTCTAGCATTTATCTAATATTCTAAGTCTCTTTGATCCTCAAGGAGGTAGCAAACAGTCCTCCACCCCAAAAACCCCAGTAGAGCCAAGAGAAGCCTAAGAATCCGGCCTGAAAACAGAGAAGGAAATGTAAAGAATGTATTTTAGCTTCAGAACAATCTGAGGATTCAAAGAGATTGCCTTCCAGAGGAATTCATCAACCTGGAGTAGAATGGAGGTGCTCAAAAGTGGGGATGCTCGGGGGCAGCTAGGTGGCACAATGGATAAAGCACTAGCCCTGGATTCAGGAGGACCTGAGTTCAAATCTGACAAGGCATTTGACACTAGCTGTGTGACCCTGGGCAAGTCACTTAACCCTCATTGCCCTGCAAAACAAAACAAAACAAACAAACAAAAAAGTGGAGAGGCTGGGGAAACAAGGACCAGGCCTGCCAAGAGTTCCCAAGAAGGTGGGAATGAGAAGAGATTAGAGTTAGGAGAGAAGAAGATGCGCTGTGAAGTCTGAACTAGGGCAGCCAGGTCAAGATAAAAGGATGCCAGTCAGATCGGTCTTAGCCATTCTCTGCATCTCTCCCATGCTTGCGTAACCCAAGTGCTTCAGGAAGAAAGGGAAATGAATGATGAGAACTGAGGTCCCACATCTTGGAATGGAGCCTCTGAGGTGATGATTGTGAGATGGGGGATGGAGAGAACAACCACTATGAGAAGCCCGGTAGGAGGGTGAAGCTTTCAGTGGGCAGCCCCTGGGAGTGATGACCATTTCCATAGACAAGAGTTCAGGTTTGTAGACACAGTAGGTGTAGCAACTATCACCCAATGGCTGCCTTGGGCATTTTGCAATGTGAGGTCAGAGACAAATTTGAGCTTCGTTGGACTGCACTAGTCAAGCCTCTAGGTTCTAGATAGAATTCTGATGGGGTTGTACATAATGGCAGTAGTTCTTTGAGATTAACTATAGAACAGCAGAGGATTAACTCCCTCCCTGATACCTGTTGTTCGCTACTTCCAAAAAAGTTAGTTCCATCTCCTGATTTTTTTTTGTCTCCTACAAAATATGATAAATATATAAATACATTTCTATATAAATAAATATTTGTTAAATATTTAATAATGAATAAATATATAAGAATAAATATCACTTATCAGTCAAGTGACTACATATGCTAATTAATCACATGTGAAGGGGGTGGTAACAGGGAGAAGTCCAATGGAGGGTATCAGTGCCTACCTTGCTATACACAGAACTAAAATGGGTCAGAGGGTTAAACCTCTGTCCAGAATTCTAGGGTCTCTCTAGCTGGAGACTGAGCTGATTGTGAGAGAACTTTGTAGCTTTGATGTTATTAGTAACCTTTATAAGCTCTTGAATAGTAGAGATAGGTGAACCACATGACTCAGGTCTGAGGTATTCCCTAGCAGAACTGAGTCATTGCTGAACCAGGTTCAGGTGGCTTAGAGCACAGGTGTTTCACAGAAGCTCTGACGTCGGAAACAAGGGTGAGGAGTAGAGATGTGAACCCTGTGCCTCTCGGGCCACCCAGTGGAAGGAAAAGGGTGTGGTCTGTAAAGAACCTGTCCTGCTTACATCCCCAAGGTAGCACTGAGCTAGAAGATATAATAACTCTTTGATCTCTTTCACACACTACCCTAAATCTTCATGCCTTGCCAGAGAGTGACACCTGCTGGTTATACTTGTTACCTCCAATCCGCATAGCTGTCCTTTGCAGAAAAACAGAATCATAGAATATTCAGCTTTGACAGACCAGGGTTCACCTCCAGCATCCTGTAGTGGCGTAGAAAAAACTGTGAGCTTAGCATCAAAAGACTTGCACTCGCTCCTCCTCTCTGTGGTACAATGGAGAAGCCACTGAAGCTGTCTGAGCCTCATTTCCCTCCACTGTCCAGCAACTCAGGAGGTCGCCAGTGGTGGTACACTTGGTCCTAAGCAGCTTGATATTGTTATCGATGACATGGGTAGAGGCATGGAGGGCATGCTCATCAACTTGGCAGGTGACACGGAGCTGGGAGGGGTAACTAAATACACTGGATTTGATTCAATTCACTTCAAATGGCATTTCTACTAAGTCCTTACAGTGTAAAAGGCACTTTGCCAAATACTAGAGATTCAAAGGCAAACATACACACACACAACTACTGCCTTCAAAAACATCATTGGGGTAAAACAACATGGATGCTGATAAATCACTACAGAAACCTGTTCTGGCAACTCATAATGGGATCAAGGTGAGCCTGAGCTCTTGACAACTATTTCAGCAGAGTCCAAATATTGGCAGATCCTACAAGGCTGGGAGGATACTAGATACAGGTTCAGTGATGTGTTTATTGTTGGAGGACCAGCCCTGCTAGGTGTGGAGACTTAGCAGCAGAGGGATGGCCACCAGGTCTTGTTTGGGGTTGTCAGGGTTTTTTAAGTGGCAACTCCCCAAACCATCTATTGAGTCATGGAGGTGTGGGATGTGCCTCAAGTCAAAGCAACTAGCATTTACTAAGCATTTACTATGCTCCAGGTACAGTGCTAAGCACTAAGAATACAAGTACAAGTAAAAAGAAAGACAACCCCTGTCCTCAGGAGCTTACATTTTAATGAGGGAAGAGAACACATAAAAGGAAGCTAAGGGGGGTAGAGGGAGAACTAATTTTTTTTTGCCCACCCTCCCTTCCCTCACCCCTCCCAAGGCCAGAAAGCAATCTGATATAGTTTATACATTACAATCATGTTAAACATATTTCCACATTAGTCATGCTGTAAGAGAAGGATCAGAACAAAAAAATGCAAGAAAGAATAAACAAGAGCAATACTGAAAAAGCAACAACAAAAGTGAAAAGAGCATGCTTCAATCTGCATTCGGAGCCTGGTCTGATTCTTGACCAATCCCTGAATTGTTACAGTCTGAAATATCCCTACACACTGGACCCAGGCTCAAGTCCCAGTGCCTCAGACCCTGAAGGATCTAGGTTGACTTATGGTTTAGGGTTAGAGCAAGAACTTGAGTTAAATGGTATAAAATCCCAGACCAATGTGGATTTCCAAAGTCCACCCTGGAATGGGACTGAATCTCTAGGTCTGGAACAGAACTGAATCAAGAACCAAATCAACTGAATCCATCCCTGGCTCCCAGGGGTGGAGGCAAGAGAGGACAAAAGATTATTGACCTGGCTTTGTTCTTAATACAAAGCCATCCTGGCCTAACTTACAGAATGAGCTGGGGAGAATGCTTACCTGAGACCCACACGGCAGTGGTAGCTTTCAAGGAGAATGATCCAAAGGGGAGTTTCAAAGATGGAGCTCACAGCCCAGTAATTAAATGCTCAACTTAAGAGGCAAGCTAGGGGCAGCTAGGTGGCGCAGTGGGTAAAGCACTGGCCCTGGATTCAGGAGGACCTGAGTTCAGATCTGGCCTCAGACACTTGACACTTACTAGCTGTGTGACCCTGGGCAAGTCACTTAACCCCAATTGCCTCACTGGGGAAAAAAAAAAAAAAGAGGCAAGCTAGACAGCAGCAGTCACTCACTCTTTATACCCTCCTCTAGTCTCATCACTTTAACTCGGGGTCAGCAAACTATGGTCCAAGGGCCAAATCCAGCCTACCTCCTAATTTTTATGGCTACACGAGCTTCAAGAAATCGTTCTCATGGGTTGTACAAAAACGGGCAGTTCTCTGGATTTGGTCCTCAGGGTATGGTTTACCAAGCCCTGCTAGGTTATGGTAGCTCATGTAGTACAATTCCTTCCTTTTACAGAAGGATCTTATACACCTATGTATCTTGACATGTCTATTCTTGTGGAGAAATTGAAAGATATGAACTAGATGATAAAATGGATATGTTCAGAATTGATGGGTGGCTGGATCCAGTTGTTAATGTCATGTCAACATGACAAAAGGTCTTCAGTGGGATATCCCATGGATCTGTGCTTGTCCCTGTTCAGTTTGACGTTTCTCAAACCACAACCAACAACTTGACTGCCATCTTCCCTCAAACCTGGATGGAGATAGCCCAGAACCCTGAGCCCAAGAGCCTTGGGAGTAGCAATGTCCCCCAAATCACTGGACCTAGACTTCCAGTCCAGCCCCTGCACTATCAGTAAGGGGAGAATCCTTATGAAGAAGGGGGCCAACCTCCTCATCGCCAACAACAACTGCTGACCAGCTGACACTGTCAGATAAGCACCAGAGGCCACCAGGAAATGGCAGCACCCTCCAATACAGTCCAGGACCCTGAGCCCAAAAGCGCTGGGAATAACAATGCTTCCAGTTCAGTGCCCACAACCATAATCTTTATGGAGATGCCACTGGCACCTGCTCCAGCAGGGACTACAGCCAACAGCTATTGAAGACCCTGAAAGTAGAGTTCTTGCCACCAAAGTCGTTGGCACTGTCGGATGATTCTACATCAGAAACTGATGATTTCATCACTGGAAATAACATGAAAGAAGAGACATGACAATCAGCCTGGCTGCTGCACCCTAAAGACCACAGGACCTTTCCAAATGACTTGCTGCTGAAACCGCAGGGATTGTCTTGCTTTTCTATTTGTGTCTCCAGCACTTGCACAGTGCTTCGCCCATACTAAGTGCTTAATAAATTCATTCATTCAGTGTGAAGTAGTGGATAGCCAGTCAGTAAGCCAGTAAGCGAGACCTGGGTTCAAGTTCCACCTGTCACATGCTGGGCACATCTTTTTTTTTTTTTTAAGTGAGGCAATTGGGGTTAAGTGACTTGCCCAAAGTCACACAGCTAGTAAGTGTTAAGTGTCTGAGGCCAGATTTGAACTCAGGTATTCCTGACTCCTGGGCACATCTTTTAACCTCAGTGATCCAGGCAAGGCTGAAACTAAGATGCACAGATGCCAACCTGCGTCTGTAGAGGCAGTCTCCTCATTTGGGAGTTATTGAAACCACAAGTCTAGTCTCTATCCCTATCAAAGACTTGGGACAAAGGCCTATGTGAAATGCCCATCAAATATGCAGGTGATATAAAACTGGAAGAGACAGCTAATATAGACTGGATAACAGTCAGGATCCAAAAAGACCTTCACAGGCTAGAGTTATTAAGCCGAATCTAACAAGATGGAAGGCTAAAGGAGGCAAATGTCAAGTGATCCTGGGGTCCAAAAAAATCAACTTCACAAATACGGGATGGGGGAGGCGTGATTGGGTAGATGTTTATCTGAAAAGGATGAGGATGTCAGTGGACTGCAAACTCACTGTGAGTCAGCAGCGTGATGGTGGTAGCCAGAAAAAAAGCTGATGTCATCTTGGGCTGCATCAAAAACCTCCAGCAATGGAGAGGTTAGTCCCTCTGTATTCTTGTCAGACAACATCTGGAGATTCATGTTGGTATGAGTACCAGAGATTAGGGATATGAAGTTGGAGAGCGCCCAGATGAGGGCAAGCAGGATGGTTGGTGATGGGCCAGGATGGTTCATGCCAGGGAAATCCAAGAAACTGGCAACATTTCGCCTGGAGAAGAGCTGAGAGGCTATGCCAGATGTCTCTGGGTATCTGCAGAGCTATTATGTGGAAGGGGGATTATACTTGCTTTCTTTGGCCCTACTGTCCAAGCTAGGAGCTCTGTTGGCAGAGATGGGGATGGGCCCTTTCCTCATTGGTTTATCCCTCTTCTTAACAGTCAGACACAATGAGTGGAAGTTGGAGAAGGGCAAATTTAGGTTTCCCCTTAGGAAAAACTTCTTGATTAAAGCTACCTTGACAGGTGGTCAGTTCCCCCTCATTTGAGGTCCTTCAAGCAGTCGGCACCACTGCTTTGGGGCTTTATTATGGTGGGGATTCCTTTCCTGTATGGGTTTGACCAAAGGGCTGCTGAGCCCCCTTCAACCCTCAATTTTTTGTGATCTGTGACAATCATCTATAGTACAAGCCACTGAGGGTCTGTCTGTATCCCACAGGTTGACAACAGATTAGACTGACTGGTTTCCGGTTAAAGAATGGACTAATCAGGGCAGCTAGGTGGTGCAGTGGAAAGAGCACTGGTCTTGGATTCAGGAGGACCCGAGTTCAAATCTGGCCTCAGACACTTAACACTAGGTGTGTGACCCTGGGCAAGTCACTTAACCCCAATTGCCCCCCACACACACACACAAAGTATATTTTCTCAACAATGGTCTAATCAACCCATGGGGGGGAGAGATAAGAAATAGAATTTCCCCAGACATTAGGACTCTCTCCCTCAGATATTCCTAGAGCCGCCTGATCCCTTCTTCACTCCCTCACCTCCTGGTCTCAATCGCATTTATCTGTATTCCTGTCTTATCGCTGTCTCCATTGAGCTCACTGACTCCACTTACCTGGAATGTTCTTATCTCCACTCCCGAGAATTCTGGCTTCCTTTAAGGTAGCTGAGGCACCTGGTATGCCCCTCTCCCCTCACCGATCAGTGCCCCCCTCAGGTTCTCCTACCTCTGAGCGAGGTGCGTCTTTTCTTGTCTTCTTCCCCAGTTTCCAAGTTCCCTTTCAACTACTAATCTCTCTTATGGGTACTGGCAGCTCTCCATCTATTCTGTTTGTATCTTCTATGTATTGACTTACAGATAACGTCATCTTCCCCATTCTGAGGGTAGGGGCTGGTTTTGCTGTTTTGTTGTACCTCCAGCCTTTAGTAAGCACTTAACAAATGCTTTTTGATTGACTTATCCACTCAAAATAATATAACTGAAGACAGGGACTTTGGGGGAGGAAGGACCTTTAAGTCTCCAAGTTATTGTAGAATTCCTTGTCTCCAGCAGGTATTTGAAAATATCTGAATTGTTGCCGAAATGAAAAGAGAAGTCTGTAGGACATGGACATGAGAGTGAATCTATGGCTTATAACACCAGGAACCCTTCACAACACAACTCATAACACAAGGCATAACATAGAACATAACATAACCCATATAACACAAGGTACCTTCTGCCTGGGCCAGGGCTGACAAATACATCCACTGCTCTCAGTTTGAAGAAGTTGGGAAACACTCTCACTTGGACCAGGTTGGAATCTACATATACTGACTTCTTGGCTAACCGGGCCCCAAGGATAGACCGGACCTGGGTAGTTGGATGGACATTCAAAATGGCGGGGTCTCTACTTCTGACTGACTTATTTCCTGTGAAAGCCAGAGCAGGCTTTAACTGCTTAGCTGTATGAGGCCTATGCTCTTAGAAAGTCTCAAGCCAGGGGCAGCTAGGTGGCGTAGTGGATAGAGCACCGGCCCTGGAGTCAGGAGGACCTGGGTTCAAATCCGGCCTCAGACACTTAACACTTACTAGCTGTGTGACCCTGGGCAAGTCACTTAACCCCAATTTCCTCACCAAAAAAAAAAAAAGCCTCAAGTAAAACATGTTTTGCTCTACCCTGGATAACCAGCCTGAGTGCCTATTGCAACTTATGACTAAGATGAGGGATGAGCCAGAGGAAAAGGCCCATCCCCACTTCTGCCAAAACTGGGCAGTTTCAGCAGAAGCAAGAAAGAAAGATAGCCTGGGGTCAGACTCAAAGTTAATGTCCCCAACTCATTCACCACCTTGCCCCTTCCCACCTCACACTGAGGCCCACTCATCCTGGCCTACTCACTGTTCTTCACACCATAGTCCATCAACCATGAGTGGGCTTGCCTTTGTACTTGGCTGTCCCCCATGTACTCCCTTCTGGTCTCCGCCTCTTGGAAACCTTCATTTCCTTCATTATTTAGCCTGAACGACACTTAGATGAAGGTTTCACTGGTGCCCTGAAGTGCCTGAAATACAGTATGATTGATTTGGGATCAGGACTGAGGAAAAAAAAAATGTTTTTAAATTCCATAGGTGATAAAATGGGACATAAAAAAATAAACAGAACTATAAAAGGAGACTGGGCAGCTAGGTGGCACAATGGATAAAGCACCAGCCCGGGATTCAGGAAGACCCGAGTTCAAATCCGGTCTCAGACACTGGACACTTACTAGCTGTGTGATCTTGGAAAAGTCACTTAACCCTCATTGAACCGAGGGAGAGACAGACAGAGACAGAGACACTGGGCTCTCACCTCCATGGAGAAAATCTAGTGTGAAACCAGAAGACAGGGCCCTCATCTCTGTATGTGCACGTGCACAGCAGAGAAAGCTTTTGACAAAATACAGCATCTATTCCTAATAAAAACACTAGAGAGCTTAGGAATAGGTGGAGCTTTCCTTAAAATAATCAGCAGTATCTACCTAAAACCATCAGCAAGCATTATATGAAATGGAGATAAATTAGAGGCCTTCCCAATAAGATCAAGGGTGAAACAGGGATGTCCATTATCACCTCTATTATTTAATATTGCACTAGAAATGTTAGCTTTAGCAATCAGAGAAGAAAAAGGAATGAAAGGAATTAGAAAAGGCAAGGAGGAAACAAAACCATCACTCTTTGCATATGATGGTATACTTAGAGAATCCTAGAGAAATCAACTCAAAAATTACTTGAAATAATGTGTGCGCGCACACATACATGAACGTGTATTGGGAAGGAAGGGAGGGGGCTAAAAGAAAAAGAAAATCCGGGGCAGCTGGGTGGCATAGTGGATAGAGTGCCGGCCCTGGAGTCAGGAGTGCCTGAGTTCAAATTCGGCCTCAGACACTTAACACTTACTAGCTGTGTGACCCTGGGCAAGTCACTTAACCCCAATTGCCTCACTATAAAAAAAAAAAAGAAGAAGAAAAAAAATCTTATCATTGCAAGTGAATTTAATATTGAAAATACTGAACCTGTTGATGTGCTGGTTGGGTTTGATAAACAGCTTTTTTTTTCCATTCTTTCCGACAAGGGATTGCTCTTTGGTAGGGGAGGAAGAGGGATACATTTGGGAATGAAGCTGATTTTAAAAGAGGCAGAAGTAGGAAAAAACTAAAGAAAGCAAGTAAATTCAAAATACATAGGAAGAAAAGTCTAATAAATGAATTTTTTTCAGATCCTAAAGGATCACATAAAGAAGGGGGAAAAAGGGATGATGGAGAAAAGGCAGGGGAGGAATGGACATTCCCAGAAGCACAGCAGTGGCTCCCAACTTTTTTTTTTTTTTAAGTGAGGCAATTGGGGTTAAGTGACTTGCCCAGGATCATACAGCTAGTAAGTATTAAGTGTCTGAGGCTGGATTTGAACTCAGGTACTCCTGACTCCAGGACTGGTGCTCTATCCACTGCGCCACCTAGCTGCCCTGGCTCCCAACCTTTTAACCAGTAGGAGCACAATGGATAGAGCATCCAGCCTGGAGTCAGGAAGATCTGAGTTCAAATTCAGCATCAGACACTTACTAGCTGTGTGACCCTAAGCAAGTCACCTAACCCTGTTTGCCTCAGTTTCCTTACCTGTAAAATGAGCTGGAGAAGGAAATGGTAAACCGCTCCAGTCTCTTTGCCAAGAAAACCCCAAATGGGGTTATGAAGAGCTGGACATGACTGAAAAATGTCTATAAGAAAAATCAGTGGACCCCCTCCAACTCCATAAGATTTGGGGTCACAGTGCCTATTTTGTAGGGGGTAGATAAAAGATCAAAATAATGTAAAAGCGTATATGCATTCTTGATGCACCAAATTTAATCGTCTGATTTTAGATGCAGATCCCCAGCCCCCAGTTGCCTTCCTGCCAAGGGTCCGAGCAGTCAGAAACAGAGCTGGACATCTTGATGAGAAGCGGAAGGAGGTGAAACCAGCTGGGCTCTGGGTCTCCTCTGACTCTCCCAAGAAAACCCCCACAGTGTTTAGTCTGAAGATCAAAAAACCCCAATATCCCGGCAGGGGGAGCCCAGCATATAAAGATACAAGAAGCATGAAGGAGAAATGTCTTTTCAGTTTGTGTGTGTGACCTGATACAACAATGGTGACAAGCCTATCAGCTATTACTGTCCCCATATTAATTAATTAATGGCTCAGAAACCAAATGTAAAAAACCTCTCTTCCTGCCAACTGCTAGTTTTGATCAGTTAACCACACAGTGGGGGTTTGGGGGGGGGTGGGGGAAGGGAGTGGCCTCCACAAAACTGAGCACATACATATATTTCTTTATTAAGAAACACACAATACTTTCCCCCACTGTTTTATTCATGTGGACAGTTCTAAACTCATGCCATTCATGTATTTTTTTTTCCTGTTCTCATTTGGTCTGTTTTCCTAAAAAATAATACAAAACACTCCACAAATATTTTAGGAAAATTAGCAAAAAGTTAAGCAAGTTGAACCTGCCCGATATTACAGTTTAGACAATGAGATTGTTGTAAAGTACGAGATGCTGCTCCACTGAATCTTCAGGCCTAACAGAACACAAAGCCTGTGAACCTTTTCTGCACCTGTGTTTTCTGACCTCTTTCTCCGTTAAACAATCACATGGCTAATCATTTAGGAAGCCAACGGCACACGTAAAGTGGAATCCAGGGACCGCCAGTAACTTCATCGTGTGATCTGTGGGCATCCGACCGTGTAGAACGGTTTATTTCAGACATCAGGAAGAACAGTGATGAGGTCGGTGAATGGCACTGAGCTCATGAGGCCTTGGCTGGAGGACCTAGAGATTCTGAATGTTGAGAGAAGTCCTGTGGGGGAGGGACAGGCCATGGCAGCTCTCATCAAGCGGCTGAAGGGCTGTCAGTGGAAGACAGATTAGAGCAGTGGGTGCAAGTTGCAAAGAAGCAAATTAAAACTTGATATCAAGAAAAATGCCGATGGTTGGCTCACCATCCCTAAAGGCATGTCAGCAATATAGCAGAGGCATCTATCCAGGTGACCATGGGGGAGTCGCCAGACTCTGAACATTATGAGTATTCCAATTATGAACTGAATTGACTCATTTCCATGTTGTCCATAATCCACAAAAATCCACTGGAATTAAGTGGTTTTTCACATGCTGCTGCTTTTTCTTCTATGGTAACTAGGTATTTGGAACACTATACACTGCGAATGTGACAAGTGTCCACTGATATTTAACTGAAAATTACTTAGGCACTTGGTCAGGGTTGAAATGAAGTTAAAAATACTGCTTGGGGGAGCCAAGTGAGGCAGAAGTGGCCGGCAAAAGGGCGGATTTTCAAGAGCCCAAAACAATGGAGCTGAGCCTGTGAGATCGTGGGTGTGTTTGCTTCAGAAGAGCTTCGGCATTTCGTCAGGGAGTGAGGGGCTTCACTATCCCTTCCTTTAAGAGCAAAAAACAATGTGTTTTCCTTGAAGATAAGCATTTTTTCATCCAGAGCTTTATACTTCTTTGGAAAGTCAACGTTCCTTATTAGTTATTTGTTATGTTGGAGTCCTATGTTGGATCCTTAACCAAACTAAGAGAAAATTATCCATCCTCTTCTACATGTACAGATCTTATTGGAAGAGTTTAAGATGACTCCAAAAAGCTGACACTAGGCCTCATTCCATACCTGTAAAATACATCACTGAATAAACAAAGTAATAATACTGATAAACATCTGGAGAGAAGCAGAAACCCAAACCATATCTGTAAATGTTCAAGAACCCTAATGAGAAGTAACTTTTAAAAATAAAAATAAGAAAATAAAGTTTACAAAGGCAGGAAGATGTGAATATTAAATAAAACCTATGCTTCAATTAATTTCCAAAGGCAACATGATTAAAAATTCATAAGGGCACCTCACTGGTTAATGTCTTTAACTCAGATAAGAGGCAGTAACTTATAAGATTATGTCCCTTTCAATTGTATCTACATTTGTCTAAAATAATATAAATCTGCATGCATGACATTTCAGAATAGTTTAATATTAATTATATTCCTCTTTTACTGACACACTCCTCTAATACCTTGGGATGGTGTGAAAACGAGCCTGGGTTATTGAAGGCTCTGACAGTGAAACATGTGCTCTGGCGTGTCCTATGATGTCAAGAAGGTTTCAAGTCTGGAACCAGCCTAGCTGAGGGTGGAGTCTCAGTCCCTGAAAACTGGCCACAAAGCGATGGGCTTTTTGGAGTGCTCACAAGGAAAAGTGATTTGGTTGTTTCCATGGAAACCATGTGTACTGAAGCAGGGGCAGAAGTGGGAGTGCCCAAACCACTGAAATCACATCTCATTTCAAACACTGCTGTGATGTCTGTGCGTGAGGGTGTTAAATGTCTGACCACGACCCTTTATCCATTTAATGTTAATAGAAATGAGTGAATTCTCTCCTTATGGCACAATGAGTTTCAGAAGCTGATTCCCATGAATTATCCCTGGATGACTGAACCACTTTAAGAATCAGGTATCATCCCCACAATGGGATTACCTTTGCCTTTAAATTATAAGCAGATTCCAAAGGCTTTGTTCTACTGTTTTCTCACTATCTGAACCCAAAACAAGCCACACGGCCTCTTTCACCTTGTTCTTAGGGACAGGAACTAGGCCTGTGATTTCAGTGGCACAGGGGACTGGCGTGTGAGTTCCTCTACCAACACAGGTTAGCACCTTCTATGGCAAATTATAGTCTGAGAAGGCAAAGAGAGACACAGCCAGACTATCAGCATGTGAACATTTCTGGTTCCGAGGCTTGTGTTCTACCCATGACACCACACTGCCTCTCATCTCTTGTTCTTCTCTGATGTCATCTTCAGCACCGCCCAACACGCGGTGCATCCTAGGAAGTCAGTAGAGCAATGACAGGCCATCATCTGTAACCGATGAGTTAGCTACCAGATTGATACAGACCATTGTTTTCTTTGTTTTTTTTGTTTTTTGCAGGGCAGTGGGGGTTAAGTGACTTGCCCAGGGTCACACAGCTAGTAAGTGTCAAGTGTCTGAGGTCGGATTTGAACTCAGGTCCTTCTGAATCCGGGTCTGGTGCTCTATCCACTGTGCCACCTAGCTGCCCCAATAGACCATTCTTTATCACCTCCTTGCAGAGAGTCTGGATCACCCATCACCCATTTTAAATTCCAAATTAGCTTGCTCCCAAGGTCATATTCTCTGCAGCCTAGCTGGATTCTTAGGAACACAAAGCAACCATGGTGACCTTACAGTAGAGAATGTCCACTAACAATGGCCACCCTACAGCTGGCTGGGAATTTAGGGAAGGTGAATATTAGACTTGAGAGGAAGAATGCACAAGTGAAAGTGTACCCATTTCTTGGGCAAGAAAGGAAGAAGTCCTAAACAATTCAGGGAAAACCCTACGTGGCCAATGACATTCTGGAGGGGCAAGCAGGAAGTCCCAATTCCTGATCACCCCACGAGAGCATCAATTGCCAGTGGTCAGTATACACGGTAAGTGCTTGGCCAGAGGAGGTTCCTACATTGCCAAGGGTCAGGAGGATGCATTACAAAGACAAAGGTGTATCTGGAGACTGTACACTGCTGTCTATCATCCAAAGCATGGCTCCCCTCCACTTGGGGGGGAAAATGAGAGATGTCTGGTAAAGGGTGGGAAGCAAGGACTGACAACCAAACCGGGTGGACATCTGTGATACTGCTTCAGAGACGGCCCCTGTGCAGAGAGGTGCATGAAAAGGCAGGTGACTGTAGCAGGGCCGTACACTGCATGGTCTTTGGCACAAAGCTCCCCTGCTCCACCAGACCTCTGGCTCCAGGGGCCGGGGCGTCTGCCCTGGGAGTCACTCCGTGGTCTTTTTCCCCTTCCAGCTCTTCTCTCGTTCTTCAAGTTCTGCCTGAGTGAAGGCTGCTGGTCCCCAGTTTGTAATTAAGTGAGGATTTTTTGAACCTGAAAAACAAACATGTTTATACGCTAGCTTTTATATTCAGTGGTATACTGCACACATACAAGTTACAGGCCTCACATCCCATTACAGTCATGCCTGGAAACAAAATGAAAACTTGCTTTGTCCCCTCCCTGAATTGCCACTCCTGGACTGCAGAAGGTCATATCTCTGATCAGCAGAGCATTTCCCCAATTGAGAGGCTGAGGCTCCCAGGAAAAGTCAAAATGAAACTACCATAAAGAGCCTTGGTTTCTACTATATCTGGCCAAAAGGACCCTCTAGAACAGGGACTAAGCTGGGCTCCTTGAACTTGGTTTTTTCCCATTTTTCTAAGTGTCTTTCGGTACAGCATTCCCTTGGTAACCATACGTACTTTATCCCATGCATCTGGAGACACTATTCTGAGAAGCATCCACAGGCTTCCCCGGACTGACAACGGACTTGACACAGAACAGGTAAGGAGCCCTGCTCCACAATCACACACAGCCCCACTGAGGTTGGCGCCGACTTCAGAGAGCCCTCACCTGGTTCTATCAATCGAATGAGCCCCTCGTGCTGGGCCACCTTGTCCTTCCAGCTCCTGGTCTTGCTGGCTGCCATCTCTAGCTTCTTTTTCACTCCCTGAAACAAAGAGAATTGGGACTTTGATTAGGCAGATGAGTTTTCCAGATCTGCACATGCATTCTCCTCACTCTGACAAAAAGGCCGTCAGAAAAAGCAGTTGGCAATCGGAAAACTGAGTGACTTTCCTCGGTCAGAGCAACGGCAGCTGAGATGCAAAGAAGCCCTCCTCAAACACCGCTCTTCCCCAGTCCCTTAGAGACTCAAAGGTCACCTCGTCCAACAGCCTTCCTCCAGACTCCCAACTTTACTCTGAATCAGCCCCCTCCAGTTTCCCAAGGAAGACATTCACCCTTGCCCTTTCCATACCCAAAACACTCAAAGCAGCTAAAAATCGGTCCACGGGACTTCAAGCTCAGTGAATCAACAGGAGCCTGCTGAAAAGCCATGATAGCTCTGCATTCACCCCAAGAAAAAGGAGCAGGAGCAGCTGCTGTGTGTGCATGGCGCTTCAAGATTGTGCACTCCACCATTACGTAGACTGTACACATTCTCTACACCTTCTTCCCATCTCTCCCACTGTGAGCCTTGGATCCCTAGCACAATGCACACAGGAGACACTTATGAAATGCTTGTTGATAGATTTCTAGGAACCTAAATGTAAAAGGGAAGAGGGGTCTGGGAAGATAGAAAGGTTAAAGGAATGATGGGTCTGAGTAAAGGCTTTTTTTTTTTTTTAAAGTGAGGCAATTGGGGGTAAGTGACTTGCCCAGGGTCACACAGCTAGTAAGTGTTAAGTGTCTGAGGCCAGATTTGAACTCAGGTATTCCTGACTCCAGGGCCGGTGCTTTATCTACTGCGCCACCTAGCCGCCCCTGAGTAAAGGCTTTTAAGAAAAAGGAGCATCTATCATTATTAGCCATGTGCCCCCCCACCAAAAGATCAACGAACAAAGAAAAAAGTCCATATACACAAAAAGTACTTACAACAGCTCTTTTTGTTATAGCAAAGAACTGGAAACTAAAGGGGTGTTTATCAATTGAGGAATAGCTGAAAAAATTATAAGAATGTCATTATTGTACCATAAGAAATGATGAAAGGGATGGTAGAAACCTGTGAAGATTCATATAAATGGATGCAGTGGGAAGTGAGTAGAGCAAGAAGAACAATGTATAGCATAACAAAAACATCATTAAAGAAAAAATTCTTGGAAAGACTTAAGAACTCTGATTAACGCAAAGACTCATCACAACTCCAGAGGTCCAGTGATGGAGATGTTTCCCATCTCCTGGCAGAAGGGTGAAGGGCCAAATGGACAGAGTGAGACATATATTTTTGGACTTGGGCAATGTGTGAATTTGTTTTGCTCAGCTATGTTTATATTGTGTTTTTCCCTTCTGATGGGGGTGGGGGGATTATTTTAGGGGGAGGCAAGTGCTATCCTGGCCAAAAAATAAATAAAAGAGGATCACTAAAGCATCTTGAAAATTCATAGAAGGAAAGAACCAATTTTTAAAAAGAATGCTGCACAATTATAAAGGAGAAGCACAGCTCAACTTCTTTACAGAAATGAAGGTCCCCAAGGTGTGTCCATCACACATATTTTCAGGCTTTCCCAAGATAGTGATCAGTTCTGCTGATTTTCCCCCTCTTCTTTCTTTCTTTTTTGTCTTTAAAAATGCAAGCTCTGCACACCCTTTGATCCAGCAATACTACTACTAGGCCTGTATTCCAAAGAGATTTAAAAGAAAAAAAGGAAAAGGACTATTTGTACAAAAATATCTACAGCAGCTCTTTCTGTGGTGGCAAGGAATTATAAATTGAGGTGATGTCCATCAAATGGGGAATGTCTGAACAAGTTGTGGCATTATGATTGTAATAGAATACTACTGTGCTGTAAGAAATGATGAGCAGGCTGATATCAGAAAACCTGAAAAGACTTACATGAACTGGTGAAAAGTGAAGTGAGAAGCAGAACACTATACACAATAGCAGCGATACTGTACAATGATCAACTGTGAATGATTTCGCTATTCTCCACAATACAATGATCCAAGACAACTCCAAAGGACCATGATGGAAAATACTGTCCACCTCCAGAGAAAGAACTGATGGAGTCTGAATACAGACTGAAGTATACTATTTTTCATTTTTTTCTTTTGATATGTTTCTTTTTTTACAACATGACTAATATGAAAATATTTTACATCATTGCACGCATTTAAACTATATCAAAGTGTTTACCATCTTAGGGAGGGGACAGGGGAGGGAGGCAGGGAGTAAGAAAATTTGGAACTCAAATTTTTTTTTAAATGTTTAAAATTGTCTCCACATGAAATTGGGGGAAAAATTAAATACTATTAAAAATAAAAGGGGGCAGCTAGGTGGTGCAGTGGATAAAGAACCAGCCCTGGATTCAGGAGGACCTGAGTTCAAATCTGACCTCAGACACTACTTGACATTTACTAGCTGTGTGACCCTGGGCAAGTCACTTAACCCTCATTGCCCTGAAATAAATAAATAAATGAATGAATGAATGAATGAATAAATAAATAAATAAATGAATGAATAAATAAATAAATGGATAGATGGATGGATGAATGGATGGATTGATGGATGGATGGATGGATGGATGGATGGATGGATGGATGGATGGATGGATGGATGGATGGATGGATGGATGGATGGATGGATGGATGGATGGATGGATGGAAAGATAGATAGACAGATAGATAGACAGACAGACAGACAGACAGACAGACAGACAGACAGACAGACAGACAGATAGATAGATAGATAGATAGATAGATGGAAATGTTCTCTTTTTTGATGTTCATTAAACTCAGAAAAACATTTTTTTCCCAAAATAAGAAGGAAGCCTTAAATGTTTGCAGGACTGACTGTTCACTAGACTGAAGGACTAAAACTCAATCTAAGTGTTATTTTTGCTTTTGTCTATGTCCTCTCCCCCAGTTTTCAGGCTCTTATTTAAAACCGAGTCCCATCCTGAGCAGCTTGGGAGCCCAGGGGAGGCAGGCGCTCACCTCATACTGCTCCAGCGCCTGCTTCCTCTCCAGCTCCAGCTGCTCCAGCTGCTCCATCGCCTCCTGGAGGGCGCGTTCCTTGAGGATGCGCTGGTTTTCCAGCTCCTGCTTCTCGGCCTCGGTGGTCTGGATGGCCTGCTGCTGCTCCAAGTGCCACTTCTCCAGCTCGGCTCTCTTGGAAGACTCTTCTTCCAGCAGCCTGCAGAGGGGAGAAGTGGGGATGAAGCCGGGAAAGAGCCACCCGTCCCATCACATCTCCTGCCAGGCCTGCCACGGCCTGATAAAACACAGTCAAGGACTTTGTGGGAGGAGGGTGACAGAAGGGGGAAGGAGGAAGGGGACGGTCTTCTAGGCACTCAGGCAAAGCTCCCCGTCCCTGTGGGATTCAAGACCAAATGAGCATGCACTGCGGGGAACACGGTGAGCCATCAGGCAGCATCGGAGGGTGAATGCACCAGGACCATTAGGGACAGGAAACCACATGCACACACACACACAGAGGAGAGAACCTGATATGGAGAGGCAGGAATCACCACTTGATAGGTCAGATACAAAATCTGTAATTCCCCTAAAATAAACAGAAAGGAAATCGACAGGAAATTACAGGATCTCTGAGTCAGGCAGGATCAGGGGCTGCTGTAACCTAACTTCCCGTCCCGTGCGGTCATCCGTGCGGTCATCCGCTCTATTATACACGTCCCCGGCAGGGAGGAGAGCAGGTAGGAAGCCGTCTTGCCAGTGCCAGCCCAGTATCTGACACACAGTAGGGGCTTCATAAATACATGTTAATTTCACGTGACTCGCCAGGCAATCATGCTACTTCTGAACAACAGCTGTTAGAAAGTCTGCCCTCGTGCTAAGCCAAAGGCCAGCCTCCTAATCCCTTCCACCCTGGGCCAAGCTCTCCGTCTGCGCCGAGCAGCGTAAATCCATCCCTTCCTGCATTGGGCACCTGGGTCACAGGGTAACTGGGCACAACATAAATGTGGAGCCCTGCCGCAATCTTCCTCTAGAGGCCTTCAGGCAGCCCCACTGTCCTCACTCCCTAGTGGCTTCAGTTCCTTCATCGGCTCCTCACAGTCCGTGGCTCTAAGCCTCTTTCTGGATGCCCTCCCACTCTCCAGTGTCCTCTCAGGAGTGTGGTGGTCAGAAGCACAGTCCAGGAGAGCTCGGTCTAGGATAGAGGATACGACACCCCCCCACACACACACACACACACACTCTCTCTGACTCTGTATTTCAAGATCACATTAACTTGTCTGGCAGCCACATTGTTACTGGCACACACTGAGCTTGCAGTCCAATAAAACTCCAAGGTCTTTTTTCACATGAATTACTGCTAAGCTACCTTTTACCCATCCTGCAGTTATCTTATTTGGCAGCCTTGCAAGCAGAGACTTAACCACTCAACATGGGCAATTAGGATAAAAATAAGCCTGGCTACAAGAAAAAAAAAAAAAAGCTTATTTCCTTGATGTTTATCATCCTCACCATCACCAAATGGCATTAATTGCATTCAGCACACGGCCTTTGTTTCATGAGCTGAAACCAAGCAGATAACAAGTGCTTATCATCTGTCCTCTGATATGCACAGGTAGGGACAAAGCTCATTCAGCTGCTTCCCTAGTCCATGCACCTTACACGGGCACTGCAGCTGAACAATGAACCATGCCCAAAACTGAAAAGGAGGAAGGGAGCGACCTGGATTGAATGTGGGAACAGTGAAGCTTCTCCCACAAACAAAAACTCAACTGTTTAAGACCAATATTCTTAGGTTGTTGCTCTGTGGCTTCCAATTACATCAGCCTGCACTGGACCACGCTCCACTCTCACCTTTGCTGCCGACCTTCTAACTACTGTTGGGCTGAAAAACTGTTTTACCCCATCCTTTTGTGGGTGCTGCTGCTCCAGAATCTGTTTTGAGGCATTATTTAAAGTATTTTGGAGGGATCTGGGGGAGAACTCAGGCAAATCTCTGCCTTCTCTCCGCCATCCTATGACTGCAATGAGAAGCCATCTATCTATTAGGACACTGTGGTACTGACTAACCTAAGCCTTCCCTCTCTAATTTGTAAGCTATACGCTGTGAACACATCTGCCTTTCAATAATGTGTCTTTTACCCACGTGGTTAGCTCCTTTTACAAGATGCAGTAAAGTCAGAAAGATTTTGTTTACTTTTTAACTTTCCTTCCAACTTTATGTCTTTTTTTTTTTGCAAGTGCAACCTGTAATACACAAATATAATGTAGTTTAAACCCCCAAAAAAGTTTTAAAATAAATTACAAGCTTGGCCTTGCAAATTATGATTAACTTATTAAATTAGAAAATAATCAGCTTAAAGACCTGCACAAGCCACCTGATCCAGGCCTCTGCTTTCAGGAAGGACCTCCCCCAACAGCATGGCACCTCAGGACACTCGAGGTCTGGCCCTGGCTCCCCTGTTCACTCAATATTCCCCTCTAGGAACTCAGTTTTTTCCACATGTTAAGATAAAAGAAGGGCAGCTAGGTGGTACAGTGGATAAAGCACTAGCCCTGGATTCAGGAAGACCTGAGTTCAAATCCGGCCTCAGACACTTGACACTTTACTAGCTGTGTGACCCTGGGCAAGTCACTTAACCCTCATTGCCCTGCAATAATAATAATAATAATAAAAGATGAAAGGTTCAGACCAGATGACCTAGAGAATAATTCCCAGCTCTATGACTCTGCTTTTTTAAAAGAATTCCCTAAAGGGATTCCCTCAATCACCTTTCTCAAGGTTTAGCAACCTTAACTACCAAGCAACCTTTTCTTGTACATGAGCTAAATTCTTCATGTTAAAGCTTAGCCCTATTTTCCCTTCACCTCCATGTATTTTTTAAAAGAGATATGACTATCACACATTCCAAATAGGTTCCTGCCTCAAAAAAAAAAAAAAAAAAAGGCAGTCAAACAGCTCAGGATAAAGGGTCTCTATGCAGTAGACTGCTCGCCAAGTCGCTGTGCACAGAAGGCACAGTTTGAAGCAGCTGCTCTGCTGGGTCCGGCTCCAGGAACACCAGCCTGAAATCTCATCCTGCTGCAGAAGGAATCAGCTTTGCTGCTCAACACCCCTAAGCCCCCTCAGCCGCCTCCCCTCCAGCACAAGGCTCAGACTCCTCCAGCTAACTTCATTTTCCCTCAGCCACTCTGTGTGCTGCCTTCAACACCGTGAACATCATGCTCCCCCCTGCTGGGTAACCTCTGGCACTGACACACCCCCTTCAGCTTCCTTTTGTATGCTTTCCCCCATTAGATTGTAAGCCCCTTGAGGGCAGAGACTGTCTTCCTTTTTATTTGTATCTTTCATTGCTTAGCATAGAGCCTGGTACACAGCAGGTACTTAATATATGTCTACTGACTAGATGCCTTATTATATTAGTCCAAAAGATGTGTCTGTGCCCAGTTCCATCATGAATTACTTCGGGAGTTTCATCCGTAAAGTTCTAATTCTAAAAGTTGAAGACATCCCTTTCAGCCTCAGTGGGACTTGCATATGATTGTGGTCTTCCTTCAAATTTAACCCTAATAAAGGTTGTTGTCAGTAGCTAATAGGTCTCTTCTACAACCAAACTCCTATTTAACAAGAAAAAATAAAGGAGAAGATGGATCTGATCCGTGGCTGGACAAGAAGAATCAGACACACATCCCTGCAGGCTGCATATTAACTTAGAAAACCACAAATTGACATTATCTATGTCATGCTGTATTTTTTTAAACTTTTGTTAAACATTTGCTAAGCCCCACTTTGGGTCCTGCCTCACCCTGCCCTCCTCTGACGGAAAGAAATCACCTTGTACCTTGACAGTGGTGATTTTCTTACTACTGACCACAGCTTTTTCTAGGAGTTTGACTCCAAGAAAGGGAAGGGAAAAATAAGGTGACAGTTTAAGAGAGTAGAAGATTCAAGTGAAGGTTTTGAAAGCATTCTTAACCTTTCTAGGTCCTTCGATCTGTCCTTAAAATGGCTTTCAATCCCATTGCCGTCTTGCTAACCTTGGCCCCAGAACTGGACCCACACTCTACACCAAGCCTTAAGTCTCCTGCCCAAGAAACATCGTCGTCGCCTTCTCCTTCCCAAGCACCGTCTGCTCTCAGACTGACCAGCACGGTCACCGTTCTCCTCAAGGCCACTGTCTAGAGGGAGCCTTTGCCCAGAGTTCAGCTGGAGCCTGCCCGGCCTCCCAGGGAACAGAGCTCAATGTCAGACATCTCCCAGCAGTTATAGATTTGGGATCTGGGAACCTGAAGCACAGAACATGAGCCAGTAAGTCATTTAAAGAGAGGAAACACAGGGGCAGCTAGGTGGCGCAGTGGATAGAGCACCGGCCCTAGAGTCAGGAGTACCCGAGTTCAAATCCGGCCTCAGACATGTAACACTTACTAGCTGTGTGACCCTGGGCAAGTCACTTAACCCCAATTGCCTCACTAAAAAACAAAAAAAAAAAAAACCCAAACAAAGAGAGGAAACACACATCCTAGGCACAGTCACACTCTGGCGGAGGGCTGCTGGGATCCTTCAGAACCTTCCTGGTTTCTTCCACACTCCCAGATCAAAGCCCTGACACCCCTCTGAAAGGGGCTTCGTGCCCCCCTGTATTCAGGTAGGGGTGGTCTCAGATAACAGACACTTCCCACCACCTATATACAGGAGCCCAGAGACCGCTGGCAGATGCTTTAAGAAGACCCCAAGACCCAGGGAGGCATCAGAGGAAGACCCAGTGCCTAAAAGCAGAGATGGGTTGTGGGGGATGTGTGATCTGAATCTATCATTTCATTAGTACAGGAAACTCCCTCAGCTGAAAGTTCCCTGATGCAAAGAAGCAACCGAATAGTCATTTATCGTCTCTGAGACCTGCTTCAGAAAAGCAAAAGCACACACGTGCATTCACCTGAATGGACAGGGACTGGAGGGAGATTCCATAGAAATAGTGGGTGAGCTGTTGGTGCTGCTACCATGTCAGAATTGTGTCTTACTTAAACCAGTTTTGAGTCTGTGTCCCCTTTTTCTGTGGGGCTGATGAGAACATTTATCACGGACTTTAGTCGAATGAGCCACACCTGGCCTGAAGCTTCCTGACCGTCTCTTCATCCTGCCGCGCTTGCCTCTCATCTTCTAGGGCCTCCTGCAGCCTCAGGTACATGTCTTCCAGCTCCCGGACCCTCTGCAAATACTGCTCCAGTTCTGATGACTTCTGGGCAACCTGCTCTTCCATCTGCTGCCGGATCTAATGGGATGAGATGAGAAGAGTTTAAACGACAATCAGGGGCAGCTAGGTGGCGCAGTGGAGCACCGGCCCTGGAGTCAGGAGGACCTGAGTTCAAATCCGGCCTCAGACACTTAACACTTACTAGCTGTGTGACCCTGGGCAAGTCACTTAACCCCCATTGCCTCACTAAAAGCAAACAAACAAACAAAAAAAGACAATCAGTCCCACCCTAGAAGATGGGCAGGCCTCCATGACAAGACTCATCCCCCAGAACCCCGCTCAGAACAGAACCGCCATGGGTCAGCCTTTCAAAACAGGGTCTCCCCTTCTAATCTAACCATGACTTAGAATTCAGAATCAAATCTAATGTAAATACTGCCATTTGCCCGTCCCTCTAAAAACTTCCCTTCCTATAATCAGGAATGGAATCTCCCATTGAAAAGCAACTACTAGTTACCAGTAAAGGGTTAAGTGGAAGGCTAGACAGAAGGTTAAAGAGGAAGGCCCAGCCAACCGGCCACTACGTATTTTAGGAGGGAAGGAGGCACATCCTCCTCCCTGCTTTCTCAGTGCCTGCCCGCTGCCTCTCTCTCTTTCGTCCCTTCTGGCTCTCCTAGACTGGGGGCATCAGACTATCATTCCCCATCTCGGTACACTTCCATCCCTAAGGGACAGAGTCTAGCAGGGAACTGGGCAGGGAGCATCTGAATGGTCTGGATTTCAATGAAAATCAAAGATGCTCAGCCAGAAGCCTGAAACTTGAAGGAAAAGAGAATCCTAAAGATGCCAGCCTCTCAGCTATCTGTGAACCATCCCTCTCTGTCTTCTTTTTTCTTTCTTCCCCTCCCCCACGGGGCAATGAGGGTTAAGTGACTTGCCCAGGGTCACACAGCTAGAAAGTGTCAAGTGTCTGAGGCCACATTTGAACTCAGGTCCTCCTGAATCCAAGGGCCAGTGCTTTATCCACTGCGCCACCTAGAGGCCCCTTGTCTTCTTTTTTCTTACATACATCTGCAGTCACAGCCTCTTTAATGCCACACAATGAGAAACTGCTTTAGGGAAGAAGAAATATGAGGAGGCCTAGATTTCTGAGTAATTCTGGTTGAGTCAATGTTCCTTAGTAAGAGTGAGATTTTCTAATGAGAATGAAGGCAGCCAGGCTCACGGAAGGCAGGGGCCCAGATGTTCATATGACTCTACTAACCCACACCCAATTTTCATTTGAAAAAGAAAATATTGGGGAAAGGAAGGAGGAAGAGGAGGGAAAGGAAGGGGTGATAGTCATTGAGTTTTAGTGTTAAAAAGGATCTTGGAAAACATTTTAAATTTTAAATTTAAAAAAAAAAATTTTTTTAAGGATCTTAGAAATGATCTAATCAAGCCCCCTCATTGAAACCAGAATAAGGTCACTTGTCAGAACACACACACAGGCAGGGCTTGTCCCCTTTCCATGGTACCATACTGGTGGGTGGAAGAAAAAATGCTTTTGCTTTATATGATGCTTACTAGTTTCTCTCTTTCCAGCTCCAGGCTAAACCTGTCCTGCAGTTCCACTTGGGTCTGAAGGCGTTTCTTCTCCTCTTCGGCAGCACGGGATGCTGCTTCTTCCAGTTTCTGTGTAGTTTAGTAAAAAATAACACATAATTTTTAAAATGAGTTGACCAATTACATACCAATTTGGAGAACAGGAATACCACTAATGGACCACGTAAATACACTGCAGAACATTTAAGCAACCTCATGAATCACAGGGCTTGAAGAATGTAGAAAATCATCCTCTTTGAACTTCTATTTCAGAACTGAGTTGAATGCACATACTTTCTTTCTATTCTAATAAACAGATTTGCTGAACCAGTCCTCGTGGGGTAGATGTCTTCCCAAGTGAACATAAGCACTCCCCCAGGGCTCTGAGCAGGGCACAGCACAGTGAAATCTTTCACCTGCCTAAGTCTGTCCGTTATGTTTCTCTCAATAAGTCCCAAGTTTGCATTTGCCTTTTTAGTGATTCATATTAAGCTTATCATCCACTGAAGAACACAAATCTTTTTAGATGTACTTCAGCCTAATGAGTGAAACTCATTACTCTGGGACGCACAGGATCTACTTCCCTTTTCTAAGCTAGTTATCATCGAGTTGAGAGACAAAATCCTGCCAATGGCTTCCTGGCAAAATCCATTTTTAAAATGTGCCTACTCTTACAGAGATATTTGTCCTTTATGGGTGATACATGTATTTTAAAACATTATTTCTACTGAAAAAAAAAATCCCCTTGAGGTCTATGATAAAAATAAAGGCTCCATAGCCACCAAAATATCTACACTAGCACCTTTTATAGTAGCAAATATATGGAAAATAAAGTAGATTCCCAATGAGAGGGAAATGGATAAACAAACTGTGATTTGGAAGGGAATGGAAAAGCATTTAAGAATCGATTACCTACAAAGCACTGTGGACATAAAAACAAAATGGAGACAGATCTTGTTCTCGAGGGGTTTGCGAACGTCAGCTCTCGTTACCATTCACCAGGCCTTGCTCTGTGTGTGCGCGTGTCTGCTGTTGAGTCATTTCAGTCACATCTGACTCTTCGTGACCCCATTTAGGGGGGGTTTCTTGGCAAAGAGACTGGGGTGGTTTGCCATCTCCTCTAGCTCACTTTACAGAGGAAGAAACTGACGTGACTTGCCCAGGGTCTCAAGGCTAGTAAGTGTCTGATGCCAGATTTGAACTCGGGAAGATGAGTCTTCTTGACTCCAGGCCCTGCACTCTATCCACTGCACCACCTAGTTGCATGTATGTACTTATTTTTATTTCCTTATGCCAACCACAAGAAATCTTGGGTGCACCATTAACCACTGAAGCCACCAAATAAATGAACCAAGAAGCTAATTCTGGGGAAAAAATTGGACTACATTAAGGTCCCTTCCAGCCTCAAAAGGTTAAAATTAGATGAGCCCAAAGTTTCAGTGATTGTCGTTCTATTAACACAGACTCAGAGACAAGGTTACCTTAAGCTATTTTTCTATTTTGTTTTGCTTTTCTTTTTTTTTTGTGGGGCAATGGGGGTTAAGTGACTTGCCCAGGGTCACACAGTTAGTAAGTGTCAAATGCCTGGGCCAGATTTGAGCTCAGGTCCTCCTGAATCCAGAGCTGGTGCTCTATCCACTGCACCATCTAGCTGCCTCCTGTTTTGCTTTTTTTCAAGTCCCACAAGTTACAGGAAAGTCCCAAGCACAATTCTTCCACAAAACTTTGCCAGTAAGTAAGAAGCAACATGAGTGACAAGGTAAGCACACAGGTTTTAAACCACAGAAACAGGGTTTTTCCCCCCATGTCTACAAATAATGAAATAATGATTTACGTCAACTAACCAAAAGCATGTGAACAAAAACCAAGAGTAAGGCCTATTTTTAAAGTACTCTCTGATGTTACTACTTAAATATCACCAACCATGTAAACCATAAAAATTTTGCCCAAAGATGTTTAAATATAGAAAGTGATATCATGACACCTGGAAGCCTTTTTTTTTTTTTTGCAGGTCAATGAGGGTTAAGTGACTTGCCCAGAATCATACAGTTAGTGTCGAGTGTCTGAGGTCACATTTGAACTCAGGTCCTCTTGAATCCAGGGCTGGAGCTTAATCTACTGTGCCACCTAGCTGCCCTGCCCTGGAAGCCTTTTAAGAGGACTGAGCAGAATATAAAATAATATAACAAACATTTCTTCCCTCACTCAATCAAATAATTCAGGAAATAAAGTTCCGTGATTTCCTTCTTTCATTTTCATAGTGAAGTAGAAAATGACAGCTACGGCAAATTACAAACTGCCGCCATTCTTCTCACCCTCCATCCTCTCCTGCACTGTCCCTCCACGGGTCTCTTTTCTAGCAAAAATGAAACAAGCAAAAAAGCAACGTTGTCACTAATGTTAATTCACTTTCTCGTGGCAGAAAGAAATGCTTGCTTTCTAAGACTATTTTCTTTTGTCTTTGGCTTTATTCTAAGGACAAGTACCCCCAGCCAGCTTGTCCTGCAGAAGACTTATTCAAATTCAGTTATTGGTTGGACTAACAGCCATGGAGATCCCTTCAAACTCTCAAATTCTTTGAAGCCCAACTACCCTTTGCAAGCTAACACTGCATTTGCCATTTATTTTCCCACACACATAAAAATGCCAAGGTGTCATTAGGTTTAACTCAAGAAATACCCATTAAGGGGCAGCTGGGTGGTACAGTGGATAAAGCACCCACCCTGGATTCAGGAGGACCTGAGTTCAAATCCAGCCCCAGACACTTGACACTAGCTGTGTGACCATGGGCAAGTCACTTAACCCTCACTGCCCTACAAAAAAAAAAAAAAGGCAAAAACAAAACAAATTTTAAAAACCCATGAAGAGTCTTCTGTGTGTGTGCAAAGCCATGAGCTGAGCAGTGGAGAAACAATAGGGGACTTCCCCTCAGAGAAATGCCAAGGGGAGATGAGGGAGAGGGAAGAGGGAGAGACAGCACGCATACAAAATCAGCATGATATAAGGTAACAGGAAATTATAAGGACAAAGGAGAGGCCCAGATGTAGTGTTCTGGGAAAACTCAAGGAGGAAAACTGCATTCCTGAAAATGATTTTCAAAGGAGGAAGTGGGAGCTGACCCCAGCCTTAAAGAGAATCTTTCTTTCATCAGGCAGAGACAGTGAAGAGATCACGTATTCCAGGCTTGGAAGGTCCTCTGCACAAATGTAGGGAAGGAAGAGGCCAAGATGAGAGTGGGCATTTCACTGAAATGTAGAGGGCACAATGGGAACAAGTGAAATAAGGCCGGACAGGTCAACTGGAAGCAGCTGGCAGAGGGCCAAGTGTCGGGCAGAGAAGTCTGGCTTTTATCTCCAGGCAACGCAGGGCCACGGAAGGCTTTGGAGCACAACTGAAAGTGCCCCTGAAAGCAAATGCAGCTACTGGTTGTGTCGTGACTGCCCTGGAGGGGAAGTGGGGCTCAGAAACCACTTCTGCTGTTCACTGATGGCAGGGCCATGAAGTACAAACTTCTATTAGAACAAGCAAGCCCGTTCCAGACAGAGAGAAGCCTCCTCCCCCTCTTCTTCTTCTTCTTTTTTTGCGTGGGCCAATGAGGGTTAAGTGACTTGCCCAGGGTCACGCAGTTAGTAAGTGTCAAGTGTCTGAGGCTGGATTTGAACTCAGGTCCTCCTGAATCTCGGGCCATTGCTTTATCTACTGTGCCACCTAGCTGCCCCGCCCCCACCTCATTATATGCCTTTTTTAAGAAGTCTTCTCTTCTGTGGTCACTGGCTGGGCAATGACACAAAGATCATGAAACGGTCTCCATCCACAAAGTCACTTCTCCACCTAGAAGATATGGAATCTGCGGGAGGCGGGAGGGGCTCCTGGGGGTCATCCTGGGAGCTCGCGAGTTCACCAAACTGTTTTGGGTTCTGGTTCTCCTACGTGTGGGTTCCCCATGACAGGATAGGAGGGGCCGTGGCCGGGGAGCAGTCTGAAAAAGACTGAAGGACAGCCCACGAATATAGGGTGACAATCCCCTCGTACTCATCAGTGATGCAAGCGTCCCGTTCTTAGTAAACATCAGTTTGATGAGGGCACTGAAAAGTGAGGCAGCACCCGGAGGACGAGGAAGACCTCGGATCCACGTCACAACGACTGATTCCAGCTGGAATGAGAGCTATTTGGGGGTATTTGAAGGAAATCAGAATACGAGAAGAGACGCATGGGGAAAGGAATGCAAGCTCTTGGAATGTCGGGGGCTGCTGCTTCTTTCCATCGCCAGTGCTGAGCACAGTTCCAGGTAGAGATGGTTAGGAGATATCTGATTTATTGGCCCCAGCAGATGGAACCTGCAGTCGGGGCTTTAAGGGCAACCTAATAAGCTCTGTTTGGGGCATGGACAACCAATTTAAAACATCCAGTCGTCAGGGATGCAGGCCTAGAGATAACAGAGGTGGCGAAGAGGGGACGGAGCCAAGATGGTGGAGTAAAGGCAGGGACTCACCCGAGCTCTCTCAAATCCCTTCCAAACAACTTTAAAATAATGCGTCAGAATGAATTCTGGAGTGGCAGAACCAACAAAAGGACACGGGAAGGCAATTTTCCAGCCCAAGACAACGGAGAAGGTCAGAAGAGGTCTGTCTCACTGGGGAGAGAGCACAGTCCAGCACAAACCCCTGCAAGCCAGCAACAGGCCCTGGGGGCGACTAAATCCACAGCAGTGGCTTCCAGAGCTCTCAGCTCCCAAGCGTGTCTGACTCTCCGTGACCCCATTTGGGGATTTCTTGGCAAAGATACTGGAGGGGTTTGCTTCATCCTTCTCCAGCTCATCTTACGGATGAGGAAACTGAGGCAAACAGGGTGAACTGACTTGCCCAGGGTCACACAGCTAGGAAGTGTCAGAGGCCAGATTTGAACTCATGAAGATGAGTCTTCCTGATTCCAAGCCCAGTGCTCTATCCACTGTACCACCTAGCTGAACGATAATCACTTAGGATTCTCCAAAAGCACCCATTTTAGCAGTCTGATTCTTCGGGATTTCTTCTTATTCCTTCAACGAAGCTATTAAGTGCTCAGTCAAATTTTGTAAAATTAAAATAAGTATGATCTCAGGGTATTTATCTAGCTTTCAGAACTGCTTTCGTGGAGCCCTAGAGGGTTGTTGGTTTGTGTTCTTTTAAACCAAAACTTTAAGATTGTTATAAAATTGATGCCAATTTCCTAATACTTCTCCCTACTGGCCTAAAGCTGCCACTTTGACATTGGGCAAGTCGCCTAATCCCTTAATGTTGTCACCTGGAAAACTACAGTGTCCCAAAAATCTCCTTCGACTCTAACAATCCAATGATCCTAAAGACAGGGAGATGCTGAGCAAGGGCCACAGCTCCTCATGCCTTTCTTCCCAAAATTTCTCTTACATTTATTTTGTGTGTACTCTGTGTTTCCTGATTTATGTGTGTTCTCTCCCCTAATGGAATTGAAGCTCTCTGAGGGCAGGGGATGTTCCTATTAAGGGCCCAGGGAGAGAAAAGGTTAACTGGAAAATTAGAGACAAGAACAGAGAAAAACAGGGTAGTGTCTGCAAGGCCAACGGGGTGAAGTCCGGAGAATCTCCTCAGCCAGGAGATTTCTAAAGAAAATGAAAGAAAAAAGCCCTCTCTGTAGTGGAGGTGAGGAGTGGGCAGCTGAGAGAAGGAAGGCAGATGTGACACGAACAGGCACCAGGGTCTGGGCCCAGCTCATCAGCGCGCACTTCGATTCTTAGTCAGCTACTGAAAACCAGAGCTGTGTTAACTCATGCCACAGGTCCCTTTTTTCTAAATGGCACATCTGGCACAAGGCCTGCCTCTTCTGGACAGCCTTTCCCAGTCGCCCCAGCTGCTGCTGAAGCCCTACCCATCCATCCCCTCCATCTATCTTATACGGACCTAGTTTATTCAATAAAAGGCAAGCTCCCTAAGAGCAGGGATTTTGTTTTGTCTTTCTTTGGATCTCCAACACTTGGCCCGGTACCCAGCTCGGAGTACAGGTTAATTGAGGTCAACAATATAGTCTGTCAGTGCAGACCTCCTCAACTTAGGGGATGCGGCACAGGGGCCTGCCTGCGTTTGCCATGGACGAGGCTGACCGGCAAAGCCTCCCAACACCCCTCCTGACCCTCCGTGGAAGCCCGAGGCTCAGGGGAGGGGAATGAATGGGCATGACAGAGCCAGGTCTGGGCCCCGGCCGGAGCCAAGGGCAGGAGCCCACGGATCAGACTCGGCCGATGGCAGAGGGCACGACACACCCACCTTTCTCACTTGCTCCAGCTCCTGCTGCTTATTCTCATTGGCAGCCTGGAGCTCCTTCATCTGCCTCTCCAGCTCCTCCTGTTCTGCCAGCATCTTCTTCCTCAACTCCTTCCGTCTCTGGCGGGCTTCTTTGTGAGGGGGTGGGCTGCCCAACTTCAGCAAGTGGAGAGTAGAATGAATGGCTGTAAAATGTTTTCCATAAGGAAGGAAAATGAGAAGGGGAATAATCATGACTTTGCTACACTGACACTGTGTGCAGTGATATCTCTTATTCATTACTGCCCCTGCCCCAGTTATTCCAAGAGTTCTAAGAATCTAAGGCATTTCTTTGTTCCCTTAACCCTCAGAAAGTAGGCCAACAGAAGCCCTGCTCCCAGCATGGGCAGCCACAAGAGTTCTCTGATCTCTCATTGGCTCTCCCATCTAACATTTTCTTCAGTCTGTGCTAGAGGGAGACACCTCCCTCCATATCCTGACGCCTTCAAGGATGCACAACAGAACAGCTGCTTCAATCCTGACTCCATGAGGAAAATGTTCACATTCCCTTATACTGCCTGCCATCAATCCTATGCCTAAGTCTCTGTTTCCTCTCCTATAAAGAAATATTCTCTTGTGAAAAAAGGAAAGAGGGGAATTATAAACTAAAACCAAGTCAAGCTGACTTCCACTCTTGCCTAGACTAGAGAAAGTCCAACCAGAAGACGCTGACTAGAATGATAATGAAACTGGCGAGCTGGCCCGACAAATGCCACCTGAGGGAGCCCAGAAGCCTCACTCAGGAGGGAACATGGCACCTCTCCAAAGTATCCGATGGGCAGAAGAGGGAACAGCTTTGTTCTTCTGGGCCCCAGAAGGGAATGATGGGTGGAAGGTGCAGAGGCAGACTTAAATTAGCTCAGGAGATAGTGCCTTACCTCATTAAGGGCTTTTAAATGGAAGCTGGATGGTCACTTGTCAGCAATGCTGAGGAAGAAATTCTTGTTTTTGTTTTAGGGGGGTGACTTTAGGTTAAGTGACTTGCCCAGAGTCACACAGCTAGTAAGTGTCTGAAGCCAGATTTGAACTCAGGTGCTCCTGACTTCTGGGCTGGTCTTCTATCCACTGTGCCACCTAGCTGCCCATGAGGAAGATTCGTTTTCATATAAATGTTTTATTATTTTCAAGTTACATTTAGAGATAGTTTTCAACATTTGTTTTTTAATAAGATTTCTAGTTTCAAATTTTTCTCTCTCCCTCCCCCCCCACCAACACAGCAATTAATCTGATATAGATCAGGAGGAAGATTCTTTTTTTTTTTTTTTTTTAGTTTTTTTAGTGAGGCAATTGGGGTTAAGTGACTTGCCCAGGGTCACACAGCTAGTAAGTGTTAAGTGTCTGAGACTGGATTTGAACTCTGGTACTCCTGACTCCAGGGCCGGTGCTCTATCCACTGCGCCACCTAGCTGCCCTGGAGGAAGATTCTTAATCAGCTCCCTTTTGAGTGGGAAAGCTGCTTCGGTCCCTTCCAACTCTGAAATTATGGGATTCTATGTCAGAATTAACCACAGAGTCCCTCCCCTTAAAAAAAATTACATGCTTCTTTTTCTAGGATATGCATAGGTTCCTAGAAGAAGATACTGGTAGAAACAATGGGACTCATAAGAGGCTGGGGAAAAAAATCAGGGGAGCTTCCTAACTTCCCCTCCCCAAGGTGGTATTCCACACAAATGTTTAAAAGGATCCACTAAGAACTGCTGCCAGCTTTTACTGAAGCCTTCCTCACTCTCCCACAAACCCAGGGTTTTGTAACTGAAATAGGAGACCAAGGAAGAAAAAAGCCAGGATCTTCCTCTCCCCCCAAGTCTCCAGAGGAACAGGGTCCAAACCAGAAAGCCTTCAATAGTGTAACATTTGAAGACATTCCCTATGTGCCTATTTGTATTCTTGAAGAATTCATTTCACATTTTAGAAGACCCAAAAAGTAGCCAAAAGCACCCCAAATCTGAAGCGGCCTTGCCTCTTTTTGCTCTACTTATTGCTGGGAACTCAGAACAGGTGCCTTCCTTCTGCTCAGGTAACCAAGGAGCAGGAAGCCACATCCTTAGTTGTCAAAGAAATCTCTGGCTGAATTCCTTCCTCCTAGCAATTTCCCCAAATATATTACGTAAAAGAGACTGGACAAGATAAGCCCACACTGTGCTTCCCGTCATACGATTCTCGTCCACTTCACCCCACGTGAAGCTCAGACCTTGGGACGAGGTCGAGGCTCTCCCTCTGCACTGTTCTCCTGGCCCCGCTCCCGCCTACGTCTGTGTCTCCTCTGCATCTCCCTCATGCCAGGCACCACCGCGTTCTACTTCATGAATGTTCGTTGAATGAATCCCCGACCTAGGCTCTCCTCTGAGCTCCAGACCAGTCTCTCCAACTGCCTAGTGGACACCTCCCCGCAGACGTCTCATGGACAGTTCAGAAATGAGTATGTCCAAAACATCTGTCCCCAAAAGCTCGTCCCTCCTCTCGACTCTGCCACTTCTGCCAAAGCCAATTCTCCCGACACCCCGGCTCAATCGTGGCATCATCTCGGACACCTTCCTCTCCCTCTCTGCACATCCCTGCCCCCCAGGGCAGTGTCGCCTCTACAGACATCTCTAGCATCTCACTCCTTTCACCCCAATTCACCCAAAGAATTTAAAGCTCAGAGGGGCCCTAGAGACCGTCTGATCCACCCCCCCCTTTTTTACAGGAAGCAGAGGAGTTAAGTGAGCTGGCTAGAGTGGCACAACTCAGACCCCAGGACTCCAATCCAGTGCCCTCTCCCCTCCCCATCCTCCTCCCAGGACGGGCACCACACAGGGGGCTCTCGGCTGGTTTCCCTGCCTTTCTACAGTCCGTTCCTCACCCAGCTCCCCAAGTCATTTCCTAACACACGAGTGGGACCATCTCATGTCTCTGATCCAAGAGTGGTTTCTCATCTCCTGCATCCAAACACCCTCCTCCCTGCCCTCACTACCCTGTTCTAACTGAAGGAAGGAAGACTGATCCCTGATGCCCTCTTTGCCAGATGACATTCTTCTTCCTCCAGGAGCACCACCCCCTCCCGGTCAGACCACTGATGTAACGGCTCCTCCCCCCACCCTCCTCCCTCTGTTTCACCATCCCTCAAGGCGTCTTTTACCCCAACAGTTAGTGCCCGCCCCTGGCTCTTCTGGGTATCGCATGTGACTTGGTGCTACCCCCAACAGAGCGTAAGGTTCTTGAGGCTGGTCACTACCTCGCTCTTCTAGCGCATCCCCAGCATCTGGCACACGGCGGGTGCTTAATAAACGCTTACCGACAGATCCTGGTCTAATTCACGTTCTAACTGTTTCTGTAGATAGCCCGACCCCCAGTGAAACTGTGCGGTTCTTGACGGCCACTGCCGTCCCAGACTCTAACAGGGCCTCAGGGGCCACAAGTCCCACCACCAGACTCTCCACAACAGCATACAACAGGAGCCACTCGGCTTTGGCTTTGGGGCTGCCAGATGAGGGAAGCCAGGGCCCAAACAGTGAGGGAGGATTTCCCGACACCAAGCCCAAGGCTCCCTCTTTGTGATTTCTGCCCCCTTTGCTGCTATACGGGCACTGCTCTGTGGGGCCAATCAGAAGGAGGCTCATCACTTCTCTGCATGACCACGTGACAAATACAAAGAGCAAGCGCCCCAATACTAGTCACATCCTGCACAAGGGAGAACTCTCCCAGTGCAAGCCTTGACCTTACCTTGAATCCACTCCTGCTTCTTCTTCTTGTCTGAGGCACTGATTTCAAACGTCTTCTCTAAACATTTTATTAGGAAAAGACATTTCTTGCCATCTTTGTCGGGTAAGGACTAGAAGGGAAAACAAACAATGATTAGTTCTTTTCAAACCCATTCTGGTGCATTTATGGCATGACTCATAAAGTCTGGCCTGAAATTCTGAGGCAAAATGAAAACAATGTCAGTGAACAACCTGGCTTCCTCAAAGGACATCACTGAACAATATTTCAGCACCTAAGTAGCACGGTAGATGATAGAACGCCAGCAATTAGGAAGACTGTGTGACCCTGGGAAAGTCACCTAACCCTGTCTGTTTCAGTTTCCTCATCTGTGAAATGAGCTGGAGAAGGAAATGGCAAACCATTGCAAGTATCTTTGCCAAGAAACCCCCAAATGGGATCACAGAAAGGTGGACACGATGGAAATGAATGAACAACAACATGGAACATTTCAGATATCAAATCTGATTCAGGTTAAGTATCTCATAGGACACAATGATTTTTAAGAGTGCGGAGGAATGTTAGCAAGTATCTAGTCTGACCCCATCATTATTGTTGCTATTGCTGTCTGGTCATTTACATCATGTCCAACTCTCTATGACCCCATTTGGGGTTCTATTAGCAAAGACACTGGAGTGGTCTGCCATTTCCTACTCCAGCTCATTTTTTTCTTTCTTTTTTCTTTTTTTTTTTTTGTGAGGCAATTAGAGGCAATTAGGTTAAGTGACTTGCCCAGGGTCACATAGCTACTATGTGTCAAGTGTCTAAGACCAGATTTGAACTCAGATCCTCCTGACTCCAGGGTCAGTGCTCTATCCACTGCGCCACCTAGATGCCCCTACTACTCCAGCTCATTTTACAGATGAAGAGGGTAGCTAGTTGGTGTAGTGGATAGAGCACTGGTCCTGGAGTCAGAAGGACCTGAGTTCAAATCTAACCCCAGACACTTGACACTTACTAGCTGTGACCTTGAACAAGTCACTTAACCCATTGCCTCAAACATCTACGGCCATTTCCAATCATCCCAGGAAAATATAGACCTCACCACTGGACCCAGATGGTCCTGGAGGACATAGTGAGGCTGGCAACTCTGCACAGCCCTCCCTAATTCAAATCCAATTCACCGCAAGTCATGGCATCACCTCCAATGTCATGTCCTCTTTGAGAACAAAGGACAAACAACAACAACAGATGAAGAAGTGAGGCCAACAGGGTTAAGTGACTCACCCAGGGTCACACAGCCAGCAAATGTCTGAGGCCAGAGTCAGGTGCAGGGTCTTTCATGACTCCAGGCCCAGTGCTCCTATCCCCTGCACCACCCAGCTACCACCCTATCATTATACACAAGGTCCAGAGAGGGGACAGTGACTTGTTTAAAGTCACCCATCACATGGGTGGAGCTGGGATTAGGACCAAGTCAGGAAAGGGGTTTCTTGACTCAAGTCCAGATCCTTCCATTGCACAACTACATTTCTGAATAGAGAAAAGTCTCATTTTCCCATGTCCCATTTTCAAGAGGCAAATACAGACCCAGAATAAGGATGACTTCAGCACCAGGGCAGCACCTAGATAGTAAATCATCCCCACAGAAACTTAATCAAAGAAAAGGGAACTTTACCTCAACGCAGCAGCTGCCGTCCAGCATTATGTCTCCTTTCTTATCCTTGAGATCTTCACTCACATAATAAGAAATGATGTTGGGCTTGAGCACAAACCAACGTTCGGTCCAGTTTTTCCTTTTATGCCCTTTTTTCATCATGTAACCCTAAAAGAGATTAGAGCAGATGTAAGTGACCCTGGAGAGTCTGTGGCTCCTCTCTGGTTATTCAATCACCTGCTATGATCACACTGACAGAACAGCACTTTTCAGGGTCAATTAACCCCCTTACTAACCTGAAAGGGGGCTTTGGGCACAGGCTGGAGTCCAAGCGACTAAGCCTGGCTCTCAAGGCCCTCCACAAAATAACCGCTGGCACAAGCCTCTTGTTCCAGTGAAGTCGGTGTGTCTAACCGGCCACCCGATATGCCATAGGCATGCTTGACTCCGTATTGCTGCTTCCATCACGCCTCGGCCTAGAGAGCCCTCCCCTCCTGGCAGAATCCTGCCCAACCCTCAATCCCCAGATGAGCAGCCACTTGGTATGGCCCTAACGTAGCGCACCAGGCAGACGGTAAATGTTCGCAGAGTTTGAATCCTACAACAGCCAATACATGGCTACATCATTCCTCTGACCATAAATTACCTTGGCATGTATGTGTGTCCCATCTCTTCAATTAGTGTGTTATCAATCTATTGATTGATTAACGTTTAATAAGCATTTACTATGTGCCAAACGCATGGCCAGGCCCCAGAGGAGCTCACCTTCCAGCGGGGAGATGCTATGTACATATAGAAGTCCCTGGCCATGAGGAGGGGGGGAGGAGGCATGAATGTGGGTGGAAAACTGAAAGAAATGAGGGCAGCTCAGATGCGGAAGGGGGGAGGGAGAGCCTTCCAGGCACTCAGGCTCGCCTCTGCAAGGACACGGGGACAAGAGCTGATTTGTCACACGTGGCTAAAGCCAGTAAAGCAGTTTGGCTGGATCCTGGAATGAGGCGTAATGAGGGAAATCAGAGCCAGAGTGTGAAGGGCTTCACTCACACACACAAACACACAGAATCTGCATTTGGGCTCAGGGGAGGGAACGCAGCAGCAGCAGCCACACTAGCCAGGCCTGTGCTTCTGGAACGTCCCATAGGCAGCTGTGGGGAGGACAGCCGGGAGACAGGGAGGTCAGCGAGGAGCCTTCTGTAACCCGGCAAGAGACGGATGATAGAGACCCATGGGAGGGCAGTGCCGTGTGAGTGCAGAGAAGCGAATGTGTATGAAAACTGGGTGGAAAGGCTAAGTAAGGTGAACAAGTGGTCGAGGACGGTGGTGTATCATCTGCAAAAAAAGAAATTTAGAAGACAAGTGAGTTCTGGAGGGAAAGATGATGAGTTTGCTTAGAAAATGCCTGATTTGGGAGGCTCATCTGCTATCCAGTCTGACGTAAAACAGGAGCTCAGGAGAGATTGGAGCTGGTTTACACAGTCAGGGGAGCCATCTGCAGAGCTGATCATGGAATCATGAGAAACAGTGGCTGAGAAAAAGGGCAGAGAGATGAAGAGAAGGTCTGGGATGATCCTTGGTGGAAATCCAGTTGGGGACCCTATAAAGCCCTAGAGAACAGGCAGGGACCATTTTTTTTATAACTTTGCAAACCTAACTTTTAAAACAACATCCAAAATGCCTAAATTTTTTTTTAATGATAATGACTTGGGTTTTTTTTGTTTTGTGGGACAATGAGGGTTAAGTGACTTGCCCAGGGTCACACAGCTAGTGTCAAGTGTCTTAGGCTGGATTTGAACTCAGGTCCTCCGGAATCCAAGGCCAGTGCTTTATCCACTGTGCACCTAGCTGCCCCCAACTTAAGTTTAAAAAAAAAAAAAAAAGATTCATTAGGGAAAAAAAAAAATTCATTAGGCAAGAAAAAGTACAAATTTCAGAAAATCCCGATTTGGGATAACATTAATATAGGAAATTTAATGGGTCCAAGAAAAGCAGTACAAATTATATGAAACAATAATGTAAATGTGAGGTTCCACTAGATGGGGATGCTTTACAGATGTCCTTGAAAAGGCAGAATTCACATTTCTCTTCAAAACAGCAAATCTTCAATACACATAGCTTAAAACTGTATTTAACTCCTCCAACATGAAAACCTACCATGATACTAGAGGAAAAACTTTAAGCTTGTGAAAAATCAACTTAACAATTGCAAGGTAGAAGAGGAAACTCAAATCACTTTTACCTGTTTCAGCACATCTATATAAGTTCATTAAAAACTCATTAATCGCCATAGACACTGTCTGCCGATCCATGCCTTTGCTAAATTGTCCACTTCCAATAAGTTCAATTAATTCCCATGCAGAAAGGCCGTCTCGATTAACATCAAAGTTGATCTTGTAATGTTCAAATTCTTCCTGCTGCCAAACTCCCCCCATTGCTTCAGTAAGTTTCTTAAGCAGGTATTCAATCTGTACAGAAAATAAAAAATATATCATTTAAGAGAAACGTACCATATTTAAAACAAACGTTGACCGTGTTGTTTGGGGGAAATGTCATTTAACCTCTTGGTGCAGTAGGCAAACTCTCTGATCCAGAAGTTCCAGCCTGCATCGGTAGGGGTGCGTTTCCTCATTTGGAGTCCTCTATATTCCTATTCTGTTGCGTCAACTGTCATGGTAGGTTTAAGGAATATACATTAACGATGTCCAAAAGGCACAAAATTAGGTATTTTAAACATTTTAACTAAAAGTAAGTAGACATAAATACCTAATGTTTGTCACATCAAAAAAAAAAAAGTCAGCAGTGACAACTGTGCAAATTTGGGATAAGAACTACATGAAACTGATGGCCCTCGATAAGTATATCAATATTTAGCACTAAGCCAAATGCAGAAAAACATACAAATTTGATCTTGTATTTTTCAAAGATGTCAAAACCTATGAAAATACATTAGTAAGGGTCCAAATGAGTTAACCTCATTTAATTAACTCACAGATGCTAAGTTAGATTCGGGGTCTCAAATAGACAGGAAGTCGCCAAGTTACAAAAGTAATGTGATCCCCAATATCCAAAAGTTATTTGTAAATTTGGTGTTTGAAATTCAAGAGTTCTTCCTCTGGAAACATTATTACAAATGAGAGGTTAAGGTTTCAGGCCAACCATGGGGTTTTTCTAGTTAATCTGTAATGTGGCTATCCACTCAAAAGAAAATGTGGAAAATAATCCTTTTGGATGCTTAGTAATAAAAGTGCAGGAAAACCACTGAATAAGAGCTTCTGTTTCTATTGCACGTTGCTGATTTAAGCATAGGACATGGGTCCTTTCCAGAAGGTTCCCTCCAGGAATGTCACTCGCTCAAGAGAGGAATGCAGGGGAATCCTTTGTAGACTGCACTTCACTGTAAACACGGGGTGTCTTTTCTCTTTGATGCAGTCCTACACTGACTCCATGAATATACCTGGGACATTTTAAGCTGTGGTCTGTCAGTCAGTCAAACAAGCACTACTAATGCCACTTACAATGCGGCAGGGACCCGAGCTCAATTTGGGGGAGGGGGAGTGGGTGTTACAAAGAAAGGAAACCTTAAGCAGCTTACATTCTAACAGGGAGACACAGCCTGGTAAACAACTAGATGCGTACAAAACATAGACGCCAGAAGCTGGGTTGGAGTGGGGAAGTGCCAAGAGAGGCGTCTGAAAGAGAACACAAGACCAGAGCGAGCCCAGTCGCGCCAGAGGAGCTCGTGGTGGGGCGGAGTATCCCAGGCCTAGGGGGACAGAATGAAGCATTCTGTTTGAAGTACAGCAAGGAGGTTGGTGCAGCTGGGCTGTGGTTCGTGGAAGGCAGCCAAATAGAAGACAGTTAGGAAGAGGTCAGGTCACAGAGTCTTAAAGGCCAAGCATGCTTGATTTCACAGGTAGCCACTGGAGCGCAGCCTTAGCTGCTGAATAGAGAATGAGAGAGAGCCTTGGGGCAGGAGACCATGGAGGGGGCCATCAGCATGGTCCAAGTAAGAGGGGATGAAGGCCTGAATTAGCGTGGTGCCCATAGGAGGAGACAGAAGGGGGTGGAGAGAAGACTTGGGGTGCAGGGAAAAAGGGAAAGACTGGGCAGTGAATTGGAAATGGAGGGTGACTAGGCGTAAGGAGTGGAGGAGGACGCCACAAGCTGGCCTCCTAGGAGGTGGCTGAACTGGGGAATCAGGAGAGGAAAGGGTCGAGGGAAAACTGAAGCTGTGGAGCTAATGACAAAGCCTTGGGAGACACCCATCGATAGGGGGCATGACACATGAAGAACCAACAAAGGAGACTGGGAAAGTCTGATTAGACAAGTAAGAGGAGAATCCAAAGAAAAGACTGTAACAGAAACCTTGAGGAGTGTCCAGAAAGAGGCGGCCACCGCAGCAAATGCTGCAGAGATAGCAAGAAGGATGAGCCAGACTCGGCTCCGCACCATCTCTGATTGTGACCTCTGTGCCCACGCTGTCCCATGTCTAACAGGCACCCCTGCTTCACACAGACATCTGGAATCCCCAGTCTCTGTCCAAGCTCTGCACAAGCACCACCTCCTCTACCTTTCAGGGTGCACACCCCCCACAAATCTGGCCCTTCCACTCAGATGGCTTTGGAATTATATGTACCCGGCATCTCCAAACAGAAGGTAGGCTCCCAGAAAGCAGGGCCTACTTCATTGTTGTCTCTGCAGTCTCAGCACCGAGGCACTTAATGAAGGCTTGTGGATTGATTGCTCCCTCCCTCACTTTCACCTCTTAAACACCTTCCCTTCTTTCAGGTGCCCCTGGGGGCCCCTAGCTGGCTCGTGCTCTCTAATGCCTCAATTTCCAGGGTATTTTTATAACCCCACCCCTTCCCAAAAGTGTAAGCTCCTTGAGGACTGGGAAGAGTTGTAGACAATTCTTGTATCCCTCAACCTTGTGTACAATAAGTATGAAACAAACAGTTATTAAATCGCACTGGGAAAAAAGAGAGAGAGAGAGAGAAAATGGGGGCAGCTAGGTGGCACAGTGGATAGAGCACCGGCCCTGGATTCAAGAGGACCTAAGTTCAAATCCGGCCTCAGACACTTGACATTTACTTAACCCTCATTGCCCCACCATAAAAAGGGGGCGGGGGAGGAAAAAAAAAAGAAAAATAAGAAAAAATTACATTGGCCATGATTCAGGTTGGGGAAGGTGGGGTACTTTAAAAAATGGTACAAATCTGGGAAGTAAGGCAGCAGGAAGAGAGGAAGGAGAAAGGGAAGAGGAGAGGAAAGGTGAGAAAATTCTGGAAGGTAACTAATTGGGCAGCAGTCAAAAGAGAGAGGGCAGGGGGCGTTTAAGCGTGAGAAGGAAGATAAGATCTGGCCTGCTGCCTTGCCAGGTCACACAGGGGAGTGAGTGGATCCCAGACCCTCCTCTAGGATGCTTTCCCTTACACAGTGCTTGCTCTCTCTACATCTGCCTCTACGGGAGGAGAGAAAGGATGATATAAGGAAGAAAAACTCCAGCTGCTCCTGGGACACAAGGACAACACAAATGCTGGGGGAAAGAGGGGAGGCAGATGGCGGAAAAGCCTCGGGGGGACATGAAGGGGAGCAATGGCCCCTAATTACAAACTGGGCTAGTGCCCTGCCGTAGAATAAAGAGCTCTGGAGAAGAATCAAGAGACCTGGGCTCTGGGCCCAGCCCTGCCACTAACTAGCTTTGTGACCACAGGCTTCCTCTCTTTGAGGATATCAATTTCCTCGGCTGCTAAATGAAAACACTGGACTAGATTCTCTCCGAGGTCCCTTCCGGCTCCATGGCCTCCATCCTAAATTGTATCAGTGACACTCGGTATTTTACCCAAGTCCAAAAATCACTAACTTCAGGATCTCTTGATGCATGAAAATGTTACCACTTGTCATTACTAAGTAATCCCAAGAAACCGCCTCCATGGAACTCCCTGCTAAAAACCATCGTTCTAAGAGCTCATTCCGTTTCAGGAAGCAGCTTACTTCCTATTTCCATTCAAGTTTCACCCAAAATAACAAAGAATAAAACTTCCAGTTGCATGGGATCTTAGATAGCGGGAGCTTTATCTTATCGCCAGGCTTCAGCTTAAAAATGAATTAGATTTTGTTTCAGGGTTTTTCAAATTATATCGGTTTAATCGGAACAACATCTCCGACTCAATTCTTCTGAATGTCTTCTGAATTCTTCTCAACAAATCTTCTGACCATCTGCAATCTTCTCAACACATGTCCTGCTTTCTTCCTGACTCAGTGAGTAACTGGCACCAGATACATAGGGGTAATGGCAGGAACCAGAGAAACTGAATTCAAATCCTACTTCTTACCCATATGAGCTCTGTGACCTTGAACAAGTTACTTAAGCTCCAGGGGGCCTCAGGTTTCTCTTATGTAAAAGGAGGAGGGGGTGACTGGTGGCCTCTGATGTCCCTTCCAATCCTGTCTCCAAGACTCATGGCAATCTCTACTCTCTGTGGCAAACACAGATTTCCAAGAGTGTCCCCAAAGGATGGGTCAATGGGCTGGAATTTGGAAATCAATCAAGCATCTACTCAAACAAAGAATGACCCTGGCTAATTCACTCTGCCTCTTCAATACTGGGGTAATGCTTGTACCACCTATCCCTTATCATTTGTTGTAAGAATCAAATAACAGAACGCACACTAAAATGTTTCTTAAGTGTGTTATAGTCATATATCACTGTATTATAATAAGACAAGTTGTCTGATGCAAGAAGTGGAACTCCCTTAACCTTTACTTAACATCCACAAAAAACTAAACACTTTTTATTATAATTAGATATTCTATAATTTTATCTATGGAAATTATCTCACATAATCAGGGTGGACAAGCAAAGTCTACACAAAACAAGGAGGAAGGGGTGGGGGAGCAGACAACAATTGAACCGTCACTCATTTAAACTGGTCAAAAGAGGGGATGAATGCACTCACAGAATTGGGTACGGAAATGCATTTTACTCAAGAAACACGACTGAAGGGGGAGAAAAGAGAGAGAAGATAAGAGGAAGGGCAGATTAAAGGATTAACAAATTCTAAGAATGTACAGAAATATTTATAAATATTTTTGTAGTGGCAAAAATCTGGAAATTGATGGGAGGGGTACTCATCAATTGGGGAATGCCTGAACACGTTATGGTACTATGAATTCGATGGAGTACTACTGTACTGTAAAAAATGATAAAGGGACCCAGTGGTACCACTGCTAGGTCTGTATCCCAAAGAGATCATAGAAGAGGGAAAAGGACCCACATGTACAAAAATATTTATAGAAGCTCTCTTTGTGGTGGCAAAGCATTGGAAACTGAGGGAATGCCCATCAATTGAGGAATGGCTAAACAAGTTGTGGTATATGAATGTAATGGAATACTATTGTGCTGTAAGAAATGATGAGCAGGAGGATTTCAGAGAAACCTGGAAAGACTTACATGAACTGATGCTGACTAAGAGGAGCAGAACAAGGAGAACATTGTACACAGTAACAGCAACATTGTATGATGAACAACAGTGATAGACTTGGCTCTTCTCAGCAGTGCGATGATCCAAAACAATTTCAAAGAACTCATGATAGAAATGTTCACAACATCCAGAAAAAAGAACTGTGGATTATGAATGCAGATTGAACCATACTGTTTCTACTTTTCAGCTGGTTTTTTTCCTTCCTTTTTGAGGTTTTTCCCTTGTGCTCTGATTCTTCTTTCACAATATGACTAATGCAGAAATATGTTTAATGTTATTTTATATATAACCTATATCAGATTACCTGCTATCTAGGGGAGGGGGGGAGGGGAGGGGGAGGGAGAGAGAAAAATTGAAATTGGAAATCTTATCTAAACAAATGTTGAAAACTGAAAGAAAGAAAGGAAGGAAGGAAGGGAGGAAGGGAGGAAGGGAGGAAGGGAGGAAGGAAGGAAGGAAGGAAGGAAGGAAGGAAGGAAGGAAGGAAGGAAGGAAGGAAGGAAGGAAGGAAGGAAGGAAGGAAGGAAGGAAGGAAGGAAGAAAGAAAGAAAGAAAGAAAGAAAGAAAGAAAGAAAGAAAGAAAGAAAGAAAGAAAGAAAGAAAGAAAGAGAAAAAAGAAAATATCATTGAATCAATATCATAGCTAGGAGAAAATATCAATCATTCTTCACATCTACTTAGAAGGGATAATAGCATTTTGAAGAGAGGTACCACCAATTAAATCCTCTTTATTTTTCACCTGGCTTAACTTTTATCTACCTCTACATGGCTGATATAGGTGGCTAGGTAGGGCAATGGATAATAGACCACCAAGGCTGGAATCAGTCTTCCTGAGTTTAAATCTGGCCTCAGACACTTGCTAGCAGTGTGACCCTGGGCAAGTCACTTAACCCTGTTGGCCTCAGTCTCCTCATTTGTCAAATGAGCTAGAGAATGAAATGCCAAGAAAACCCCAAATGGGGTCACAGAGAGTCAGACACAACTGAATGGACTCAACAACATATAGCTGACTCCCAAGTCCATTTTATCGAGATCTGTTCTTTCTCCAGAGGCCCAGTCCCACAGCTACAAGGCCTCGTTAGACCTCTCCATTTGAGTGTTCCATTATCATCTCAAATTCAATGTATCTAAAATGAAATGTCTTCCCTTCCCCACAAATGGAAGACTGCTTTCTGATCCCGAGCCTGACTTCCCTATTTCATCCAATGAGGTCATCATTCCTTCAGTCAACCAAGAGTAAAAAAAAAAAAAAAGTCCATTGAATTTCTTAAAAGGAAAGCGGTTGCTTTTCATATATAAAACCCCATTATGGAGCTGTTAACATGACAATGTAGCCCTTAGTCTAGAGATGTAGAGCGGGCAGGGAATTTCCAATGGACCAAATCCCCCACAAGATTAAGCCTCAAGGAGGTATTACTTATCAATAATTTACAGCTAGCTCTGTGTACTTTCTTCCCAAGGTTGTTCTCCCTGTGGCCCACTTCTCATTTTCTTTAGAATGCTCATGCTCATTCTTTTTAAATTAACATAGAGTGGCATATTCTAAGATAACAAATTAAAAATGACCAAACAGCACCTGTGCCTAGGCAGGGCAGGCGGGCTCGGGTGACCCAGGAGAGCAGGGACAAGTGGATCACAAGATGAGAAACAGAAGCCGTAGTTCTAGGGGCCTTCCCGAGTCCTCCCTCTCCTGTGCTCCCATCTGCAGAGACCTCCAGGGCTCAAGCAAAGTGCCTGAAAAGCATTGAGATGGGGCACGCTCAATCCAGGCCCCAAAAAGGGAGAGGGCTGCTGTCCACAGCTGTTTGCATCTTGTCTCCCCCATTAGACTGTGAGCTCCTTGCACATGGGGACTCTGTTTTTTTCCCTCCTTTTCATGCCAGCACTAGCACAATGCCTGGCACACAGTCGGTGCCTAATAAACACTAGCTTACTCACTCTGGATCAGTAAGCACCGTCATCATAGAATTCCAGCATCAGAATTGATCCACAAATCCCACCACCTACATAGGCCGGGAAGCCAGGCCTAGCCTCAAACTATGGCTCTGCTACCTACCACTGGCAGTACCCTAGGCACATCACTTTGCATTATAAAGATGGAAGGCTACCTCCCTCACAGAGCTGTGTGAGGATCAAATAAAAAGCCCTTTGTTACAAAGCTTCAACCTCTGTAGCCCATTTTTATCATCTGAAGCATACATCTTGTTTCTTAACCCTCATGCCTTTTCATATTACATAAAAGGCATGATTTCACCCTAGTTTTATACAGACAAGCCCAAGGCTCAGGGAATGCTAAAAGTTTATCTAGGGGGCAGCTAGGTGGCGCAGTGGATAAAGCACCAGCCCTGGATTCAGGAGGACCTGAGTTCAAATCCAGCCTCAGACACTTGACACTTACTAGCTGTGTCACCCTGGGCAAGTCACTTGACCCTCATTGCCCCCGCCAAAAAAAAATAAAAAAAGTTTATCTAATATATTTCTAAGGGCAGCTAGGTGGCACCATAGTGCACAGAGCACTGGAGCATGGAATCAGGGAGACGTATATTCCTGAGTTCAAATCTTCCCTTACTTACTAGCTGGGTGACCCGGGGCAAGTTATTTAAACCTAATTTATCTCAGTTTCCTCATTTGCAAAAGGGAAAGGGAAAGGCAAACTACTCCAGTATCTCTGCCCAGAAAACTCTAAATGGTGTCACAAAGAGTCGGACACAAGTCAAAAACAACTGACAATAATCTATTTTAATCTGTATTCTGGCAGGACACAAATATAATCTTGTTTATTCCACAGAAGATTCAGATTGTTTTTGAGACAATACAACTAATAACAATTTTTGTTCCATGCTATACTCTCTGGTAGCAAATTTTTGTTCCATGCTATACTACCTTCTGGTAGCAAATTTAACTCTAATTCTAATCCAGGAAAGATTCTCGATGATTTAAGGCCAATAGTCTAGAGGAAAATCTTCACCTTCCCCCAAAAAACAAAAATAAAAAACCTAAGGAATACTGACAGGGTATGATTCGTGGCTTGCTTAGAGTGAGAGATATGCCTCCCTTTCTCCCCTCTTGTAAAGGATGAGCTTCTCTCTCTCTCTCTCTCTCTCTCTCTCTCTCTCTCTCTCTCTCTCTCTCTCTCTCTCTCTCTCTGGTGGGGCAATGAGGGCTAAGTGAACACAGCTAGTAAGTGTCAAGTGTCTGAGGCCGGGTTTGAACTCAGGACCTCCTGAATCCAGGGCCAGTGCTCTATCCACTGCACCACCTAGAGGCCCCCAGATGAGCTTCTCTTGAAACAGCAACAAGATGTCCCTGTGTGCCCAGAGTGACTCCCTCCACTACTTGTAGACTCTGGGCAACCCCTGGTTCAGATGCACATCCAGGCAGTGGAATGAGGAGGCTACTGCTGGCACCCAAGCAGGCCCTCTGCACTACCTGGCCCGTGCAGGTCTCTAGTATTTCAGGTAAAGCAAGATGACTAACAAGACAAGAGCACATCTCCAGAAACATCCTGCCTCTGGTAACCAAAGTCTTCCTGCCCAGGGACGGGCCCCACAGATAAAAATATCATGAATGGGGGCAGCTAGGTGGCACAGTGGATAGAGCACCGACCCTGGATTCAGGAGGACCTGAGTTCAAATCCGACCTCAGACACTTAACAATTACCAGCTGTGTGACCCTGGGCAAGTCACTTAACCCCAACTGCCTCACCAAAAAAAAAAAAAAAAGAAATATCATGAATGAAGAACCAATCCTTACAGGCCAGAAATTCCCTTTAAGAGAAACACGGAGGCACAAGGGAGGAGGGAGTGCACCTCAGATAGCCAGAGCAAAGGCCCCAAGACCAGAGAGGGAATAATGTGAGTGAAGATCAGAGAGAAGGCCAGTTTGACTGCAGACCATGGAATGGGAAGTTATGTCCAAGAAAGGCGGAAAGACAGGTGATAAAGGGGTTTGAAAGATAAACAGAGGAGTTTCTGATTTATTCTGGAGGCAAGAGGAAAGCACCGGAGTTTACTGACAAGGGTAGTGACAGTTAGATCTGTGCTTAGGACAACCCACTTTGGCAGCAGGACAGAGGATGGATTCAAATGTGGAGGAGATGAGGAAAGCAGATCATTTAGAGACCTCTACAAGAAAGTGTTCTAGGCCAAAGGTGATACAGGCCTGACCTAAGGTGACAGCTGTGTGAGCAGAGACAGTAAGATACAAGAGATATTGTAGAGGTAGAAACAAGCACATCTGGCAAATGACTGGCTATGTGGGTTGATGGAGAATGCAAAGTTGGAAATTACACTAAGGTTGGCAACCTGGGAGGCCAGAAGATGTGTGGGCCCTCCAAAAGAAAGAGGGAAGTTTAAATGAGGAACAGCCATTTTATGACACAAAATAGAAGAGGGGGTGGGGACATGTTCTATTTTGGACGTGGTGAATTAGAAATATTGCTGGGACATCTAGTTTGAAATGTAAAATCGGGGCAGCTAAGTGGCACAATGGATAGAGCACCAGCCCTGGATTCAGGAGGGAGGACCTGAGTTCAAATCCAGACTCAGACACTTGACACTTACTAGCTGTGTGACCCTGGGCAAGTCACTTAACCCCAATTGCTTCACACACACAAAAAAGCAAAATCGACAATTGGTGATACAAGACTGAAGCTCAAGGAGAGATGTGGGCTAGATATATAGAGATGGGAGTAATCTGCTCAGAAAGGATCACTTTGTGTGGTGCACAACACGCCCATGTGCCCCAAATCAGATTCAAATATAACTGGGAAATACTTAAACTAAATAGGAACACAATAAAACATAGGTGATGCTAATGCGAAGTTTTCTAAGTCAATACGTGGCCACAAAGATCCTTAGACAAGGTTTAATGGCCACCATTTCTATTTGGATTTGACACCATAGGCTTAGAGCAGCACTGATAGGTTAAGTGACTTGCCCAAGGTCACATAATCTATTACTGTCTAAGGTAGGACCTGAACCCAGGGCTTTATGAATCCAATGCCAGCTTCTTTTCCACTCAGCAATACTGCTTCTCTTTGTGATACATATTTCAGCAAAATAGTATCCTGGAACTTAAAACTCTACATAATAGGGGCAGCTAGGTGGCGCAGGGGATAGAGCACCGGCCCTGGATTCAGGAGGACCTTAGTTCAAATCCGTCCTCAGACACTTGACACTTACTAGCTATGTGACCCTGGGCAAGTCACTTAACCCCGATTGCCTCACCAAAAAAACAAACAAACAAACAAAAATTCTACATAATAGACCCATACTCAATAGATGAAGACAGCCCTGAAAGAAATAATCCTCACCGACTTTTGTACAACACAGTCAACATGCAAGTAGGCAGAGAGCTATGTCTGCTAAATATGCCTCGTCTTGCAGAAAGACATTTTGGGCATCAGAAATGGATTTTTCTATAATTACAGCAATTTAGAAGAGAAAGAAAAAGAGTCCCACCCTGCTTGCCAACCTCCGGAAGAATTTAGCTTTCCCACAGCATTCCATTTTGGCCTTCCCCAGTGAAAGGCTCTCTGCAATTATATAAGGCAGATGCCTGCCTAAATAGTGCATTTCTTACCAATAAACTTTAGGCCAGAGGCTTCCCTCGCCCCCATATCCTTTAAACCACATGTCTAATTTGTGTCTTACCAAAATACCCCATACTTACGTTTGTTTTGTTTTTTTAAAAGGTCTGGCCTGACTCAAGAGATGGGGAGTTCTGCCACTAAACTTGTGAGGTGATGTGAAGCAAACTAAGTGATTAGACCTCTCTGAAAACTCAGTCTGCTTCTCTGAAGTGGTACCCATTCGGGCTGGGACATTCTCATACTCTACCAGATAAGAACGTTCATTTAAACATGTCCTTCAAAATCACCCCTTACCTCTTCAGGCACAATAATTAGTGGATATTTGTCCTCGGATAAAAAGTTGAAAATAACCCACACTTTAAATGAATCTTCTTCACTGATGAGCAAGGGACTTTTGGTGAGATTTTTTTTGACACAGAGCGTCCAACACATCCTATTAAACTCAATCTTGTCAAAGTTTCCTTGAACCTAAAAAGGAAGGAAAAGTACAAAATGTTTAAAACCACCACAAGGACAGCCAATAATCAGCAGAGGTATGTATCCCAGCACCAGTGATTTGACCAAGATAGGAATTCCCAACTCATTAAGAAATATAGAAACCTGGGGCAGCTAGGGGGCGCAGTGGATAGAGCACGGCCCTGGAGTCAGGAGGACCTGAGTTCAAATCCGGCCTCAGGACACTTGACACTAGCTGTGTGACCCTGGGCAAGTCACTTAACCCCAATTGCCTCAACAAAAAAAAAAAAAAAAGAAAAGAAAAGAAAATAGAATCCAAGTTAAAAAAAAAAAAAAAGACCACCACCCTCCTTGGTACTTTCTACTGCTACAACAGCAAAAGGAGCTTATTGCTCTGTTTATTTCCACGTCTACCTTTCTTTTTTTTTTTTTTTGGTGAGGCAATTGGGGTTAAGTGACTTGCCCAGGGTCACACAGCCAGTCCCGTCTACCTTTTCTCTTTGGCATAAACTGGAATATAAGAAGGTGCTGCTTTCAATACTATCAATTTGAACCTCTCTGATATTTTCAGCAATTTACATAATCTCTAGAACTTTTCTTACTAAACCAACAAACATTTTAGAGCCCACGCTGGGGTCCCCTGCTCATACAAAACTACCTTAGTTGTGGGGAGGGGGGAGCCTAAATACATGAAAAGTTTAAATAGCCATACAGGTATTACATAAGATAAAACAATCCCAAAACTGTCACAAAGCACTCCACAATTAACTACCAAATGAGAACATGAACCCGATGAGGGCTGATAAGCATCACTGCGGCTTTGTGGCTAAACCCTGCAAGGTGGTACAGACAGGAAGCACACTGTGGGGGCGGCCTAGGTGGCTCAGTGGATAGAGCACTGGCCCTGGAGTCAGGAGGACCTGAGTTCAAATCCGGCCTCAGACACTTGACACTTACTAGCTGTGTGACCCTGGGCAAGTCACTTAACCCCAATTGTCCTGCAAAAAAAAAAAAAAAAAGGAAAGCACACTGGACTTGGGGGGTCAGAGACTCTGGATCCAAATCCCAGGCTGGCTCCTTACCACCTGTACAAGAGTGGGCAAGTTTCTTAACCTCTCTGGGCCTCAATCTCCTCTTCCGTAAAATGAAAAGCCTGGACTACAGATGCCCTCAAAGGTCCCTCCCACTCCATAATTGTCTAACGGAGAAAAGGTATCTACAGCCTAGGAATGTGCGGTGCACCGCAATCATAGGGGTAGAGCGCTGGGGGCGTCAGAGAAAGCCAAAACTGCTTCTAGCCAAGAGGAGCAGGGAAAGCTGTCAGAGGAGGCAACATCAGAGGTAGGTAACATTTCAATGAGTACAGATGGAGGAGTGGAAAGGCATGACAGGCCAGAGAGTATGGAACAGCATGACAAAGGTGCAAAACAGAAAAGCAAAAAGAGGTTCAAAAAATGGCCCAAATTGGCTAAAAATTTCTGGGGAAAATAGAAATCAGTTCAGCAGAAATTAGATTTTAACCATATACCACAATAACCTCCAACTGAATACTAGACCAAAATATGAAATGTTCCTATCATTAAAAAAATATATATGTTTCATATTGATGGCTATAGGGAAAATTTTTCAACCAAATGAGAAAGAGAAAATTGTAAAAGATAACAGACAATCTGAATTACCTAAAATTTTAAAGCTTTTGCATAAACAAATTAATGCAGCTAAAATAAGAAGATAAACTCTCAAGTAGGAAGAAACATTTGCATCAAAAGGTTTTTTTAATCTGATATCCAAATAACATTAGGGAATTGACACAAATATAAGCCCATTTCTCAATGGCCAAAAGATATGAACAAGTTTTCAAAAGAAGAATTTTAAGTGACCAACAACCACGTGAATGCCTATTCTAATCATTAATAAAAGAAATGTTTTATCTCCCACCCCTCCAAAATGGGCATTGATAAAAGGCAGAAATGATCAGTGTTGGAGAAACTACAGGGAACACAGGGATATTAACCACATTTTTGGTAGCATTGTGAATTGGCCCATAGTTCTGGAAAACAAATGTAGTGACTTTCTTGCATTATTCCAAACTGTTTATACCCTTTGACCAAGCAATCTCACTACCAGCATATACCTCCCAAGGAAGCCAAGACAAAAAGAAAGGTCCTCATAATAACAAAATACTCTTGGTAATAATGGCAACAAAATGGGGTGACCATCGATAGGGGAACGGCTGAACAATGTGTGGTATATAGATGTGCAAAATACAGCTGTGGCTGCCACAGAGCAGGGTGGTAGTACTTGCAGAAGCAAGTGCTCCCCTGGGATGGTGACTGGGGGGGGGGGGGTTCTTGCTGGAAGCATCATCCCAGAGGAGCAACACAGATGTTGCTCCTGGCATTATGGTTATGGGGCAGGGATAGAAAGGGGTTGCTACCATTCCCAGCTCTCTTGGATAGAAATGCCTTTGAGTGGCCATTGTTCATCTCTTGGTGAGAGCGGGGGATGAAGAAGGCAGACCCCATCTCCACAGTGATTGTTCCTCTCAGGATGGCTCTGGGGCAGCAAGCAGGGCTGATAGACAGTCTGGGGAACACTCCCATTCCCAAGTCAGCTTGGGTTCAGTGTCCTGGGCTAAGCTCCATTAGAGTCTGAGAGAAGGTGGCAGGTGAGAACATAGACTACCTGGCACATGCTGTCTCCCACGTCTGTCTGTCTGTCTGTCTGTCTGTCTGTCTCTCTCTCTCTCTCTGCCTTAATACTTCAAAGTACAATTCCGAAGTCAGTTTTCAACACCAAATAATACTGTACAGTAATCAGCACATGGCACTGTGCTATCACTGAACGAGAAATGGCAAATGTAGTACTACCAATAAGGTGTGTGATACATACAGATGTGAGTATGTGTGCATGTGTATATGTGTGTACATGTGTGTATGTATGTATATATGTATATCTAAATAGAAAATGGGATCAGTAAAGCACCAAAGCTGGCAAAGCATTTTTAAATCAATTGTTTTATTGATTTTAAAATTTCTTACAGCACTGCTGCTTCCAATGACACCCCTAGACCAGTACAGAACTGCATTACAGATAAAAAAGAAAAGTCATGCACATTCCTTCAAAGATTTTGCCCATTATATAAAACTAAATTACTACCAAATAAAAATCCCAAGATATATATATATATATATATATATATATATATATAGTATATATATATATATATATATATATATATATATATATATATATATATATAAAAAACTCCACAAGAATGTGATAAATCAGCGAGATGAAACTGTAGGGGGCAGCTAGGTGATGCAGTGGATAGAACACCAGCCCTGGATTCAGGAGGACCTGAGTTCAAATCCGGCCTCAGACACTTGACACTTACTAGCTGTGTGACCCTGGGCAAGTCACTTAACCTCCATTGCCTGCAAAAAACAAAAAACAAAACAAAAACAAAAGCCTTCACAAAAGCCCCAAAGACGTCCCCTTCCCCAATGTTCTCTCTCAATAACTTCATGAGCTCCCAGGGGTTAAAACACTCATCTCTGTGTAGATGACTCCCAGTCTGAGTCCTTCTCTTCACTCACACAGTGAGTTAGTTCAGGCCTTCATGACCTCTCACCCAGAACCCTGCAACAACCTCCATCCCTAACTACTCTGGTCCATTCACACAGAACCTCCCCCAAGTAATCGTCCTCAAGTGAAGTTCTGACCATGCCATTCCCCTACTCAATTGGGGGCTTTCTACTGCCCTAGAATCAAACATAAATTTCTCTTTAACTGTTAAAGTTCTACAGAACCTGGTCCCAGCCTCCACTGGCCATTTCTCATTGTCTCATTCTGGGACACGGCCACACTGACTCTCTATTCCTCAAACACAGAAGTCCACCTACAGTCATCATGCCTTTGCAACATGCCTTCCCCCACTGCTGGAAATGTTCTCCCTCTCGGCCCCCTGCAGTCTAGATCAAGCCTCGTCACAATACGGGAATTGCTCTCTCCACTGTTACTGGTAATTCTTTAATCGTCAAATCTGACAGTCTTGTCTCAATGCTCATCTTTCCTAACATCTCTGCAGTATGACAGTGTTATCAACTTCTTCTCCTGAATACTCCACTCTAGAGCAAAGCTTCTTAAACGTGGGTTGTTACCACATAAGGGGCGAGTAACTGGATGTGGAGTCATAAAAAACTTGGCATCAGTAAAAGGTTATGTACACCTATATACCCAGGGCTACATCAAAATTTCTCTGGTGAAAAGGGGCCGAGAGTGGAAAAAGTTTAAGAAACCCTGCTCTAGAGGTTATTACCTCCATCCAAAGAGGTCACACACACACAGACACATCTCTTTCTTGATCTCCACTTCCAGTTGCCTCCTGAATATCTCCACCTGAAGTTCCATGGGCACCCCAAATTTAGCAAGCCCAAAATAGAACTTATCTTTCCTCAAACCCACCCCTCTTCTTTATTGTCCTATTTATGTCAAGGGTACCGCTATGCTTCAAACTCAGCTCAGCAACCTCCTCAGGTCCACAACCTTGGAGTCGTCCTGCCTCCGACGGCTCGGTCCCCCTCATCTCTCATGTCGAATCAGTCTCCACATCTTATTGATTCTACTTCCACATCTCTCCCATCCCCCTCATCACTCAAATGGTCACACCATGATGGCCCATTTTGTGTCTCTGGTCTATATGTGTATATTTTCAGGCAGTGACCCCAGCCTCTTCCCAACAGTGTGGACGACAATCCCTGATTGCTGGTTGAGCTCTTTCATAATAGGAAAAACAAACCAATCATTCTGAGAGAGGCTAATTAGAAGTCCCAGTTTTAACAAGGATGTAAAGGCTTAATTCTTATTCCTTATTTTCTTTGGGTAATTGACAACACCATTAAACTTTACAAGCACCATTTCCAGTCACTAGCAGAGACTTTTTTTCCATCTAATTCTCAAACCTAAGCACTCATTTTGCTCAATCTAAATCCATGCCATGGAAACCTTGGCTGCTTTTCTGTGGCTGGAAGAGCTGGCACAACTCCACTCCAGGTGGCTAAGCAATAACAAACAAGCTCTCACTGTTTTATCACATCCCGGCCCCTTTCGTGAATAGCTTTCCTCTAAACTTAGTGATATACTACGGGCTTATTTTGGAAACGTTGAAGCAGTGCTGCATTTACTCTTTCACTACAATCAGGGCTTTTATTTAGTGAAACTGAACTGAAACAAGGAACATTCTAGGATTTGCCCCTAATGATATCAACACGATATTGGTGTTACCAGGGAAACACATGGGGTATACCGAGGAAGAGAGGTGACTCTTCTTCTCAAGGAATTTATCGCTTCCAAAAGGCTGTTATTGGGGAGAAAATAAAGGAGAAGGTTAGGGACAGTATCCGTTTAAGAGAAAACTCAGGGAGGCTATGATCAAGGGCTGACATCCTAACAACTTTAGCACGCAGTGCTCTCCTCACAGCCCAGCTAGAGAGGTGATGCAAGTTGTTATTATCCTCATGTCACAGGTGAGGAAAACAAAGCTCTACAAGGTGGAATGACCTGCTCACAGGCACACAGAAAAGCAAAGGTGTTTCTTTTTAATCAAATGAATGACCTATTTTATGTTTAAAAAAAAAACCCACACAAACATCACACTCCTCGTTTATTTATTAATTTTTTTTACTTTTCAATTTGTTAACCTCCTCTGTGTCTACTTTGATATTTAATAGCGGGGTTTAACTTGCTGATTTGTTGCCTGGTTAAGATTTTTATACCACTTATTTCTTACTGTTAATTTTCGGTCCAAATTGTTCTTTCCAAAGCTCCCCTTTCTTTTCTCATTTTTCTCTAGTGTTCATTTAATTTTTAAAATAATTTTTTGTCATTTTTTTAAACTCTTGCTTCATTTCTTCAAGGAATTCTAGCTGAACTTTTGCCCAAGCCATATTTTACTTCGAAGTTTTGTTTTTAGCTGTTTTGCAATCATTCGCTTTTCTGCCTTTGTGTCTTGGGTGTTCCTGTCACCATAATAGCTCTTTCCTTTTTTGTCTGTTCATTCTTCCAGCCTACTTCTTGACTCTGGATTTAGGTTAGGGCCATGCCCTGGGAGCTTCTGGATGGAGTATCTGCGCTGATCTGGTCTCCTCTTTGATCCTTCTGCTGCTGTACCGGGGGTACTGAGTGTTTTGTTATTCCAGGCCTCCAGGGATAGGCTCGGGGTGTGAACCTACATGCTCTGAGTGGTCTGATCCAGGGAAAAATCTGATCACTGCCCTCTTGGCCTGAAGCTTTTCAAGTTCCTGGCCTGGGCTTGGATCCACACAACACCCCTGTGGGCTATCAGCCAGCTATAAGCTCTGCTAGCTCAGTGATAAAACTGCAGGCTCTCTTTTGACCTGGGATTCCTGTCCTGGTTACTCACCTGCAGGCTTCAAACTGGAGTAGAAGTTGGTACTGAGACCTACCCTCATCTTCTGGATCAAAGCCACAGAACTGCTGTTTATTTCTTGACTTGCTCCTGGCTACCAACACAGCCTAAGGTCCTTACCCTGGAACATGATGTTCAGGTGCAAGTCCCATCCTCAGTCTGCCCTTGACCTAGGTGTAACCCACAACTTGGATGTTGAACCCCAGAGCTACCCATTGGTACCTTTCTTTTGCCTCTTTCCTGTATCTCCAGCTCTAGCACAGTGTCTGACATATATCAGATGCTTATAAATATTAATAATATTAATTAATTAATAATATTACTAAATGGTTACTGACTGATATAAATGGTAAAGCTAGCATCGTCAATTCTTTTTTAAATGAAAGTAGAAGGAAGTTCATAAGAGGACAGACAAGCAGAGGAGTACTGGAATTTACCACATTAAATTTTAACTATCCTGTCTCCAAAAAAATGTATGTAGCAAGGAAAAAACCTGGAAAACAAGTTCAGTTTCATAGGCAATTCCCCTTTTTTATTATTCTTTACATATGGAAATATTTTGGGGGTTTATGTTTATTAAATTCATAGACTAAAAAATGTTATTTTTAAGAACCGAGAATAAATATGTAGGTGTAGAGCCAAATAATTTGCTCCAAAGGTTGTCATGCCGGGGTGGGGTGAGATAAGCTCCCACTCTCTATAAAATGCTCCAATGTGTAGGCGCCTCAAATAGCCTCTGACAACCGAAGTCCGACTCTTGGCCTTCTTGTGGCGGAACTGTTTCCACTAACAGGAGAAGGGACGAAGGCGAGTCACTGGCGCCTTAAAACCAGTCGCTTCGGGCAAGTGGGGCTCATTAGCCTTGGCAGGCAACCCACCTAGGGGAAGGAAACCCTGATTTAAATCTCTGCTACCTTGTGCTATACCTATATATGGGAAAGGCTTCGGGAGTTAACCCGAGGAAAAATCAGGAGTCGGAATCCCTTAGGCAGTTGGATGTTGGACATCACATCCCTCTGGCAACTCCTGCGGGGCACTGGTGCCAAACTGTATTGGCTCTGCCTCTCCTTTGGATCCACCAATGTCGCGGAGAGGGAAAACCTGCTGCATGGGCAACAGCTTGTTTTCCAATTGATCCGCCCAGGCCAGCGCCCTGGAGAGGACACTCCAGCTACTCCTCAAGGGGTAGATACAACATGGGATGGGGCAGTTACCGGTTATAAGTCACTCAGGAGCTGCGGCTCCCGTATCGGACTGCACAGCCACACTGTGGCCGGCGGCTCTTCAAGGCATGGATCCATGGTCGTCTGTGACTGGGTGGAGGTCTATGTAGAGCCAAATAATTATGTGTGTGTGTGTGTGTGTGTGTGTGTGTGTATACACACACACACACACATATATATATATATATATATGGGGGGGGGGTATTTGGAGAGAGAGTTCCAAAGAAGACCACCTGACCAAAAATTGATGTTTGACATAATCTAAGGAAATTTCCATAAATTTACCATGGTAATAACCATGAAATGAAATGACAGAACTGTGCCCAAAGGGCTATGGGACTATGCACACCCTTTGACCCAGTAATACCACTATTAGGTCTATATCCCAAAGAGATCATTAAAAAGGGAAAAGGACCCACATGTACAAAAATTATTATAGCGGCTCTCTTTGTGGTGGCAAAGCATTAGAAATTGAGGGAATGCCCATCAACTGGGGAATGGTTGAACAAGTTTGTGGTATATGAATTGTAATGGAATACTATTATGCTATAAGAAATGGTGAGAAGGCAGATTTCAGAAAAAGCTGGAAAAGACTAAGTGGACTGATGCTGAGTGAAGTGAGCAGAGAACCAGGAGAACATTGTACATAGTAACAGCAACACTGTGTGATGATCAACTGTGATAGACTTAGCTCTTCTCAGCAATAAAATGATCCAAGACAATTCCAAAGACTCATGATGGAAAATGTTCTCCACATCCAGAAAAAATAACTGTGGATTCTGAATGCAGATTGAACCATACTGTTTCTATTTTTTTTTCCTTTGGGCTTTTCTTTTTTGAGGTTTTTCCCTTTTGTTCTGATTCTTCTTTCACAATATGACTAATGCATAAATATGTTTAAAGTGATTGTACATTTATAACCTATATCAGATTGCTTGCTATCTTGGGAAGGAGGGAAGAAAGAGAGGGAGGAAGAAAAATTTGGAACAAAAAATCTTATGAAAACAAAAAAAAATGAAGATGACGCATTCAAAAAGAGCAACTTTACTGTCAGAAATTTTGGTGCCAAAGATAAAAAACATAAATAAATAACTAGTACAAGGACCACTTATGTTAACATCACCTTCTAACTCTGCCTTTTAGGTCACCTTATCAGACAGTGCCACCAAATTCTACTGCCACTTTTTGCCTCTTCCTTCATTCATTCATTGTTTACTGAATGTAGGCAAATATTAAACCTCAGAGATGAATCCTCTGCCCTCATAAAGCTTATAAATCTTAAAGAAAGATAAACCAAAGATAACCATAACATACAAAAATACTGGGGAGTATTCAAGATTAGAAAAGCACTATGAGCCCAAAGAAGTAAGGTAATGAAGGAGCGGGCATGAAGAAAGACGGTCTGGGCTGGCCTTAAAGGGTGTTTTAGGCAACTCAGCAAGGTGAAGACAGGGAGGTGAGCATTCCAGACACAGGGAGGACCCTGTACAGAGGCCCAGAGAAAGGGACCAGCAGCTTGGCTGGAGCGCCAAGTGTGAAAGGTGGCCCATGAAAGAAGGGGGCAGCACCAGAATGGAGAAGGGAGTCACATAGAGAAGCTTTGCCATTTACTACAGGGGCAATGTGGAACCAACTGCTGACTCTCAGCAGAGCAGTGGCGTGATGGTCTGAGTAGAGGAGAGACTGTTCTGGCAACAGTACAGAGAAAGGAAGGCCTGTTAGAGTCCTAGCCTCTGTTCCCATCAGTCTCCTCGGCCTCCAATGCTGCTGCCACTTTTCTGGGCCCCAGGTGCTTCCTCTTCTGCCACTACAGCAGCCAGCCTCCTCATCTGCCTTTACCACTGTGACCCAACCAACACCCACACACACATCACCTGCCCACCCTAAATTTCTATGTTAATGCGTGGGAGCCAGGACCACTTCAGTGTAGAACTCCACCAGGCTCCCCTCCGATGTTCCTTCAAAGGATGGAGGTTACCCAGGCTTCCTGAATGTTCTATCCACAGAATACAAGTTCCAAAAGCTTCTATCACACTAGAAAGAATTCACGTACTGTCTCAGCAACAGGTTCTGTCTGCTTTCTTTGGACTAGCCCAGCTAAGGACAGATAGGCTCATCACCAAAAGCCTGGTTACTGGGGGATGAATTCTCGGACCTTGTCAACCCATAAAACAAAACAAAACAAAACAAAACAAAAAAACTACAATTGGGGCAGCTAGGTGGTATAGTGGATAGAGCACCAGCCCTGGATTCAGGAGTACCTGAGTTCAAATCCGACTTCAGACACTTGATATTTACTAGCTGTGTGACCCTGGGCAAGTCACTTAACGCCAATTACCACGCAAAACAAAACAAAACAAAAAATTACAATCACCTTCAAAATTAAACAGATGAATTCTGCAGTAATGGTGGCAGAGTGGGAATAAAGGTAGGAGAAAATGAAAAGCATCCCAGTTTTTAGACCACCTATAAGCATTAACTTGGCTGTTGGTCCTCTAAATGTGAGCTTCCTGTCCAGTGGCCAAGGATACAAGCTATTGAAGGAAATAAATCATATCCATCTTGCTGTTATTACTAAAAATCAAAGCATAAGACAAAAGGAAGTTGCAGCTAAATGGTGCTCACAGGTTCTCCTTGAAGAAGTTAAAAAGGGTGGAGTGTGTTTTATCCTGCTTAGAGGCAAAAGAAATATTTTATGAGAAACTTCGCCATGTCATATTATCGCTCTCATGACCAGCAACTGCAAAAAGGCCACCATGAAAATAACTGCAGCTCATGTTCCAAGATCTGTTGCAGAGAATGAGGTGATGAAGAAATTCTATGTAGAACTCAATAAAATGCTCCAATTTAAATCAACATGCATTTTAATAATGGATGACTTCCCAGCCTCAGACACTTGACACTTACTAGCTGTGTGACCCTGGGCAAGTCACTTAACCCTCATTGCCCCACAAAAATAAAATAAAATAAATAATAGAATAATGGATGACTTCAATGCAAAGGTGGGCCTAGGGGAGGGCAGCAAAAATGTTGGAAAATAAAGTTCAGAAATAAGAAACAAGAGAAGCAAAAGGTTTTTAGTCATACATAGAAGCCTCATACCTATATATTCATGTATACATACATCTGTATATCAACATTTCCTTCAAGAAGAGAGGAAGCACTAGACACAGAAAATGCTAAATAACATCACAAAAACAAATGACGTATTTTAACAAATAGAAAAAGAAATCGTCTCCAAATAATAGCCTGTGTACAATCAACTTTTTATTGCAAATATCAAATATCAAATTATATGGCAGGCAATTGAGGCAACTCCAGCGTGAGCTATTTTTAAAAGCTACTGATGCCAAAAAAAAAAAAGGTAACTTAAAAGAGCATCAAAATTAACTATAAGCATTTCATAGGAACGCTTAACTAATGTAAATCAATCACTACAAGGAGACCAAGAGAGTATATAAACCGCATCAAACGGCAAATATTTGTTCCCCTTGAGCAGTCAACAGCAACACTGACTTAGATAATAAATGTATTTGTAAAGTCTCACAGAGGAATATGGACGATTTCATAAAACATGAAATGGAAAAAAAAAAGTTTGCCTAAAGTTTAGAGAGAGACACATAAGTCAGATCACCACAGGGCCATTTAAGGGTGAAACTGGTAGAAGGATAAACAAAACAATGGAAAAGGTGACAATGTTTCCATTTTTCTCCATAAATGATGACAGAAACATGATATTTTAACGCTGAAAATTACTGTCCCCAATGGGAGTAAGTGGACCCAGAAAAAGTCAATACAAGAAAACAATTTGGGGATTAATCCTCAAAATACCAGAAAAGGGGAGCTTGGACTTGGAAAAAATCACCCTCTCATGACCTCCTCTTCCACATCTCCAACAACTGAGAAAACACCAATATATTACCAACTCACATGCCTAATTTTCCATCTCTACAAAATTTTTATGAAATTAACTTACATATGCATAGCCTGTACCCTTTAAGAAGGTATGGGAATGGGGCAGCTAGGTGGTGCAGTGGATAAAAGCACCGGCCCTGGATTCAGGAGGACCTGAGTTCAAATCTGGCCTCGGACACTTGACACTTACTAGCTGTGTGACCCTGGGCAAGTCACTTAACTCCAAATGCCTCACCAAAAAAAAAAAAACAAAAACAGAAACAAAAGAAAATCTTTACAGTCATCCAATGAAAGGTGTAGAAATGATCTTGTCTTACAACTATTTTTCTTTTTCTTTTTCTTTTTTTTTGGTGAGGCAATTGGGGTTAAGTGACTTGCCCAGGGTCACACGGCTAGTAAGTGTCAAGTGTCCGAGGCCAGATTTGAACTCAGGTCCTCCTGAATCCAGGGCCAGTGCTCTATCCACTGCGCCACCTAGCTGCCCCTTAGAACTATTTTTGTTTGTTTGTTTGTTTTGTTTTTGGTTTTTTTTTTTTTTTTAGGCAATGGGGGTTAAGTGACTTGCCCACGGTCACACAGCTAGTGTCAAGTGTCTGAGGCCGGATTTGAACTCAGGTACTCCTGAATCCAGGGCCGGTGCTTTAACCACTGCGCCATCTAGCTGCCCCCCTTAGAACTATTTTTAAAAGTTGATTAAGTAAATTAAATTTGTGCCTCTCTTCATACAATGCAGAAAACAACAAGGCTTACAGCAAAAGGACTCGGAATTCCTTTAAGGATGAAACAGAGACAGCTCTGTTCAGCGATGCTCTGGCTTGTACGTAAGGCTTAACCAATGGTGTTTGCCAAGTCAGAATGGGAGCCAGATCCTCTTCAGGTAGTGAGCCCCTCCATAGGCTCCTGTGTGCAGATGACACTGTGCCTCCTGCAGCTAGTCCTTCATGCTTTGGCATCGCCCACTCCATAGAAAAGGGTGATTTATCTGATAAGAACCTGCCACTTCTCCTAGGTCCCGGGATGGCCTTCTCCCTCTGCCTCATCTCAGATTCTTCTCATTCAGGTCTGCCAGGGACTGCCGCTTGAAGCACACAGACACCAAACCACAGCAGAGAAGTCTGGCCTAGGAATCTTGTTTTCTTGACCATGCTTTCAAATAGGGAAAGCTTCTTACATCCAGGCTCCCAGATTTCAACATCCAAAGCCTTGTTACAGAATAATTTGTTCATTCATTTGCCCATTATCTATACTCAGAAACTGTTCACGTTTTAAAGAGAAGCCTAAGTTTATATTCTTGGTAAAATTTCAAGACCTCAAATGACAAAATAAATATTGAAGCAAAAGGATTCTTTCATACTCTCTTCCCCTCAGGATGGTACATAGAGCTATGCTTTCCAGTTTTCCTCATGAAGATATAACTGGAAAATAACAATTATGACACTGTCCCTGGGGTAGCTAGGTGGTGCAATGGATAAAGCACCAGCCCTGGATTCAAGAGGACCTGAGTTCAAATCCGGCCTCAGACACTTGACACTAGCTATGTGACCCTGGACGAGTCACTTAACCCTCATTGCCCTGCCAAAAAAAAATGATATATAGACACTGTCCCAATTAACTTCAACGGTGAAATCCAAACACAAAGATATTCCTCAAATAACTACCAAATGAGGGCCACAATTCATTTCAACAAAGTATAATATAACTAAAAGGCATCAGGGTATAGTCAATAAAAAGCCAGCCTTGCAATAAGAACAACATGGGTCCAAGCATCACCTCTAGCACATAAAGGCCGTGTGATCATGGGCACATGCCCTATAGAACACTCTTCAGTGTTCTAGGCTCCACTCTGAGAGTGCCACTAGCACAGAAGAGCTAAGAGCTCCCACCAGCATGAAATGAATGCACTGACACCGTACATGAGATCACTTTATGTAGCTATGATAGAGTGGATGGTGATCAAAGGCCCGTGAATGCTCCATCAGGGGCACAAATACGACTCTGGTCACTAGTCAGTAAGCTCTTCTAAAAGGTGCCATCCTTTTTTCCTGAAGGCACAGACCTCTGAGGGCCCCCTCTTTGACAGTCCCCGAGGAGGGAGCCCTGCCTCCCCCTGGAGCTGCTTCACCCCAGCCCATACACTGAGCAGTCCTGATGGAATCACCAGGAGTGGGGTCGGTCCCTCCGTTGTAGGGTGTGAGCCTACTTGTCTCTCCTGGATCCGGACACTCCTCTCACTCCTCCTTGAAGTGAACAGAGACCAAGTGTCTCTCTTGCCAACACTGCCTCAAAGGCACCATTGAAAACAGCGGCTTAACGGAAGAACTGTAAGCAAGGGCAGGCCACAAGGTGAGAAATCTGCCTCCTACCTTTTCCAGAATGAACTTGTTTAAATACGGCATGTAGCCCTGATTGGAGACAGGCCCTTCGTCGTCATCCCGAAAGTGCTCTTCCAGGGCCACGGGGTCATGGGGAACCTTCAGCACCGTGCAGAGATTGTGAGACAGGACCTAAAAGGACAAAGGTCTTTGAGACAGCCAACCACAACACTCCTTTCCAACGGTACCCTCCCCCCCCCCCAAGAGCTCCTTTCCCTGGGACACCCAGTAAAACAGAAGAGGGGCCACTGGCGGCCCTTGGCGCCTGCTCTTTCATCAACGGGCCTGCCCTGGGAAGGAGAAAGGCAGAGAATGTGTTCTGAGGCCAAGGGGAAAGCTCTGGAGTCTACTCTCAGCTTTGTCAGGAACCATTTCATCCCTTAAGAGATTGTGTTCTTCACCTGCAAAATGGGTCTCTGCCAGCTCCAAAATCCTAGCTCGTCATTAGTGCGACTCAACTTAATTCGACAAACAGGGATGCCGATGATATGCAAGCCCCCCTCTGTACTATGGCTACAACTCAGAGTCTACACAAGCCTAAAGGAAATAACTTGTGTCCACAAATAACTGGATAAGGAAAGAAAAGGGTGAAAGGCCGAGGGTGAGGCTGAGCAGAAGCATGAAAAGTGACGCACATTGAGCTAAGAGAGAGTAAAAAAATAATCCACAAGAGTTCATTTCTGCTGTCACTAAAAACATCCACTCTGTGTAAAACAATTTCTAGGAAATGCCTCGTAGAGAGCTCTGAACCCCTAAGAAGAGTGAACAGTCATGGGACTGTCAGCAAGCATGCTGGGGCATCAAGCTGGGTGCACTTAGCTCAGACACTCATTGGTTTTGTGACCCTGAACAGGTCACTTGACCTCTCCCTCATCTGTAAAATGAAGAAGGTTGAAGCGCTAAATCTATGATCCTGTGCCTCAAAACAAGGGAGCCTTTAAATCACATCGAGTTCCCACTCTGCACTTGTGTTTTTCTTACAATGTACAAAATGGGACCACACTGAGAGCTTTTCCTACCCACTCAAGCGGTTTTAAGGAAGTAGGCAAAGTAAAGGAAGTAAAGACAAAAGAAATTTGAAACGCAGTAATGAAAACTTATCAGAACCAGGCAAAGCACTGTGCTTCTTAAGTAATCCTACTGGCCCATAATGGCAATGTTTAAAACAAGGAGACATTTCTGAGGCCCGCCAGGTGGAAGGAAAATCTCCAGCTTAAAGCCTGGGCCCTGCCCTGGGGCCCCCCCTCTCCTCCCCAACCCCAGCAAAAGCAGCCTCAAGTCCCCTCCCCACAACGCTATTTAATATAAAAATGAAGAACTCTACTGAGGCCAAGCTCTGACTCCCAGATCATTCTAAGTCTCACCATTCAGAAATGTTTGGGACTTTACCCAACACGCTGCATTTACCTGGTAAAAAGAACTGTGTGTATAGAAGTTTTCCTATGCTTTTTCAAGTCAGGAAAAATGAGTAGCAGAAAATGCATAAATACGGAAAGACAGGAAGAAATGTGTTAATAGAAGGGGAAAACAAAGACACATCCTATACCTTGGAAGTCTTTATATTCATCATAACATTAAAAAAGCAGGGGGTGTATCTAAAAGGGTTTGATTCCCATTAAGAATTACAATGAAAAAAAATAAAGAATTACAATGGGGGCAGCGAGGTGGCGCAGTGGATAGAGCACCGGCCCCAGATTCAGGAGGACCTGAGTTCAAAATCTAGCCACAGATACTTAACACTTACTAGCCTTGTGACCCTGGGCAAGTCACTAACCCCAATTGCCACAACCAAAAAAAAAAACAAAAAAACCAGAATTACAATGACATTCTGGGCACCAGACTATAAGCACTCTAAACAAAAAATACTTTCAATACATTATAAATCTGAATCCTTACAAGGTAAGATCCTTCCTGGTGGGGGGAGGCAGAGATTATTACTGACATTTCACACAGAAATCAGCTCCCATAGGACCAGAACCTCCATCCATCCATCCATCCATCCATACCTCCAAACCCTGATTGCTTCTCACTCCAGCGGGATGTCCAAGCTGAACCCATCCTGCCAAGCATTGCTGTGTGGTCCCCATGACTCCCATCAATTACATTCTGCTCCACTCACAACTACTAATGGATTCTTTTGTACCTAGAATGATGTACATCCCTTCCTATCAAAAGATGACAGTGACAGCCTCTTCGCAGTAATGGTGATGGAGCTGCATCAATTTCTCCACACTTTCTCTCTTATTTCATCACATTTAATCAATAGCATGATAATGCACCCAGTCTGTGCCCATTAACAGAGCCAGGCTGCCTGGTTTACCAGATACTGATGCTGTAAGCTTTGGGGACCATGATACTCTAAACAACAGAAATGCCCAGTAGCTGCTTGACTTAAAGTCACAAGCCTCAGAGGAAAACTACTGCTGAGCTTAGCAGCAGTGACCCTACTTTACAGATGGGGAAGTAACGGCCAAAGACCACAAATTCTTAATTTAAAAAAAAGAAAAAAGGGGACTCTATCTTTAATCAGGGTATTTGAGAGTTCTCTTTAAAAAAAAAAAAAAAGCTGAATCTCTGTAAGAAACTTGCCTTCCACAAAATGTGTTCTTTAAGTGTCCATACAACTGTGGAGCACTTTTTCTGCTTTCTCATTATCAAATACTGAATTATCGCTACCACATTAAAAGCTGTATTGCTTTGAAAGAAATCCATCTCTCCAGGTCATCTGTAGCTTTCTGCTATGGCTTCTGATTAATAACATAAGTCCCCACTCACATCTTCTTAGCCTCTGACTCTTCTGGGGTTTGCTTTTCATCCTTTAAGCACTTCAAATAACATCTATGAAGACTTCTCGATAGGTTAAATGAACAGGCAATTCTCAAAGAAAGACAGCTAAGCTAAAATCCCTGTTGGGGGAGTTATGAGAAGACATAATGCATATAATTGGTCTAAACACCATAGAAATTAGGAATTATTTAAAGAAAGTGACTAAAATACGCCTTTGATCTAAATTCCCACTACTAGGTATATCAGCCCAAGGTCAATAATAAAAAAACCAAAACATTAATAGCAGTATTTTTTATAGTAGTAAAGAACCGAAAACAAAAGAGATGCCTATTGATTGGGGAATGGTTAAACTGGGTACAAGAAAGTAATGGAATATTACCATATTATAAAAAATGAACATAATGAACACAATGAATAATGAGAAGACTTACATCAACTAATGTAAAGTAAAGTAAGCAGAACCAGGAAAACAATATAACAATGATGACACCAACTCAGACACTTCACACTTACTAGCTGTGTGACCCTGAGCAAGTCACTTAACCTCTGTGGGGCTCAAAGTCCTCGTCTGTAAATGGGGGAGTTTGACTAGCTAGCCTTTAGGGTCCCTTCCAGCTCCGAATCTATGATCCTATGATCAAGTATAAAAGGAAACAACAACAAAATAGGACAAAATTAAATGTTGTAAAAATAATCTAACTTTCCCCTCCCCCCAAAAAAAGGAAATATGGAAAAATGCCACCTTCTCTTTCTTCTAGAAGTTTGGGAGAGAGGAGAGCTAGACCAGGACACTATGGGCCTGTATATAATGTCAGTTTGGGTTTGGTGGGTTTTTTTTCAATATGTTGGCTAGTTTTACTGAACTGTTTCTTTTCCTCTTTATTCTTTGTTACAGGGATGGCTCTCCAGAAGAGGTGGGTGGGAAATGTAGGTGATATCAATACAATTTTGTTTAATGGACAAGAGGGGAAAAAAGTTGATGAAGATGAACTTGCATATCCAGATTTTAAAACATTATGAAATGATTATCATCAAAACTGTCTACTCCTGAGAAAAAGCAGGAAAGTAAATAAATGGACTAGAACAGAGATCTCAGACATCGAACCAAATAAATGTAAAGGATGAGTGTTTGACAAACTTATAGAAAATAAAACTGGGAATAGAATCATCATTTAATAAACTCAATTAGAAAACTGGTTAGCCATGTAGTAGGAACACATTCATATCTCATACCATATACCAAAATGTATTCCAGCTAGATCATAAGCATTTTAACTAATTATAAAAATATGAAAGAAAAGAGAATCTTTAATTCAACTGCATATTTAAAAATATATTCATTATACAAAATGAGGAAAATGTTGGAAGCAAAATGTGTCTAATAAAATAAAAATAAACTTAGATACAATAAATATACATTCAAAAAGAAAATGAAACTAGAAAATATGAAGAGTTAATACGACAGATTAAAACCTTGACACTTACAATTTATAAAGAACTATTAAAAAAAATATTCAAAGGCAACGCCCAGTCCCCAGTGGGCAGACAGTCAAGTAATATGAACAATTTTCCAAAGATTGTACATATGCAGTAAAAATCTCTTGAAAAAAATGTTCAACTTTGCTAGTATCCAAAGAATTAAAGATTTTGAGTTAATAGGCAATCAATCAGTCAACAAGAATTATGGGCCTATTATATGTTAGGCCTTATGCTAAGCCCTGGAAAGGTAAAAGACGGTCCCAGCTCTCAAGGAGACAGACTAATGAGGAAGACAACATGAAAACAACTTTGTACAGAAAAATATATACAGGATAAAATGGGGATAATGAACTAAGCTAAGACGTTCAGGGGGATCAGGAAAGGCTTCTTGTTGAAGGCAGTATTTTAGCTGGGACTTGAGATGAGGAAGAGAATTCCAAGAACAGAAGACAGGCAGTAGTGACAATGCCAGGAGAGTCTTCAATGAGCAACAGCCAGAAGTACAAAGGACAAGGGTGTGAGCAAGGTATGAGAAGACTGGAAAGGAAGGAGGGAGCCAAGTTATCAGGGTTTTGAATGCCAAACGGAGGTGATGGGGAAGCACTGGAGTTTATTGAAGAGGAGAGCTGACATGGTCAGACTTGCCCTTAGGAAGATTAATTTGACAGTTGAATAAAAGATAGACTGAAGTGGGGAGAGACTTGAGGCAGCGAAAGCCAGGAGCAGGCTAATGCAATAGTCCAATCTGAGATGACAAGGGGTGACAGGCAACATCAAAGGCTATAGAGAGGTCAAGAAGGATGAGATTTGAGAAAGTTCATTAAATTTGGCAATCAAGAGATCACTGGTAACTCCGAAGAGAAGAGTTTCATTTGAATAAGGAGGTCAGAAGCCAGACTTTCAAGAGTTAGGAATAAAACAAGAGGAAATTAAGTTGATGGCTTCTATTGTAGACAGCCTTCTCATACCAATCAAACTGGAAAAATAATTGAAAGCAATAAACAATGCTCACAGGATCGTGGAGAAACAAATATGAGAATATCATGAAAAAACAATTTTAACTGGTGCAATCTTCTTGGAAAGTGATTTGGCTGATAGAAAATGATTATAAAATTACAAAAATAATAACCTATTACAAATTCCTGAGAAAGGAGGAGGGAGGGAATAGATGGAGTACTTATCTAGAAATGACTATGACATAAAAACAAAGTGCATCAATAAAACTAATTACAACAAAAGTGTTTTAATAAATAAACCTATGCTTTGCCACAATAATTCTGTCACTGGAAATATATATGGAAAAGTGTAACACACAACACACAGAAGGATCCACTCAAGGATATTTACGGTGTCCTGATTTATTACTGGGGGAAAAAAAACTAATATGTTCAGCAACACAGGAATGGTTAAATAAGTTTTTGAACATTCACTTGTGGAAGATTGATAAACATACAGAAAAAAAAAGCCAGAAAGACTGTTATAAAGTCACACAGTTTAAATACCGAGCCAGAAGATCTCTCAAAGGGCTCACACTCTCAGAAACAGAAGGGAACAGAAATTAAGGCACAAACCAAGCTGATAGAGACAAAGGAAGTAGCTCACAAGTTGTAACGAATTTTTTATGTGTCAGGATAGCGTGCCAGTCTCAAAGCAAAGAAAATCGGGGGTCTCAGTGGCAGTGGTGGTGTGACCCTACTTAGCCTCTCAGGATTTTAGGCACTTCTCCCTCACCTGGGAGTTCCCTAAGCCAATGAAATCACAGGTCCTAGACTTACTTTACCATCAAAAAGCAAAGTAAAACAAAACAAAACAAACAAAAGACCTGTGCACTGAAAAGCAGTATTTCAACACAACGAAGGGCTTGAGTTTCTGATGTTAAATCCTCCCAGAAAGTGTTTCAAAATAATGAAGTCAAAGGGCAGCTAGGTGGCGAAGTGGATAGAGCACTGGCTCTGGATTCAGGAGTACCTGCGTTCAAATCCAGCCTCACACACTTGACACTTAACTAGCTGTGTGACCCTGGGCAAGTCACTTAACCCTCATTGCCCTGCAAAAAAAAAAAAAAAAAGAAAGAAAGAATGACTGGAGTTCAAATTTGGCCTCAGACACTTGACACTCACTAGCTGTGTGACCCTGGGCAAATCATTTAACCCTCATTGCCCCACCAAAAAAAAAAAATGAAGTCCAACAATTCACCCTTCTAAAAATGTTAATATTCCATGGACTTTGCAACTGGTCCAATGAACAAATTACATGTTTTTCTTTACACCAGATAACCAGGTTTCACCAATGCAAAAAATGAGGGGTTAATTCCAGTTGACTGGCACACTCCTTGACTTGAGAACAAGTCTTTTTTTTAGGTATAAGTTTTAGAAAACATCAAACTTAACAGCCAATCATTGGAAAATTCCTCCTAACAATGAACTTCTCTGTGACCAATTTCCTACCATCATTACACACAGGCAGGAGTATTGTCTCACTGGGAGTCCTGCCCCATTCCACAAGGAGTCACTTTTCCCTTTCCTGACAATATCCTTACTTCTTACTCTCCATCTCTGCCGTCTTTCCTTTTATGTTCACACTATGTGACAGACTATTCTATTCCAGCTCAGTGACTCAGTGATCTCAGAACACCGACGACCCCTCCCTCTCTCTGAAATGACAAACCCAAGTCTTGTTCACTCATCCTTTTCAAGTTCCTCCCCCAACCTCAAATCTTTTCCACTTCCACCATCTACACGGCATTCAAATGGTGATGTATACTTGAGAAACACTGAACCTAAACTATCTCCTTTCAGTCTTACAACAATCCTTACAGCATAAGGATTTTTTTTTTTTTTGCAGGGCAATGGGGGTTAAGTGACTTCCCCAGGGTCACACAGCTAGTAAGTGTCAAGTATCTGAGGCTGGATTTGAACTCAGAAACTCCTGAATCCAGGCTTTATCCACTGTGCCACCTAGCTGCCCCCAAAGCATAAGGATTTTACAGATAAGGAATTTAGGAAATTACTTGATCAAAGTCACAGGGCTAGTCAGTTGCAGGGTCCCTGGCGTCCTGGATCCCCTTGCACTTCCTCGTTGTCCCTTCCCAACCCCATTCCCCAAGTGCCAGGTCTCAGAGACGACCTTCCACTTCCACTTTCTACATCTTCTGTGTCCTAGTTACTTATTACATGCTGTCTCCAACTACTTTTGCCTTTCTTAGTACAGTAACTCAAACTCACAACTATACGCCAATGGACCAAATCCACTGCTCTTTCTTGTATGAGAGCAACTTCTCAGGCCCTTGTTATTTTATTCCTGTACTAGAGGCTCCTAATTTGTCTTTTGGCCTCAGCCTTTCCTCTATCAAATTCATCCTCCTATGATAATTCTACAACCAAGCTCCTCTTTAAAGCTGGAAGGAATCTTAGAAACCCTCTATCCTGCCCCCTAGTTTTGTTTTGTTTTGTTTTGTTTGTTTTTTTGCAGGGCAATGGGGGTTAAGTGACTTGCCCAGGGTCACACAGCTAGTAAGTGTTAAGTGTCTGAGGCTGGATTTGAACTCGGGTACTCCTGAATCCAGGGCCAGCGCTTTAACCACTTCGCCATCTAGCTGCCCCCCTGCCCCCTAGTTTTAAAGCCCAGAGAGACGGTCACAGGGCTACTAAGTGTCCAAGGAGGGATTTGAACACAGGACCTCTGACTCCACAGGAGCCACACCTCCCTCTCTTCTTAAAGCGCTATTTCAAATGTTACTCCTTTGTTTAAAGGCACTTAAGGCATTCCTAAATGCGGCATGGTGGATGATGCGATCACTCATTTCTCTCCATCTCTGCCTTCATAAAGCCCACCCATCCTTCCAGACCCAGCCTGAATACTAACTTCTCCTTAAGCCTTCCCCAGTTAAAGGTGGCATCTCCTTTCTAAGAACTCCTATATATGCTGGACCACTGGCATGCAACTTAATAATAATGTCTCTGTTTAGTTGTTCAGTCGTTTTTCAGTCTTGAAAGACTCTTCATGACCCCATTTGGGATTTTCTTGGCAAAGACACTGGAATGGTTGGCCATTCCTTCTCCAGTCCATTTTACACATGAGGAAACTGAGGTACAAACTTGCCCAGTGTCACAGCTGGTATCTGAGGTCACAAACTGACCTCTACCCACGCTGCCACCCAGCTGCCCCAGTAATGCCTTGTGTTGTGAGTAGAAAAAGTTTAAGGAGCCCTGGTCTAAACCAGGGATGGTTTGTCTCCATGACAGAATTCCAGGAGCAACAACCTTTATGCCCCCAAGGCAGTCCCTCATCTCCCCCTCCCCCCCCAGCACCACCACCTAGCTGCCTAGCTGAACACAAAGCAGAGGCACAGTAACCAATTCAGCTGATCCAGCCAGTCAGTGAAGCCTGGCTAGAACGCTGTCACTGACACATGGATGTGCCACCTACTGCCTCGAGGGAGGAGTCTGTCTCCTAAGCAGTGGCCTTGGGAGCTTCCGTAACGAAACTCTCCTGGATGAGGTTCTAGAGAAATTCCCTTTATCCTGAAATCCCCTCTTAGACTGACAATTACAGTGAAGAGAACTTCCTCTTTATCTGTACCCTTCCACTTGGACCTCTCCTTTACTTTTAAATCTAGTTTAAAGGTGTCAGATTATATCACAACATCTGCTGGGAAAGAACACATGTAGACACCCAAAGGGAGAAAACATTTCACTGTCGTCCTAGAAAGAGGAAATTGAAAATTTCCTTCTTGAAAAGTCACTCCAATTCATTTTGCAGAGTTGTCAAAAGCCATTGTAGGGGCGGCTACTTGGCGCAGTGGATAAAACACCAGCCCTGGATTCAGGAGTTCCTGAGTTCAAATCGGGCCTCAGAGCCTTGACACTTACTAGCTGTGTGATCTTGGGCAAGTCACTTAACCCCCGTTGCCCCACCCAAAAAATAAATAAATAAAGCCATTGTAGCTATTCCATTCTTCCTTAAAAACCGCAAATAGTTCTGCATTACACAGTCAATTAATCCAATCTAACATTCATAGGCTTCCCCTATTTATGAAACCTCTGGAAATCAAGATTCAACTTTTCCAGGAAATCTTTCCCAAGTAATCACTCCCTTTGTTTTCATTCCTTCAATAGTTAAGAATACATTTTGTGGGGCAGCTAGGTGGCACAGTGGATAGAGCACCAACCCTGGAGTCAGGAGCACCTGAGTCCAAATCTGGCCTCAGACATTTAACACTTACTAGCTGTGTGACCCTGGGCAAGTCACTTAACCCCAATTGCCTCACTAAAAAAAAAAAACAAAGAATACATTTTGTACTCTACCATATATTCATATGTTGATTTTTTCTTTAAAACCTTTGCATAATGGGGCAGCTAGGTGGCGCAGTGGATAAAGCACTGGCCTTGGATTCAGGAGGACCTGAGTTCAAATCCAGCCTCAAACACTTGACAATTACTAGCTGTGTGACCCTGGGCAAGTCACTTAACCCCAAATGCCTCCCTTAAAAAAAAACACTTTTGCATATATTATTCAATACTTATTTAAATTGCATATGTATAACCTATATCTGGTTGTTTGTGGCCTCAAGGAGGGGGGAGGATAGGAAGGGAGGGAATGAGAGAGGGACAGAATTTGGAACTCAAAACTATGAATGAAAGAATGAATGGATGGATGAATGAACAAATGAATGAACAAATGGATGGATGGATGAATGAATGAATGGGTAGATGGATGAATAGATAGATAGATAGATGAAGGCTTAGATATTTTTTATTTTTCTTTTTTAAATTACATATATATTTGAAAAGATTACTGAACTTGGAATTAAAGACCTTATTTTAAGTCACTCCCAGAAGTGCCATTTTTTAATTACTTTTACTTTGGGCAGATCATTATCCCTTCTCTGGACCTCAGGAAAATGAAAGTGTTCGCCTAGATAATCCTTAAGGTCCTTGGCAGCTCTAATTTAACATTCTATGATTCTAATTGTTTTTTTCTCTCTCTTTCAACTACACTGGATGCTTAGGGACAAGACAGAGGCTGTTTTCTAGTTCCTTGGTGCATGTACCTAAGTGCTTTGCAAAAGGCTTCCCTTATTGGATTTACACCACTCAACTTCCAAGGAATTACAAGAACAAGGATGACCAACTTCTCTTGGACAGGAGGACCACTTGTAATGTCTACATCTACTGTCCCTATCTCCATACAACCCACTTAATCAGCCAGGAATCTGTTTTTTTTTCAATAGAATCTTTGGTTGCTAGGGATTCTCATTCATTACAATTAAGTACTGCTCCCATCAATGCAAACTGCAAACCTTCTGACACTCAGGAACTTGGTAAAGTGTCTTTGAGAAAGAATTGCTGTAGTCAGAAATGTCATCCCCCTGCAGACAACCTGTCGAGAAGGCTCTCGGAATTTAGTTAAGCTGGTCCTCTTACAAACGTTCAGTCAACTCACTGCCAGGCTCATCCCTGCAGCCTTTCTAAGTGGTCAAACCGACCAGAATTTGTAATCCCACAGTATGACCTTCAGGAAGTCAGAGTCCTGGGCATACAATAAGGCACTGCCCTGAAATTGTTCTCTGAATGTCCCTTCTTGGCTAGCTCCTTAGGTCTTTTCTTTGTCTTCATTTCCCTTGACTTCTCTTCAGGATTCTTCTGAACAACTCAGCCTTTTAAATGATTTTTTTCCTCGGCCTTTACAGACACATTCCAGGAGCAATTTCCATCTGTAAGACTCATGATGTTACATCTTATCCCCACTTAATAAAGGAGCTTCAGGGGCAGCTAGATGGTGCAGTGGATAGAGCACCAGCCCTGGAGTCAGGAGTACCTGAGTTCAAATGTGGCCTCAGACACTTAACACTTACTAGCTGTGTGACCTTGGGCAAGTCACTTAACCCCAACTGCCTCACTAAAAAAAAAAAAATTTCTTAAAAAAAAATAATAGCAGATCTTGGTGTTAACAGTCCAAATAAATAAATATTCCCAGTGGAAAAATAATAATAATAAAGGAGCTTTGAATGCAAAGAGGAAAGTGGCTTTAACCAAGCCCATGGTTAACAGCAAACTCAAAACAAGTCTGGTTTTACTAACTCAAAATCAAGCGATCTTACCCTTGACCTGACCAAGGCTCCTTCTATGTTTCTTGAACTATAGTTAAACATTTTCCAAGGCAGCCACAGGGACCTGAGTTCAACCTCCTTCAAGGAGCCAAGACTCTTGCTTCTGCCTGTGACAAAATGGCCAACACTGCAGTTCTTTTCCTTGCCATTCTCGTCTTTTGGGGGTGCCCTTCTGTCAATACCCCATTTCCCACGTCTGCCTTTGCAGAAGCTCTTATCCCTCAAATCTGCAGTGAGATCCCTTCCTCGTCTCCACATCTCAGGATCCCTCTTTTCTCTAAGCTTGGCTCAGCGTCACCTTCTCGCTGCCTGATGCCAACAGCCCTCAACACTACCCCGAATTTTCGTATTTATCTTGTATGTTTCTTAAATATTGTGATGAAATAATGGGATTTAGCAGATACTCAAAGACCCACCTGGAGATTAATCTAGACTGATTGAATCAAGTGAGAGTGATTGACTGCTGATTAAGCCTACTTCAAGTTAATTGGATTGTAATCACACCTGGCTAGCCCTTAAGGTATTGTTCTCAGAAACTAGACTGTGAACTCAATTTGAGAACACCTTCAAAGCCAATGGATTTGGATGACACCAACCAATCACCTTGAAGCAGTGTGTAAGGACCGCCTCTGTTCCAGATCTATAAAAAGCTTCCACAAACAGCTTGCTAGAGTGTTCCTGATTAAAGCAGGCTCATGGAGGAGGACTTCAGGAAGAACCCAACCAGGCTGGAACTCTAGGCTAGACTGGAGCTGAAGCTTCTGATTTAAGGCAACCACAATTTAGATTTTAAACATCACGATATGATTATATACGTGCATGTTGTCTCAATAATAGGAAGTTCTTCAGAGGTAGGAACCATTTCATTTGTGTCTGTGTATCCCTAAAACTAGCACCAAGCCTGGGGTACAGGAGCCATTTAATACATGCTCACCGACTGACTGGATCACCTTCCCAAGCAAATCTCCCTCTCCCTGGGCAAAGAGAGATCTCAAGTGCAAGGCAGATCATTATGAAAGGGACTGAAATCCAGAAAGGGCAGAGTGCTCACAGATCTGGAAAGGAAAGTCCAGGGGTAGCAATGTGAGCAGAGGGATGGTCACCGTGGGAAGTTCCAGGTGTGGGAATTCCCTCCACCTACACAGAGCAGAGAGCATCCTGCCTATACCAGAGAACTAGGGCCCAGAGAGGTTTACGTGACAAGGAGGGACAGCGAACCCAGCCCTTCTGACTTAAGACCAGAAAGCCATCCGTTACACCAAGCTATCTCCATGGAAGGGCTGGCACCTAAGTCAAAGAAGGAAGAAAATCCGAAATCAGATTTCTTCCCCTGGGGCCTTGATGTGATGTCACATCCTTTAAACAGGAAGATCACACCTCTCAGAACATCACAGCTCTGCAGCCCTGTTCCCAGCCGTGGTGACAAATCCCATTTTGGCTACTCACCACTTACTCCCCCTTGGGAGTCACTCTCCCGGATCCTCAGTGTCTTCATCTGCACTAGCGGGTAAATAAGATGCTCTCCGGCTCTAAACCTGTGACCCTAGGAGCTCAGGCCAAAGTAATTAACACATGAAATCGTAGGGTAACTGGCCCACAAAGTGACTGAAAACAAAACCTGGGCTCTGCTAACCCCGCAGGTGTCATTTAATTGAATTTACACCATATCGAGAAAGAAATGAGTAATTAGATGTTTGGTTCGAGCCCTCAGAAGGATGATGCGGACTTCTACTTTTAAAATAACAGAATAAAAGTAAATTGCACGCTTCTAAAAATAACAACATGTCAGGAAAAAGAGGTAACTAGTTTGATTCAAATGCAATTCATACTAAAACCGTAACTGCAAGCAGCAAAGTTCTAACTGTGGTCCCAAAAGTACCATTTGATTTAGTTTTATTTAACCAAAATGAGAGGCATCACGATACGGTAACTCCAACCTTGGAGTCAGGAGGGATTGGGTTCAAATTCTGCCTCTGACACTCACTCACCAGCTGTGTATCCAAGTGGGAGTAAAGGAACTTCTCACTGGGCCATCCATTCTCTAAGGCTTAAAATTACTAATGAGGAGAGTCTTTCCCAAAAAAGAGTTCTCCACATGGATGAAATCATAGTTCCAGACCAAAAACAAACAAAACAAAATCCTGAAATAGCACTTCCTAAGCATTGTGGCTTGAGATATACTAAATGTTTTATCAGTTTTAGAACTTTCTGGGACATGCAACCTTTGAAACCACAGGTAAAGCAACAGACACATAAATGGTTACATAATTTAAACCTAAATGTATTTGCTAGCAAAGGCATTCTTAGTCAATAAACATTAATTAAGCACCTACTATGGGCTGGCAATGTACAAAGCAAGGAGGATACAAAGAAAGATAAAATTCAGTCCTTGCTCCAAGCAGCTTTGAGCCCAATGGAGGAAGCAACACGTAAACAAGCATGTACAAACAAGGATATTTATCCTACGGAGTAAATTGGAAATAATCAACAGAGGAAAGGCTTCCTGTAGAAGGTAGGATTTTAGCTGGAGTTCGAAGGAGGCCTGGAGGGGGAGATGAGGAGCAGACAGGCAGGGACACAGACAGTGAATGGCAGGGCCCAGGAGCTGGGGAGTGTCTGGCTGTCAGGGAGGCTAATATCACTGGACTGCAAAGAGTTGGGGGGGGGTGGAGAGTGAGGTAAGATGCAGGAATGGTGGGAGAGGGGGCAGGTCATGCAGGACTTTGAACACCAAACTGAGGATTTTACATGTGATTCCAGAAGGGATAAGGAGCCATTGGAATTGACCAAATGGGAGGGACAAGGTGACACAGTCAGACCTTCCCTTTGGGAAGACCACTCCAGAAAGATGAGGGGAGGCTGAATTGGAGGGGGTGACACTTGTAGCAGAGAGACCCACCAGCAGGCGATTACAACAATCCAAGTATGAGGTGATGAGGGTCTGCACCAGGGCAGAGGCAGTGACGGAAAAAAGGTGATGTATGCAAGAAAATGTTACGGAGGTAAAATGGACAAGCCTTCACAAAAGATTGGATTGGGAGAGAGGAAGGAATTGAGAATGACATCTAGGTTATAAGCCTGAATGACTGGGAGGATCATCAACAGTTAATAGGGAAGTTTCAAAAGGGGGAAATTGGGGGAGGGGGGGAATGAGAATAATGAGTTCAGTTTTGGACATATTGAGTTTGAGATGTCAATGGGACACCAAGTTCGAGATGACAGACGGGCAGCTGGAGGTCAGCAGAGAAAACCAGCATTTATTAATAAATGGTACCAGCCACCATGCTAAGCACTTTTCAAACATCATCTCATTCGATCCTCACAACAACAGTAGGAAGTAGGTGTTCTCATTATGCTGAAGCAGACAGAGGCTGAAGCGGCTTGCCCAGGGCCATCCAGCTATTGTCTCAGGTTGTATTTGGAAGACCTAACTCCGGCCTGGTGCTCCATCCATCCTACTACCCAGCTGCCTCTGATGACAAAGAGTACAGAAGCAGGAGAGCAGAAGAGGCAAGACAGAGCCCTGGGGGACATCCACAATTAGTGAGTGTGACCTGGATAGAAAAACCCTATGAAGAAGACTGAGAGGATGGAGACTCAGAAGAGAGCTAGAGACAAGAGAGGATTAAAGACAAAGGGGCATCAAAGGCCGGAGAGAGGTCCATGGAAAGTGAGAACAGGCTGTAAGAGTCGGCAGGGCAGAGATCAGGAGTCAATCTGAAGCGAGTGGTTCAGTTGAAGAATGAGGCTGGGAAGCAGACAGTGGAGAGTTAAGAAGAGTGAGAGGAAAGGAAGCGGAGGCGCTTCTTGTAGACCGACCTCTCACGCCACAAAATGGAAGAGAGATATGGGCAGCAGCTATCAGGGGACCACGTGAAGGGTTTTTGGAAATAGGGGAGATATGGGCATGCTTGTAGGCAGCAGAGAAGCAGTCATGAGACAAAGAGAGTGAAGATAAGAGAGAGGGGAGGACTGGCAGCAGCAGCAGATGGGAGGGAAGGGGATCACTGGTGCAGGTGGATGGGTTTGCCTTGGCAAGGAGAAGGGGATACCTCATGATATGAGATGGGTAATAGAGGAAATAGTGGCAGAAAGCATCTAGGTGATGTGAAGATGAGGTTCTAGGCTGGGAAGATGGCAGGGAGGCAAGTGAAGAGAGGGGCAGCTAGGTGGGGCAGTGGATAGAGCACCAGCCCTGCATCCGGCCTCAGACACTTGATACTTGCTAGCTGTGTGACCCTGGGCAAGTCACTTGACCCCAACTGCCTCACCAAAAAAAAGAAAGAAAAAGAAGAAAAAAGAAAAGGGATGAAGACGTTCAAGGAGGTTATAAAAGGATTGCCTTGCAGCACTGAGGGCCCAGTTGAGATTATGTTCATAAATCGGCAGTGGACCCCATCTTTTTCCGTGTGAGGAAGAAAAAGCAGCAGGTGGGTGCTTTGGGGCACTATCCTCTTCATTTATTTCTTTTTTTTTTGTGGGGCAGTGGGGGTTAAGTGACTTTCCCAGGGTCACACAGCTAGTAAGTGTCAAGTATCTGAGGCCGGATTTGAACTCAGGTACTCCTGAATCCAAGGCCAATGCTTTATCCACTGTGCCACCTAGCTGCCCCTATCTATTTCCATTAGCAGACCATACATAGTCCAGAAGCTACAGTGCTTTTTAAAGAGGCAGTTTTAATGCTGTTTCATACAGATACATAAAGGAGGCATACCTTGCTTTAGGAAAACGAAATTTACATAAAGGCAACCACAATAAGGCAAAGGGGACACAATGAAATTTTAGGGGAAAGTGAGTGAATGGGAAAATTTGTACCGAGTCCAATTACTCAAACATTTATTAAGTTCCTGCTAAATGCTCGGAGTGGTCAGTGATCAAAAGGGTAAAACTGTTCCTGGCAAGTTGAAAACACAGGTGAAGTAAACAGGAGGTAATTTGAGGAGGGAGAGGACACTAGCAACTGGAAGGGTGGGGGTGTTTCTGGGAAAACTGCACAATGGGAGGCACCTGAGAAAAATCTACCAGGAAGATAAGGTTTCTGAAAAGTGACAAAAGGGAACACCTTCAGGCATGGGATACAGTGTGTGGGCGGGCATACACACTGGAGATGGAATTCCAAATCTAGGGACCATCTAGTAGTCCTGTTTGACTGGAATGTTGTTGTTTGTCCTTTGTTTTTTCCAAGAGGACCATGACATCCAGAGGTGATGTCATGACTTGCACTGAATCAGACTTAAATGAGGACTGTGCAAGGTCACCAACCTCAGTCTCTGGGTCCAGTGACAAGATATATTCGGGACAACCAGAGATGCCCCTGATGTTTAAGGCAATTGGGATTAAGTGACTTGTCCAGAATCACACAGCTAATAAGTGTCTGAGGTGACATTTGAACTCAGGTCCTTCTGACTTCATGGCCAGTGCTTTATCTGCTGCAGCTGCCCTCTTGTTTGACTGGAATAGACCATATGGGAATATAAAATACATGGCTTAAAAGGCAAGTTGGAACCAGATTATATATGACCCTAAAAACCAGCCACTTAATATTTTATTCTGGCAGAAATAGGGAGCCCTGAGACGTTGAAAAAGTAGATGACACAACCAGACCGAGCCATTAGGAAGTATTTTGTCAGGGATGTAGAAGACAGTCTAGGGTCAGGAAGACCATATGTATGGAAGGCTAGTCAAGTGATCCAGACAAGTAAGAAGATCCTGAACTTGTGAGTGGAGAAAAGGGTATGTACGAGATGCCACGGAGGTGGAATCTCCTGGGACATGGCAACCAACTGGACGCAGAGAATGGAAAGGAAAGAGCCTGGTGGTAGGAGAGGGTGATAATGGCACCCACAGAACAAACAAGCTTGGAAAGGATGGGTTTGGAGGAAAGACTACGGGTTCCACTTTGCCCATGTGGAAGCTGACACCCCAAAACGTGAAGCGGGAAATAAATAGCCCACAAGCAGCTGGCCATCCAAGACTAAAAGTCTGGAGACATTAGGGTTAGATACACAGTGGAAATCTGGAAGGCACAGAAGCTCAGAGCTGAGAGGGACTTCTGAGGTCTCCCAAGCAGCATGCTGGGGCAACCTACTGCACATTTCAATGACCAGGAAGTTTTTCCTTACACCAAGCCCAAATCTGACTGCAAAGCACACCTATTGTTCCATATTCTACCCTCTGACTGGGAGCAAAACAAATCTAATCCCTCACTGTATCTTAACCCTTCAGATACAAGAAGAGAGCTAGCTTGTCCCCCTCTGGGTCATCTCTTCTCCAAACTAAACAAGCCCAGTTCTTTCTAATGGCCTTCACCCCTGCGGCATCGAGTCCCTTGGAAAATGTGGCTCTCAGAAGTAAATGGGATATTCCAGGTGTGGTCTGTGGGGGGCCAAGAAGCAGCAGGACCATTTCTTGTCTCCTGACTGACTGCTAGATGTTATTCCTCTCACTGCACCAGCAGACTGGCCTGGCTTTTCCAGCTGCCGTGTAACTGACTGCTTTCTGAGTCTGCTTCACATAACAGTGACATCCCTAATGACGCTAAATACTCACTCTTTGCGAGGAGATTTACCTATTGTAGACAGCAAAAAAAAAAAAAAATCACATGATGTGACTAAAAAAAGAGACTGATTTTAATTTTAAAGATATGTATATGGGGGCACCTAGGTGGCACAGTGGATAAAGCACCAGCCCTGGATTTAGGAGGACCTGAATTCAAATCTGGCCTCAGACACTTGACACTTACTAGCTGTGTGACCTTGGGCAAGTCACTTAACCCTCATTGCACATGCATGCTCGAGCGCGCTCGCATACACACACATACAAATATGTATTTTTTTATTTCTAAAGATATGTATATGTTATTTGTAAAACAATTATTTAAGGATTTGAAATACTAAGTTATATGTATTAGAATATATCTAGGTCTATCCAAATGTAATAATGTAGAAAATTTACATTATATATGTCACATGTGTATGTGTATATTATATCTATGTTTGATAATATGTATAAAATGTAATTATATATCACAAATAAAATAAAAAATTTTTAGAAAATATATCAGAGGGGCAGCTAGGTGGGGCAGTGGATAAAGCACCGGCCCTGGATTCAGGAGTACCTGAGTTCAAATCCGGCCTCAGACACTTGACACTTACTAGCTGTGTGACCCTGGGCAACCCTCATTGCCCCGCAAAAAAAAAAAATTTAAATATATATATATAAATATATATATATATATATCAGAACTACCATATCAAAGTGCTAAGCCCCCTCACATCTCAGCCCCAAAAGTACTCACTCTGGGAAGCTATCTGCTCCTTCCAGCAATGCTGTCATTACTTTAACTATGCTTAGAATATATACCTCTTTGGGAATCACCTTCAAAAACACTCAAAGCAGCCCCATTACCTTCCAGTCAAATAGCCTTATTATTAGCCTTTATAATTAGCACAATTTTGTATCAACTAACTTTTTAGTTATTTACAAAAATCAGATCTTACTTTAAGGATGAAGATTTACCATCATTAGGGACCATCAAAATAACATGAAGCAGATGTCCAGGGGCAACTAGGTGGCACAGTGGATAAGGCACCGGCCCTGGATTCAGGAGGACCTGAGTTCAAATCCAGCTTCAACCGATTGACACTTACTAGCAGTGTGACCCTGGGCAAGTCGATTAACCCTCAATGCCCCACCCAAAAAAAAAAAGTCAATGCCCAAAAAAAGGATTTCCAAAGATGTTTTAAGCAATGGTGGCATCACTGGACTAAATGCATTCTTCTGGGACAACATTCATTTGGTATCTCTAAAGTTCTGGTGCAACTGTGAAAAAAAATCACTACTCCCCTCTTCACCTAGTAGAATTTAAGCTCCTTGAGGATCATACTTATTTTCTCCACACATCCCCAATGCCTAGCATAGTGCATTGTAGACAGAAGCAATTAAATAAATGTCTCCTCAATTCCACCGGTAAAAGTAACTGACGGTAACTGAGAATTTTATTTATTACCAGGAGTATGACAAACTAAAGTAGGGTCTTTAAACTTGTTCAAGTCTAGAATTAATGACAAAATGAATATAATTAAAACCACCAACACACAGAGTTACAAATTGAGATCACCCGAATCAGAACTGCACTCACTGACAACTATAGTTTCTTTTAAGTCAGAGGTAAAAGAAATTTAGGGGACCTTGGCAAAAGACACAGAACAAATTCATTTGTCTTGTTTTTTCCACGTTTGGTTTTACTTTGCTAAAAGGGTTTTATTTTCTTCCTCATTTTTGTATGCTTGTTTATCTGTCTTCACAGATGTAAGTTTATAAAAAAATAATTTTAAGGATTCGCTTTAGGGAAAGTCTTTAGAAATGTGCCCGTCCTGAAAATTCATGTGGAAGGTTCCTCTTCTTCCCTCCTAGCTTAGAAATATCTGCCTGTCCAATCCTCCAGGCTGAGTTTTCCCTCTTGCTCACTTCACTTAATCAATACACAGGCATGTACGGGGCATGAAAAAAGCTTTTGGCGAAGCTAAAAGCTTCAGTCACACAGTAGTGGGAAGGGGGAGAAAGATCTGGGCTGCTAAAGGTAGTAAATACTTTCCAAGTTTCCAAATGTCCACTAGTTTCAGCTTTAACAGAGAAGTAGCTATGTCGTGCAAATCAGGCGAGAGGGTGAGTGAGAAGTCGGAAAGGGGGTAAAAGCGAACTTCCAAAAATAGGTGTCGCCAACCAAGCGAATCCCCACCCCCGTAGAGGTTATTCAAAACCTGCTATTAACTCCTTCATTTCTGGGGTGGACTGATAACTAACACCTGGGAGCCCGAGGCAGCCAGGGGTGGCCGACAGAGAACCAACTAACCTACTAGCCTTGCAACCTCGGCCAGCAAGCGCACGACACCAGAACCAGTGCAGGCTGAAATGCGTGCACACGCGCGCACACATTCTCCATGCTGAAACGTGAACACACAACCAGAAGTTGTGCACACTGAAACACGCAGGCACACCCCTCCCCAGATTGAAAAGCACACACAGACCAGAACCTGTGCACACACACAACCCAGACTGAAAAACACACACAAAACGAGCTGTGCAGACTGAAACACACACATATCAGACTGAAACACACACACACAGCCAGAACCTGTGCAGACTGAAATGCACACACACAAAATACTAGAAGCTACAGAAATTGAAACACACACCCCAAACTGAAACACACATACAAACCAGAACTAGTGCAGAATCTCTCTCTCTCTCTCTCACACACACACACACACACACACATATCCCTCGCCTCCATCCTACTCTCAGCCCCCCCCAGCCTCAGTTTACCCACTTGTCCTATGAGGGGTCTGGCCCAGACCCTCTAATGTACTGAGGGGTTCAGGGGCTCAGCCCCCCATTCCACAACACCGCCCGGGGCGCAGTCTGGAGACTGCGGCTGGGGCTGGGTGACCTCGCTGGGCCTCAGTTTCCTCTTCTGTAAAATGAGGAGGGGGTCTCGGACTAGACGGCCTTGGGACCACGGGGCTAAGACGCCGCCAAAGTTCAAAGGTCGGGCAAGCCGAGGCGAAGTCCAAGCCGGCCTCCCCCTCTTCCACCCCCGCCGGCCGGCCGGTCAGACGGACGGACAGCTTGGCCCGCCAGCCCCGAAGGGGTGGGGGGGGTCCGAGGAGCCCACCTTGAGCTGAGACTTGGAGACTTTGCCGCTGCGGTCCAGATCGAGCGCAGTGAAGGCGTGCCAGATGGCCTTGAGCAGCTCCTCCTTCAGGCCCCCCATGGCGCGGCCTTGAACCCCCGACCCCCACCCGAGCAAGACCACCCCAGCCGCCTCCTCCTCCGCCTCCGCCGCCGGGGCCCCGGGCTGCTCAGCCGCCGCCACCGCCCGCCAGCTCGCTCGCTCCCCCGCCCGCCGGGTCACCTGACCTTAGCCCCGCCCCGCCCTGCCCTCCCCCTCCGAGCTGGGAGGGGCGGGGGCTGCGGAGGCGCCGGGGGCGGAGTCTGAGTCCAGTTGCCGCGGCCGGAGCTCGGCGCTGCCCGGGGCTCCCCGGAGCGAAACTCCCGGCTCCCCGAGGCCCCGCCCCCTCCCCCCTCCGGGACCCCACTTCGCAAACCGTCGGAGCATCCCAGCCCAAGCACCCTTTCCACCCAGGGAAGCTTCGGGCCCCCTCGGCAGTGTGGGGAAACCGGCAAAACTGGAGTGGGTGGCTAGCCTCGGACTCTAGCTGCCTGGCCCTGGGCAAGTCGGCCTCACTTTCTTCCCCTGGAAAATAGGGGCATCATAATCGCCCCTACCTCCCAGGGAGGCTGTGAGGATCCCATGAGACGTACTTGGCAAGCACGCCTGGCGTATATAGGAGGTGCTTAATAAATGTTTGCTTCCTTCCTTTAAATTGGTATAATAAAACACATAGGGTTACAAAGGAAACTCATAATATTGAAATGCAGTTATCAAAATATTTTTGAAAGTTCACGAACCCCAGGTTAAGAACTCCTGCTTTGCACAAAGATCCCTCTCCCTCCCCCACCCCACCCCTGCCCAGTAATGGAAACCCACCACCTCGAGGGGTTTGGGTTTTTTTAAGCACAGTTTGGATTTGGGGGTTTTCCGGGGGTTTTCCCCTGACATGGAGCCCTAAATCTGCCTGTCTGCAACGTCGTCTTCCCCCCCCCCAATTTTTCCCTCTGGTGCCAAGAAGAAAAAGTATAATCTCATTCCCCCATAGAAGTCAAGAGTCATGGGATCATCGATTTAAAGTTTAGAAGCTGTCCAAAGAATTGGAAATTGAGGGGATGCCCATCAATTGGGAAATGGCTGAACAAGTTGTGGTATATGAGTGTAGTGGACCGCCCCCCCCCCCAAAAAAAAAAAAGAATTAGAAATTGGGGCAGCTAGGTGTCGCAGTGGATAGAGCACCGGCCCTGGAGTCAGGAGGACCTGAGTTCAATCCGGCCTCAGACACTTGACACTTACTAGCTGTGTGACCCTGGGCAAGTCACTTAACCCTCATTGCCTCACCAAAAAAAAAAAAAATGTTGAAAACTATCCTTACGTGTAACTGGGGGAAAAATACTATTAAGGGAAAAAAGTTTAGAAGTCATCTAGTCAATGAACCCCCTTCTTTTTACAAATGAGGAAACTGAGGCCCCCAGAGCTTGTGGGTCTTATCTAAATTCTGCATCTCCCCAGTCCCCTAGCACACAGGACAGGGTTAAAACTGCCAAAGAGATCCCGAGCTTTCCCAGACAGCCTCTAGGGTTCCATAGGGTGCAATAAATTAACATTTGTTGAAGTTGAAATAAAAGATTGCTTTTGGAGAAATCTTTACTCTTCTCCCTCCCCCCGCCCCTCCCCGCCCCATATAGATTCTGTAGATGTTCGGTGCTTCCCTGGGGATGATTTCACCAAACTCACTGGTAGTTTCCCCCCTCCTCCCACTAGTTAACTTGTTACCATATTTAGTCTCATTATCATTCACAAGTTCTACAAGTCCTAGAAGCATTGGGTTCCAGTCCTAAGTCTGACATTCATTAGTTAGTATAACTTTAACCTTAGGTCTCAGCTCAACTCAAAGCTTTCTATAAATGTCAAGTCCTGTTTTGTTCTGTTATACCGTAAACTCCCCTAGCAGTCATTGATGCTGTGCAAAGACAAGATGGAGATGCTTCCAAGAGGTGGGGGGTGGGGGGGGGGGAGGGAGGGTCTTGACTGGGGTGTCAAGGGAGGCTGTGTGGCTACTGTGGGGATATTAAAGAAAGGATCTCTTGCAGGAGATGCCATCTAAAAGCCCTTCCCGCTGTTTTGAACCTCATACAAGAACATATCTTGAGTCCCCTTTTACCCAGTGATCCCTTTGCCTTACCTACGTCCCAAGGTCAAGGGACCGAAAGGTCCACTACCCACCTCCATATTCACAACAAAGTGAACAGCCATCAAAAGGGGAATGACCAAACAAAAGTATGGTATATGACTGTAGATGAATACTGTTGAGGAGGAATTCAGAGAAATATAAGGGGAGACATGAAATTAGGCAGAAAGAAGGATGCAAAACCACGGAAGGCAATATGCACAATGACTACAATAATATAAAGTGAAAAGAAAAGAAAAAAGAAAATGAAGCTGAAAACTGTGCAATTATAATGACCAATATTAACCCTGGAGAAGAGTTGAGGAGGTTACCCTTCCTCCTTTCATTGGAGAGGTGGGGGGACTATGGTGCAAAATGTTGCATACCATGAGTGAGTTGGTTTTGCTTAACTTTTTTCTCTTTACAAAGGAGAGGGAGGGGCAGCTAGGGTGGCGAAGTTGGATAAAGCACCAATCCTGGATTCAGGAGTACCTGACGTTCAAAATCCGGCCCTCAGACACTTGACACTTACTAGCTGTGTGACCCTGGGCGAGTCACTTTAACCCCCATTGCCCTGCAAAAAACAAAAAACAAAACAAAGAAGTGGGGATGGGGGAAAAGGGAAGATGTGATGGAAAAGATAAAGGGCATCAGTATAGTTTAAAGAAAAAAGCCATAAAGGAATGCTGATAAATATAGCTATGCCCAGTTGGGGAGTTATGTGGAGAGAGGATATGGGCAAACTTACAAATTTGGGCAGACAAGAGGAAGATTTCATAAGGGAGGTAGTTTTCAGGGTTTTGAAGAAACTGTCATTTATGACCACAACTTTTGAAGTCCTTTTCTTTCATAACTGCTATAATGAGAAGGATGTGACGCTCACAGCCCCGGGACAATTACATATGTCTTCGCTCAAGTGTCATTCTCTTGTGCTTCTGCAAAATGAAGATGTAGGGAGAGCCAGAGCCTTGGAAGTATTAAACCTGGAAAGAGGTCATCTAGCCCAATCCCAATATTCTATGGAGAGAGAAACTGGTGGAGAGAAGAGAAGGAACTTACCCAAGGTCACACAGGAAATGGTGAGGCTGGGCTATGTCTTCTGACTCGGAGCCTAGGGTTTTGGGCACTATGTCATAGTTCCTTTCATAAAACCAGCAATTGATGGTGCTAGAAATGACTTGAGAGTCCAACTGAAAGAGTCCAAAGCATTCATTCTCTAGCCTCAGACACTTCCTAGCTGTGTGACCCTGGGCAAGTCCCTTCATGCTGTTTGCCCAGTTTCCTCATCTGTCAGATGAGCTGGAGAAGGAAATGGCAAACTACTCCAGTATCTCTACCCAAAAAAAAAAAACCAAAATGGGGTTAGATATGACTGAATAACAATAAGGGATAACAATGATGACAATGACAGTTGTCGTCATTGTACAAAGAATCAGAAGGACCAATGTTCAGGATTTCATATGACTGGTTCTGTATCCTTGAGCCTCAGTTTCCTTATCTGAAAAAAATCTCTGCACTGCCATGTGCACAGGATGCTGAGGATCAAAGGAAATAATCCTTGGAATCTGGAAAAAACATATGTATATGGAGCAGGGAAACAGAAAATCTGGGCACTGGTAATTCCCCCCTCCTCCCATTAGTTAACTTGTTACCATATTTAGTCTCATTATCATTCACAAATTCTACAAGTCCTAGAGTAATCCAGGGCTGTGTTTGGATATTTCTTCATAAATTGCTAAAATCTAAACATCTCTCGCTCTCAGTTAAGGTCAGAGCCCTCATCCCAGTTCACCAGATATTATTTATTTAATAAATACCTCTACCACTGCTGGTCAGTACCTTCTCTTCAAGTTCCAGTCTTAGAAAGTTGCCTGGAGGGGGCGACTAGGTGACGCAGTGGATAGAGCACCAGCCCTGGAGTCAGGAGTACCTGAGTTCAAATCCGGCCTCAAACACTTACTAGCTGTGTGACCCTGGGCAAGTCACTTAACCCCCCATTGCCCTGCAAAAAAACCCCAAACAAACAAACAAAAAAAAGTTGCCTGGAGTATTGAGATGTTAAATAATTTGCCCAGGATCATGAAGCAAATATAGGGGAGAGATAGAACTTCAGTCCATGTCATTTGGACTTTCTATCCACCATACTATAAGTCCTCTCTAGGTCCAGGCAACTTGACCTAGTCAAGACATGAAAAAGATTGACACATTTATTTAATAAACTGGAAGAATTCTTTCCCCATAAGCAGTGGGCTTTCAAGACTGTAGCAATAGAGAAGAGACAACCCCAAACTTCTTACGGTACCCTACAACCCTGAGTGGCAGATATGTTTCTAACATGGCTTTGGGAAGGTAAGCTTGAATGTACTCTCTACACATATATAAAGTAAAACTAACCCAATGAAGTAAAATTACTGTTTTCTCCAAACTGAGCCCAGAAAATCTGAATTCATGGGACAAAAAGTAGCCACCATCACTGATTTCCAAGGAAGTAATGTTTTTTGTTCTTTGGGGATTGTTTATTAAAAGCAATGGCTGGGGCAGCTAGGTGGCACAGTGGAAAAAGCACCAGCCCTGGAGTCAGGAGGACCTGAGTTCAAATCTAGCCTCAGACACTTGACACTTACTAGATGTGTGACCCTGGGCAAGGCACTTAACCCTCATTGCCCCACAAAAAAAAAGACATAAGGAAAAGAGGTATTAAAAAGGAAAGGAAGAGTGGCAAAGAGAGAAGAGGGTACCCTCAAAAGGCAAGAACAAGAGGAGGGAGGAAAGGGAAAAAGAAGAAAAGGGTGATATGAAAGTGAGAGAGAAATATTTTGTTTTCATTACATGGCCCAGGGGGCAGCTAGATGGTGCAGTGGATAGAGCACCGACCCTGGAGTCAGGAGTACCTGAGTTCAAATCCGGCCTCAGACACTTAACACTTACTAGCTGTGTGACCCTGGGCAAGTCACTTAACCCCAATTGCCTCACTAAAAGAAAAAAAAAAAAACATGGCCCAGAAGACTATAACCAATCTGTCACCATCTCTACTAAGTTTGGGGGGTTTTTTGGTTTTTGTTTTGGGGTTAAGTGAATTGCCCAGGGTCACACAGCTAGTAAGTGTCAAGTGTCTGAGGCCGGATTTGAACTCAGGTCCTCCTGATTCCAGGGCTGGTGCTTTATCTACTTCGCCACCAGCTGCCTCTACCAAGTTTTAACATTTCCTTTACCATCAGAAGAGTGATCCTTCGCTCCCCAAATCCCCCATCCCTCTGGGCTTGCCCTCACCTATGAACTTACCTCATTATGTATACATCAATATATCAAACACATAATAACTTACAAAAATTATTTGCATATATGTCTTACCCCTCTCCTGCTAGATTCTAAGCTCCTTGAGGGTAGGGACTGTGTATATTCTCATCTTTGTCTCCCCAGTGCCTTACGCACAGTAGGAGTTTTAATAAGTATCTGTTTTATTGAATGGAATTCAATGCCCATTCTTCTACATCAGCTCCTTCACAAGTCAGCAAGTTAGACATAACAAAAATGTTTAAACTCTGACTCTTGCTTGCCAAAGTCAAAGAATCTTGTTCCTGGGCACAATTACTAGCAAATTCCAGTCTGCAGAATAGGGTGGGAGGAATGGAGGGAGCTGGGAGACAGTGGCAAAGACCCTAAATTGGGGATCAAAAGACCCAAAGCTCTCATTCCCACTAGTTGTTACCTTAGACTGATCAGTTATTGATCATCTCAGAGTGTTTCTCTTCATCTGAACCCACATTATTCCTCCTGCTGGGTGCTATGTGAATCAAATTAAGTCACTTATGTAAAACGTTGTACAAATATCAAGTACTTGGAGCAGCTAGGTGGCACATTGGTTAAAGCACCAGCCCTGGATTTAGGAGGACCTGAGTTCAAATCTGGCCTCAGACACTTGACACTTACTAGCTGTGTGACCCTGGGCAAGTCACTTAACCCCAACTGCCTCACCCCCCCCCAAAAAATATATATACATATATGTATATATACACACACACATATATCAGCTACTTTTCTTATTGCCAGCCTAGATTGATGGCTCAACTCCTTTCTGGTTCTAACCACCAGATGACACTCCTTCCCCTTTTCTCTGTCTCTGGAGGCTCTAAGGAGGCACTTCAAACCCTGTTCTCCCAAGACCAGGGGAAATGACCAGAGTATCCAGAACCACCTCTGGCTCACCACTTTCATGATCCTCATAGACGAGCAACCGAGACAAGTTAGGCCTGCCAAACATGTCAGTTAACTCTTGAGTCTTTCTCTTCCTAAAAGGTCATTGCTGTCCCTAATCACTGCCTGTGATCTGACAACAGGAAGCAAGGTCTACTGGCGGGCTACCTAACTGTTTTGGCAAAGATCCCAACACCCTCCTCCCTCACCCTACTCACCCCATCATCTTCTTTTGTTAACAATACAGGGGAAAAGATTTGTGGACAAAGTTCTGAGGAGGGAGAGAAAAGGTGGATGCCTGCCTCCATCACCTGAATTCAGTTAATTTTAATTTAACAAACTTTTACTGAAGAATGAATCCCCAACTTTGACCTGACCGGGTAAGGTGAATGAGATGGCTTTTCTGAATCACGGGGACAACAGCCTCTATGGAAAACCGCTTAGAAAGTCAAGTCCACGAGCATTTCTTAAGTTTTTTTTAGTTTCCAGGCTAAATACAGGTTAGATACAAAATGGGCAAAAAAGGGGCAAAAGTCACTCATCTAAAGGAACTCACATCCTACTGGGAGAGATGACATGCAAACTATGTAAAAACAAGATCTATGCAGGATGGATCAGAAATAATCTCAAGAGAAGACTTGGAAAGACTTTTTTTTTTTTTTGGTAAGGCACTTGGGGGTTAAGTGACTCACTCAGGATCACACAGCTAATAAATTTCAAGTATCTGAGGCTGGATTTGAACTCAGGTTCTCCTAACTCCAGAGCCAGTGCTCTATCCACTGTGCCACCTCGCTGTCCTGAAAGATTTCTACACAAAGTGGGATTTGTAATTGAGACAGGAAAGAAATGAGGGAAGGAGGAAAGTGAAGGTGAAGAAGGGGACAGTTCTAGGCATCTTAGTCAGTGAAAATGGCCTGAGTAAGGGGGCAGCTAGGTGGTACAGTGGATAAAGCACAGGCCCTGGATTCAGGAGGAACTGAGTTCAAGTCCTGCCTCAGACACTTAACACTTACTAGCTGTGTGACCTTGGGCAAGTCATTTAACCCTCATTGCCCTACCATGAAGGAATGAATAAATAAATGAATAAGTAAGTAAGTGAATAAATAAATTTTGGGGGCAGCTAGGTAGTGCAGTGGATAAAGCACTGGCCCTGGATTCAGGAGGATCTGAGTTCAAATCCGGCCTCAGACACTTGAGACTAGCTGTGTGACCCTGGGCAAGTCACTTAATCCTCATTGCCCTGCAAAGAAAGGAAGAAAGGAAGAAAGGAAGAAAGGAAGAAAGGAAGGAAGAAAATGTCCTGAGTCAGGAGATAGTGTCTTTAGTGAGGAACAGCTCAGAAGCCAGAGTTACTGGAAGAGAGTAAATTGTAAGGAAACTAGAAAAGTAGGAAGAATCAAGATTAAAAAGGAATTTAAAATCCGAGGATTTTATATTTGATCCTAGAGGTTTAATAGGAAGCTGCTGAAGTTTATTGACTGGTGAGGGTGACATGGTCTGACCAGCACCTTAGGAAGGTCCTAAACTTTTTCTCTCCTTTGACCCAGTAATGCCACTAAATGGACCAGACATCTATCCCACAGAGGTCAAGGGTAGAAAAAGAAGCTCCTATATGTACTAAAGTATTCATAGAAGCTCATTTTGTGGCAGCAAAAACTAGAAACAATGTTCCCATCAACTATGGAATAGCAAAACCAATTGTGGAATGTGAGTATTATAGAATATTATTATACTGGAAAAAACAACTATGAGGGCATTGTGATTGCCTAATTATTAATAATTAGAGAAGCATGGAAAGACTGTAGCAACAGATGCAAGGTGCAGAAGCAGAAATGGAGAGGATTAGGCACAGTACAAATGAAGACAACACTAAAGGGACATCAGATTCATTGTTGTTCAGTCATGTCTGACTCCGTTACTCCATTTGGGGTTTTCTTAGCAAAAATACTCAAGTGGTTTGCTATTTCCTTCTCTCGTTTTATAGATGAGGAACTGAAACAAACAGAGTTGTGATTTGCCTAGGGTCATACAGCTCATAAACATCTGAGATGAGATTTGAACTCAGGAAGAGTTTTCCTAACTCCAAGTCCAGCATTCTATCTACTTCACCACCTAGCTGCTCTAAAGAACATCACAGCCCAGATTAAATGCAATTACTAGCCTTGATTGCAGAGGACTGATGATGAAACAGATTTTCTTCCTCTTGGAAGAGAGATTATGAACTACAGGTGTAGAATGTCACATAAGCCATCAGATATACTAATTATCTTGATTGGTTTTGCACAACTTGTTTGTTTTTCTTTACTTATAAATAAGGGAGGATTTGAAAGGGGTGGGGTGTAAGGTGGGGTGAGGTGATAATGAGAAATGAATATGGTGTAAAAAACAAGAATCATCAAGATGTTAAATAAATATAGAGGACAATTAAAATAAGTGGCATAAATAAGTCACATATCTATAACACTTTTAAGGTATACAAACAGTTTAAGTTTGTATAGCATAGAGGGCAGCTAGATGGCGCAGTGGATAGAGCATCAGCCTTGGAGTCAGGAGGACCTGAGTTCAAATCCAGAAACTTGACACTTACTAGCTGTGTGACCTCGGGCAAGTCACTTAACCCCAATTGCCTCACCAACAAAAAAAATTTTTTTAAGTTTGTATAGTGTACAAAGAATGGTATAAATACTATTATCCCTCTTTGCAAAAGATGTTTGCTCCTTGGAAGGAAAGCTGTGGAAAATATGGACGGCATACTAAAACTCAGAGACATCACATTGCTGACAAATGTCTGCATAGTCAAAGCTATGGTTTTTTCCGTTAGTAACATATGGCTGGGAGAGTTGAACTATTAGGAAAGCTGAGGACAATCTATGCTTTTGCAAGTCATTCCCCCAATTGAGAAATGGTCAAAGTATATGAGTTTTCAGATGAAGAAATTAAAGCTATCCATTGTCATATGAAAAAATGCTCTCAATCATTATTGAATAGAGAAATAAAAATTAAAACTACTCTGAGATACCACCTCACACCTATCCAATTGGCTAATAAAACAAAAAAGGAAAGGGATAAATGTTGGAGAAGATGTGGGAAAATTGGAACACTAATGCATTGTTGGTGGAGTTGTGAACTGATCTGACCATTCTGGAAAGTAATTTGGAACTATGTCTAAAGGGCTATAAAACCCTTTGACCCAGAAATACCACTATTAGGTCTATGTCCAAAGAGATCATAAAAAAGGGGAAAAGACTCACGAGTACAAAAATATTTATAGCAGTTTTTTTGTGTGTGTTGGCAAAGAATTGAAACCGAGGGGATGCGCATCAATTGGGGAATGGCTGAAACAAGTTGTGTTATATGAATGTAATGGAATACTATTGCGCTGTAAGAAATGATAAGCAGGCAGATTTCAGAAAAACCTGAAAAGACTTGCGTGAACCAGTGCTGAGTGAAGTGAGCAGAACCAGGAGAACATTGCACAGAGTAACAGTAACAACTGTGCACTGATCAACTATGATTGACTTAGCTCTTCTCAGCAATACAGTGATCCAAGACAATTTCAAAAGACTCATGTTGGAAAAGGTTCTTCACATCCACAAAAAGAACTATGGAGTCTGAATGCAGATCGAAACATATTATTTTCACTTAATTGTTGGGGTTTTTTGTTTTTTCTTTCTTGTGGTTTTTCCCTTTTGTTCTGATTTTTCTCTCACAACATGACTAATGTGGAAAGATGTTTAACATGATTGTAGTGTATAACCTATATCAGATCGCTTGCTGTCTTTAGCACGGGGAGGGAAGGGAAGGAGGGGGAAAAATTTGAACTCAAAAACCTTACACAAATGAATGTTGAAAACTACCTTTACATGTCATTGGGAAAAATAAAATAAAATATTATTTTTAAAAGATTCAATACTCTTGAACTGTGGGGCTAGAGAAGACTTTTGAGAGACCCTTAGACAGCAAGGAGATCAAATCAGTCAACACTTGAAGAAATGTATTCAGATTGTTCATTGGAAGGTCAAATACTGAAGTTGAATCTTAAATACTTTGGGCACATAATGAGAAGATGGGATTGATTGGAAAAAGACCCTGATTTGGGGAAAGATTGAGGGCAAAAGGAGAAAGGGATGGCAGAAGATGAGATGGTTAGATAGTGTTATGGAAACAACACGAACCTTGACAGACCAAGAAATGGTGGAAGATCAAAGGGCCTGGCATGCTATGGTCCATGGGGTCATGAAGAGTCAGACACAACTGAACAAATGAATTACATCAGCAGATGACATCATTGCTCAATAATTACTGAATTAATAATAATATTATCCCTAGAACCTTTCGGCACATTTACTCTTTAGCAAAGATATTCGTTTCGGGGCAGCTAGGTGGCACTGGCCCTGGATTCAGGAGGACCTGAGTTCAAATCCAGCCTCAGAAACTTAACACTTATTAGCTGTGTGACCTTGGGCAAATCACTTAACCCTCATTGCCCCGCAAAAAAAAAAAAAAAAAGATATTCGTTTCTTGTGTTGATAGATTTTTGGGGGGAAATACAATGTCAATGCTTGCATCAAGTATATAAACATATTCAAAGAGGTCCTTGGTGTTCTCATTCTTTGGAAATAGACATGTGATGCCTTCAATTAAGAAAGTTGCAATCATGCTTCCTTCTGAGAGGAAGCTGGTGAAATACGTTGCTAATAATCTACATACCACCGTAAAATTTGAGCCAATAATCATTGGACTGGCCACTGTCCAGTTTTGCAGAAAGACTAGAGTTCCAGTAAACTTTCCTTAACATAACTGTTTGGTTGTTTATTAACACCAATGATATGCAAGTTTCCTGTTTCTCATTTGACCCAACTTTTATTTTCATCCTATGGGACTTCTTGTGACCAGATATAGACCACCCTTCTTCTGACCACAAATATTCCATATCTACCTTCTTCGGTAGTTCTTTTGTTTATCATTATCATTATTAATTATTATTACATGTACATTTGGATGGTTGTTGATGTTGCCTGAAATCAGGAGACCTGATGGATTCTTAGTTCTGAAACTTATTAACAGTATGACCTTGGGATAATCTTGTGCCTAGTGACCAATGATTGGCTGAGTTCTAGACTACCATTTGTAGGAATGGTACTACCTCTGGGGAAGCAAGCAGAATGACCATGAATGAACATAATGAGGGTCCAGTGATTGATGGCACTCTCTACATAATTGTCCTGTATTGACACATGACTGAGATTAGAGTAGACAGGGAACATGGGAATTCAGTGGAAAGAGCAGGACTGACCAAGGGGACTGACCAAGGAATCTCCAAATACATACCAGCTTTGTCACTTATTGCCTGGGCGAGCTCTCTGGCCCTAAGGTTTGTCCATCAGTTAAAACAGGGGATGATAATGTCCACCCCAGAATAAGGCTGTTTGTTGTGAGGCTTAAATGAAATGGTCTTTGTTAATTGCTATACAGAAGTAAGGGAGTATGATGGTCATTAAGGGAGGCTCCCCAAACTTGAAAGAGAATTAAAATATAGGGTTCTGAGTCCCAGAGTCAGGGGTGGAGAGTTTCTACTTTATCTTTCCCATCCAATTCATACCTGCTTAAGAATCCCCTCTAAGAAATCCCCAACAAGTGCTCATCCAGCTTTCTCTCGAGGACCCCTAATTAGAGTGGGGCTTCCTAGCCTCTCAGGAGTCATGGACCCCCCTTGTCAGCCTGATGGGGCCTATGGGCATTTTCTCAAAACAATGTGTTGCATACATTCATCATTAAAGGAAATGTTTTGATCAGAAGTTAGTGAAAATCAGGGGACAGCTAGGTGGCTCAGTGGATAAAACACCAGTCCTTAATTCAGGAGGACCTGAATTCAAATCCAGTCACAGACACTTGACATTTACTAGCTGTGTGACCCTGGGCAAGTCACTTAATCCTCATTGCCCTGCAAAAACAAAAACAAGTGCCCCAATACAAATATACTTTTTAAAAAAGAAGTTAGAAAAAATCAAAACCCACCCAAATTCATGAACCTGCTGAAATTTATCTCCAGGCCCCCAGGTTAAGAACCCTGGAACCAGGGGGTGCTGATTACCTCAAAACGGTTCCCTACACTTTGGAATTGCCTTCATTGTTATGAAGTTTAATAAATTAATTACGTTTTTGTTTCTCTCTCACCCACTCTTCTTCTTGTGTGTAACAAGAGATTAAATCTGAGTCGTCACCTCTCTGCCCCATCCTATGAGATCACAGGACAGAGATCGTCATCCGAAAAGGGAGCCTCTCTCAAAGCCAGGCCTGTGCTGTAACCCCAGTAAGGCAGTTTTAGTGATCTCATGAAACTGCTTCATAATGGTGAGTGATTGAAGCTCAGCAGCATAGAGTCTTGTCAAAAGGAAGGGCCTGAGGGGCAGCTAGGTGGCACAGTGGATAAAGCACAGGCCCTGGATTCAGGAGGACCTGAGTTCAAATCCGGCCTCAGACACTTGACACTTACTAGCTGTGTGACCCTGGGCAAGTCACTTACCCCTCATTGCCCCACCAAAAAAAAAAAAATGCAAAAGGAAGGGACCTCTTTCCATGCAGCTGAGAAGAATGAGGCTCTCCCATCCTTCAACCCATCTACCTTGGGTGACTTTTCTAGACTTTTCCCCCAGTGAACCATGTAAGCCCCAAACCTATCTGTTTTGGGGGCCTAGGATTCATGTGTATGGGTCCTAGCTTCTTAGCTGTTCAGTGCTTTCCGAGGGCAGGGACCATGTTGTCTGTTTTACCTTCAGTATTTAGGGTCTACCATATTCAGAATGCAATGCTGGAGACTAGGATTAATACAGACTTCAGATAAGAGCCAATGTCTGCCTTCGTGGAGTGTATAGTCTTTATTTTTCTTACTTTCTACTCATCTTTATTGGGGGAAAGGTGGAAAAATAAAAGCCTGACCAAAAGTGAGAGTTTCCTGTGTCTTACACGATTTCTTTCTTTCTTTCTTTCTTTACATGTTTTAAATTTTAAGTTTCAAATTCCCTCCTTCTAGCCTCTCCCCATCCATTCAGAAGGCAAGCAATAATACCTATTATGTATGTGAAATCATGCATATTAGCCATGTTGCAAAAAAAAAAGAAAGAAAAATAAAATGGAAAAAATAGAGTATATGGTCTTATAAGGAAAACATGTACACTACTACTTTTTTTGTTTTGTTTTATTTGTTTTGGGGTTTTTTTTTGGACAGGGCAATGAGTGTTAAGTGACTTGCCCAGGGTCACACGGCTAGTAAGTGTCATGTCTGAGGCTGGATTTGAACTCAGGTCCTCCTGAATCCAGAGTCAGTGCTTTATCCCTGGCGCCACCCAGCTGCCCCCACACTACTACTTTTTTATGACAGACCCCTAGGGCTCAGGATGGTCCCAGCATCAGAGAGCAATGGATGGAGCCCTGGCTGAGAGGAGATAAGGAGTTGAACAGGGGGGATCTTGGGAAAGGAGAACAATAGACATATCAAGACCTGGGGGACAGACGGTCCCCTGTAAATCTCTCTTGCCTGAATGTCCTTAGTTCCTCCCACCTATCCTTGTATGGTGTGATCTTAAGGTCCTTTGTGATCCTCCTCTCTGTCACAGACTCCAAGATGGAGTCACTCCAAGATGATCCCTCCCCACCACCCAAGAACCCCAAAATTCCTCCTGTCCAAGTTCCTCCTCTTGGATAGTCCTCCTTGTGGTATTAACAGCTCTCCCTCATTGCTTCCTCCACCTTCTGAAGAACAAAATTGTCACTAAGGCAAAAGCCAGTTCTTAGTTGCTCTGTTTTTTGGTAGAGAGTTTGGTCCAGGGGGTGTCTTTCACATTATGACTTGCCCTGCAAAGTGGCAGTTAGGTAGTGCAGTGGAAGAGGCACTGGCCCTGGATTCAGGAGGACCTGAGTTCAAATTCGGCTTCAGACACTTGACACTTAGAAGCTGTGTGACCCTGGGCAAGTCATTTAACCCTCATTGCCCCACCCAAAACAAACAAACAAAAGAAATGACTTGCCCTGCTTTAAGTGTCTCCCAGCTCCAATCTATCCATCACGCAATCGGCAAAGTGGTTTCCTAAAGCATAGCTCTGACCATGTCACTCCCCTCCCTTCCCAGTAAACTCCAGTGGCCCTTTATTCCCTAGAGGATAAATTAATTCCTCTATGATATTAAAAGCCCTTCACAACCTGGCCCCAGCTTGCCTTTCCAGAAAAACTATACATTTCTCCCTTCATGTACTCTATGATCTAGCCAAGTTGGCTTCTAGCTATTCTTCACATCTCTAGTGTCTTTGCACTGGCTGACATGCCCTGGATGGTATCCCTACTCCTCTCTGCCTTTTAGAATTCCTACTCAAATGAGGATGAAGTCTTTTACCGATGCCACCAGCCATGAAGTGCTAATGCCTTCCTATATGTATATGTGTATATATATATATATATATATATATATATATATATATATATATATATATATATATATATATATATATATACATACATACCCATATTTGTGTCTAATGATAGCCATCTCTAGGGTGGAGTAAGAGGAAGGAAGAGGAAAAAAAGAAATTTACATGATAACTTTATTATATGTTTAAAAGGAATAGCAAGTTGTACATAATAGATTTGCAGTTTCATGTGTAATCATCTTTTTTATTATACTATGTTGTGGAGATGCTCATTTTATTCCATAAATTATAAATTAAATAAATTTTTGTTTTTAAGGTTTTTACTGATACTCAGCCACAGGGTGTTAATGCCTCCCCTTTACCCCCTCCTAATAAATTTGTGTTTATTTTGTATATTATTTTATTTTATTTTTTTGTGGGGCAATGAGGGTTAAGTGACTTGCCCAGGGTCACACAACTAATAAGTGTCAAGTGTCTGAGGTCACATTTGAACTCAGGTCCTCCTGAATACAGGGCTGGTGCTTTATCTACTGTGCCACCTAGCTGTACCATATATATATATTTTTTTTAATATATCCATACACATACTGTAGAATGCAAACTCCTTGAGGGTAGGGATTTCTTCACTTTCGCTTTTGTATCCCTAACATCTATCCTAGTACATGATGCACAGCAGGCTCTGAGAAATGCTTGCTGATTGACTTTGTTCTGGATTTGTGATCTACTTGCCAATCTCTTCATCTCTTTACTCTTTCTGTCCAGGTGATTTACAATACGCTGCGTTGAGAATATTGCTTCTCTATCACTGTGTTGATCTTCATCCAAAGGTTCTCCATTTCTGTTCCCCCTCTGCCAGACTTCCTCACATGATTATATCTTATTGATGTCATTATAATATCCCATTAATATAACATACTATTATCATCACCCTATGCATTTTGCTCCTTTTTTTTTTTTTTTTTGGTGAGGCAATTGGGGTTAAGTGACTTGCCCAGGGTCACACAGCTAGTAAGGGTTAAGTGTCTGAGGCCAGATTTGAACTCAGGTCTTCCTGAATCCAGGGCCTGTGCTTTATCCACTGAGCCACCTAGCTGCCCCTATTTTTCTCCTTTTGAATGTTATACCCTTATAATCCCATATTCCAGTGATGGGTCTCATCATCCCACCAAGTCTAAGTGATACTTGTGAGGTTGGATTTGCCTCCTTGAATTAGGACCGATAGGTCATCTTACTCATTACCCATCTTTGGTGTGTGTGTGTGTGTGTGTGTGTGTGTGTGTGTGTGTGTGTACAGGCCTTCGTATCTGTGCCTTTGAGATCAGGATTTGGCTTTCTAATTCCCTTGTCAGATTTTTGGTTTCTGTGAATCACTGGGTGTCTCTATTACCATTCTTCCCAGGTTGCAGCTACCCTCTCTGGTATCTAGTAACCCTCTCTCGGTTGTTGTTGTTGTTGAGTCATTCAATCGTGAACAACTTTTTGTGACCCCATGGGTCATAGCACATCAATACTGTCCATGGGGGTTTCCTTCTCCAAGTGGATTAAGGCAAATAAAGATTAAATGACTTGCTAGTAAGTGTCTGAGGTTGGATTTAAACTCAGGTCCCAACCCAGCATTCTATCCACTGAGCCACCTAGCTGCCTATCTGGGTAGATGTATGTAAAGGTTTTTCCCTCTCCCTTTTCAATTAAGATCCCTTTGATTCAATTTGTAAAACTCCAGGTAAATATATTTTCTTTCTTGCTCTTTCTTATTTTTCTTTGTTTGTTTCTTTCTTTCTTTCTTTTTGCGGGGCAATGAGGGTTAAGTGACTTGCCCAGGGTCACACAGCTAGTGTCAAGTGTCCAAGGTTAGATTTGAACTCAGGTCCTCCTGAATCCATGTCTGGTGCTTTATCCATTGCACCACCCAGCTGTCCCCCATGGAAATATTTTCATTGGCACTTGTTAGATACAGTACATCACTGGTTAAGTGCCCCTTATTCCAATATGTAGCCTCTAGATACTCTCCCAAATATATAGTACCTCCCAAAGTTACTCTGGATTGTAGTCCTGTGTGGTATAGCCAATACTCAGAAAACTCGCTCCACTTATGCATTTACTTTTGGGGGGGGTGAGGCAATTGGGGTTAAGTGACTTGCCCAGGGTCACACAGCTAGTATGTGTTAATCGTCTGAGATAGGATTTTAACTCAGGTCCTCCTGAATCCAGGGCCGGTGCTCTATCCACTCATACATTTACTTTTTTTGTTTTGTTTTGTTTTGTTTGTTTTTTGATTTGGTTGGGCAATGAGGGTTAAGTGACTTGCCCAAGGTCACATAGCTATTAAGTGTCAAGTGTCTGAGTCTGGATTTGAACTCAAGTCTTCCTGAATTCAGGGCCAGTGCTTTATCCACCACGCCATCTAGCTGGCCCCATACATTTACTTTTAAATAAGATCCACTAATGCATTTACTTTTACCACCCAAAAGACATATTAGTTCAATTATTTATACATATCTATTTAATCAGACAGGATGGTAAATAAAGGAACAAGAAAATATTCCCCATTCATAATAGCACGCTCTACCAAATGTGACCATATCACCAGAGGAGAAAGGTAGACATCTAGAGACCATGTGTGGCCAGGGAACATTCGTGGAAGGTATACATACAAGGAACACTCATGAACAGGGAACATCTATGAAAGGACACATGACAGGCGCCTGTGTTGTTAGAGTATAAACCTGAAGGGCACATACATGTAGTCTGGGTGCACGTGTAGCCAGGGTAGTTTGTACCTCTGATTGTGCAGAGGTACAAATGTCTTCTGGTGACGCCATCACGCTGTCCTCTACTGGTTGACACATCACGTCCCCTGGGAGTCTGTTGTTCTTTATTTCCATCTGCAGGGCATTGACTCTTCAGTGTCATCTTCTACGCTCTGCCCCCATTGACTAAGGTACAGTGACTAGAAAGTCTCTCTCTGACAAGAGCAGGCTGACTGGTTATCTTTTTAGTGCCCTTAAGGTCTTCAGTCTCTTGCCTAGGACTTCATCATGTTCATCAATAATATAGATTCCTCCTAGCAATATTGTTTGTCTCTGCACGAATCACCCAAAGGAGGAAGAAGTAATCAGGTTGAACAAGTTCGAGAAGCTTTCCCTGTCACATGTCAGACAAAAACACGTTGCCATGTTGACAAATAGCCTCAAAACATCTTTACAGGGGGAGCGGCTAGGTGGCGCAGTGGATAAAGCACCGGCCCTGGATTCAGGAGGACCTGAGTTCAAATCTGGCCTCAGACACTTGACACTTACTAGCTGTGTGACCCTGGGCAAGTCACTTACCCCTCATTGCCCCACCAAAAAAAAAAAAAAAAGAAAGAAAAAGAAAATGACCTGAGCCCCAAACTGAATAGGAACATCAGACTGAAGAAGGAAAAGAAAGGGGGAGAATGGGGTGAGGGAAGAAAGAAAAGCAGAGTGCAAGAGACAGAGAGAATAAGGAAGCAAGGAGTGGAGCTTAGTGAGGTATGAATGTGGACCTATCAGGAAGAAGAGAAAACATAGGCTCGGAATTGTCAGAAATTCAGTGTCAGAAAACTTCCAGACCCTAGAGTCTGTGAGATTTTGGGAACAGATCACTAATGAGAATGTGGGACTATCTAGAAAGACTTTTTCAGTATAGAGTAGTTAAAGGTGAACTCTTTGGGCATTTGGCTGACCCTGCATTTCTTCAAAAGGCCAAGACTGTGGCTAGAAAGACATAGAAAATCACCTTGCCCTTTGCGCTTAACTTGGTTTCTGAGTTTTCCCCGCTCCTGCCTATGTGCATGGGAAAGTAAAAAGAACTTAGAGTGTATAAAATAGGGATTCCTAGAACCCTAGAATGCTTTGGGAGATACTGAGTAAATAGCCCTTAAATCGATGATAACTAGGTGTTACCTAGCCTTCAGAGGTTAAAAGTGAAATTCATAGGCAATGTTTGTCATAAGCTAGAGTGAGGTCTGCCACAAAGATTCAAGCCCAGGCACCAAGAAGTTCTATGCAAACAAAAGATTTATCCTGAGGGCATTAACTAGCTTGGACCCTAACTGCTCTGTATCCTAATGAGCTCGGTGCCGGGGCCAAAGAATGTCCTGAAGGAACTAGGAAAGCCTTTTAGACAAAACTGAACATCAAAAGACTGGTCATTCCACAAAGGAAAAAAGCCAGAAGGACTCCCCCCAATCCCGACTAAGGAGGGACCATTGCTAATCATATGGAGGGGGCAAAGGTTGCTACTTTTCTAAAGGAACAAAATAATGATAATAATAAATAATAATAATAATAATAATTCCTTCAAGGTCTAAAGCGTCCATTCTCCTCTGAAGGTAGAGATTGCACTATCTTCTCCACAGCTCAATGACATCATTAGAAGTCAGCAGCAGGGGGCAGCTAGGTGGCGAAGTGGTTAAAGCACCGGCCCTGGATTCAGGAGGACCTGAGTTCAAATCCGGCCTCAGACACTTGACACTTACTAGCTGTGTGACCCTGGGCAAGTCACTTAACCCCAATTGCCCCGCAAAAAAAAAATAAAAAAAGAAGTCAGCAGCAGCCCTACCGATTCAAAGGATAAGTTTCTGTGCCCTCTGGCAAGTGTTTCCTAGGTGTGCACATCTCTTTTCATGTTCTTTATATACTTCTATGGGGGCAGCATCAGGCATGGAGTCAGGAAGTCTCACCTTCCTGAGTTCAACTTTGGCCTCAGATGCTTACTAACAGTGTGACCCCGAGCAAGTCACTTCACCCTGTTTTCCTCAGTTTTCTCATCTATAAAACAAGTTGGAGAAGAAAATGCCAATTACTCCAGTATCTTTGCCAAAAAAAAAAAAAACCCAAATGGGGTCCCAAAGAGATAACTGAAACAACCAAACAACATGTGTCCATTCTTACCTGGGGTAGTCTCCTCTGAAGGAACTAACCTGTGAGTAGGGTGTAGGGAAGCAGGATGGCCCCAAATGTTACAAATCTACAATGCTCTTGCCTGGAAACACGTGAATGAGATGGTTCATCAGTCCTTATCAGCCTAAGATTTTAGGAGACAGCAATAAGCAACACTGATTCGGTCTAGTATTTTTCGCTTAATTGTTCATGTCCCTCTTGTGCAGCTCCATGATTTGGGGCCATGGTGAGCCATTCAACCAAAAAGCATGTATTCAGTACTTACTATATGCCAAGTGCCAGTGCACATTCCATGGAGGAGAATAGATTCTACCAGGCTCTTTTAGTTCAAAGCCTGAGGATACAGACAAAAGTATAACAATGCTTACCCTCAAAAAGCTTACATTCCATGGGAGAGACAACATGTACATAAAATATAGGTAAACACAAAACAGATACAAGGTAATCTGGGGAAGGTGGGTACTAGAAGCTGAGGAGATCAGAAAAATTCTCATATAGAAGATGACACTTGAGTTGAGACCCACAGGAGACTAGGGTTCCTAAGCTGTGGAAGTAAGAAGGGAGTGCCTTTCAGGCATGTAGTAGGAAGAGTAAGAAAGCCATTTTGACTAAACCACAGGGTACAACAGGAAGGGGATTAGTATGGAATAAGTCTGGAAAGGTAGGTTGAGGACAGATTGGAAAAGGTTTTAAATACCAAACAGAGAAGTTTATATTTGATTCTAGAGATAATAAATGGAAGTCACAGGAGTTTCTGGAGTAGAGACGTGACAGGTGGCAGCTGTGTGGAGGATGGATTGGAATGGGGAGAGACTTGGCCAGTTAGGTTATAGTTATATATCAGGTGATGAGAGTCTAAACTAGGGGGTCAAATAGAGAGGAGGAGAGAGCTACAAGGGTTGTCTCGGAGGTAGAAACAATGCTCGACAATGGATTGGATATGTGGGATGCTGAAGGAGGGTTGATGAGAGTCAAGGATGACATTAAAATAACAAACCTGAGGGCAGCTAGGTGGCGCAGTGGATAGAGCACCGGCCCTGGAGTCAGGAGTACCTGAGTTCAAATCTGGCCTCAGACACTTAACACTTACTAGCTGTGTGACCCTGGGCAAGTCACTTAACCCCAATTGCCTCACTAGAAAAAAAAAATAACAAACCTTTGTGACTGAAAGGATGGTAAAGCCTTTGACAAAAATTAGAAAGTTTGAAAGAAGGGTGGGCTTGGGGGGGACAGATAGAGTTCTCTTGGGAACATGGTGAAGTTAAGATGTCTCTATGACATCTAGTTTGGAACGTGTAATAAATCGTGATAGGGGATGGGAGCTCAGGAGAAAGACCAATGATGGGACCTTCTCCTTAGAGATCTTCATTAAATCCATGGGACCTGCTAGGTGGGCCAATGGACTGGAAGTGTATGCCATTACACTGGCTGCTTTCTCCTAGAAGGAAATCAGATGAGATGTCCTTGTAAGGGAAAACAACCTGTTAATTCATTTCCACTCCCCCTTTCTCCACTGGTACTTTGTTCTCCTGGCTTGTTGTTTGTCCTTCATTCATCGAGGTATGTCTTGACTTGCACTGAATTGGATTTAAGTGAGGGAGGGCTGTGCAAGGTCACAAGCCTCACTGTCTCCTCCAGAGCCAGTGGCAAGATATATATCAGGACGACTGGAGATAGCCCCAGATGTTTAAGGCAATTGGGGTTAAGTGACTTTCCCAGGGTCACACAGCAAGTCAGTGTCTCAGGTGAGATTTGAATTCAGGCCTTCTTGACTCCAGGGCCAGTGCTCCATCTACTGCAGCACCTCGTTGCCCCTTCTCTTGGGTTACAAGGTCAGGGAACAAAGGCACAAAACTTACTTTCTCCTTCTTTATCTCTCCTGTCCTCAGGTTTCACTTCTCCAAAATGAGGCCCTTTCAAGATGTAAAGACTAGAACCCTTAGGTCTCACTCTTTCCTCCTATTTTATAAGATCTTTGGTGGGGTGGGTAGGTTAAGGAACAAAAGGAAGTGGTTTCCCCAAAGCAGGAAATTCTGCCCGAAGGTCATCCACGTCCTCTGAGATTCTGGCCCACGGAAGAGTCAGAAAAACTCTTGGGAATTCCAAATGTGTTGACCCCTTGCCCATTTTCGTTTTCACTAAAGTCCCTTTTGTTCTTTTGTTTGTTTTTAATTATGCAAACAACAAAACCAAAAAACCCTCTAGCCCAAGTTCCAGTGGTTCTGAACCTACAGAGTCAAGTTCAAAGCTTGAGGCATTTTCAATAGCATCTTATTTCTCTTGTTCATTTTTACTCCCACTCAATTTAAAAGACTGACTTCACTTGGGCATAAATATTCCATTTCATGTATAATTCCTTGTATTGTTTGCCTTCTCAATAGGTAGAGGAAGGACTGGAGGGAGGGACAGAATTTGGAACTGAAAATAAAAATGAAAAAACAAACAAAACAAAACAAAAATCATTCAGTTGCTGAAATGGCTAACAGACCCTGGCAAGGAACAACACCAAAATACTGAAGAATTTCACAAGGACTAATATGAATAATAAAACATAACAATAGGGGGGCAGCTAGATGGCACAGTGGATAAAGCACCAGCCCTGGATTCAGGAGGACCTGAGTTCAAATCCAGCCTCAGACACTTAACACTTACTAGCTGTGTGATCCTGGGCAAGTCACTTAACCCTCATTGTCCTGCACCAAAAACAAAAACATAACAATAGCCCACCCTCCCACCATCCCCAAAAAGGGGATGAGTACAATCTCATCCCCTTTTCCCCCAAAGTAGTTTGGGAAATGAACTCTTCCACCACCCCAGTGCAGAACGCATATGCAAGATTTCTCTCTATAACTGGAATCAAAATCTTCAGTCCTGGCAGGCAGCCTAGGCCTCCTTGCCTGAAAACTATTCCTGATAGTAAGTGTTGCCTGCTGCTTGTTGGTCTCCACAAAGTTTCTGGCTCTGTCCTGCATGGCCCTGATCTGGTACTGAAGAGTGCATCTAGGATAGGCTATGCTGGTAAATGTTTCTTTTTTTTTTTTCTTTTAGTGAGGCAATTGGGGTTAAGTGACTTGCCCAGGGTCACACAGCTAGTAAGTGTTAAGTGTCTGAGGTCGGATTTGAACTCAGGTACTCCTGACGCCAAGGCCAGTGCTCTATCCACTGCGCCATCTAGCTGCCCCTACTGGTAAATGTTTAACAGCTCTCGGAAATACAAAATACATTTGACCCATTTTTTAAAGTTTAACTTTAACTTAATTTAAGTTTAAGTTTAATTTGGCATTAATAACATTTTCTCCATCACTTTCTTAAGTCTAGATGATTAAAATAAGAATAATAAATAAATCAAGCCCTGATTTTCTCACACTGAAAATTTAACAATCTACTCCAAGCCGACAAATACCCTACAATCCAGCCAAATGAGACTATTTATTGGCTGTCACCTGATCTCAACTCATAGTCTTCTGCCTCCACGCATTCATACCAACCTAACCAGAAGCCTATAATAATAACAGTAATAGTACAGGCTGATATTTATATAGCACTTTGTTCTTTAGAAAGGGTTTTTCATACACTGTCTCTTTCAATACTCACAACTCTGCATTATTCCTTCATCAATCCCTTCCTGATACTCAAAGTCTTCCCTCTCCCCTTCATTGGATTCTATTTCTTCTCCCTACCACTTAGGATCTCCCAATATTCTTCACGTTTCTATAGTACTTTCCAGCTGACAATGTTATAGGGAGGCAGCCTATTTCTTTTCTTTTTTCTTTCTTTTTTTTTGGGGGGGGGGGGGTGAGGCAACTGGGGTTAAGTGACTTGCCCAGGGTCACACAGCTAGTAAGTGTTAAGTGTCTGAGGCCGGATTTGAACTCAGGTCCTCCTGACTCCAGGGCCAGTGCTCTATCCACTGTGCCACCTAGCTGCCCCGAGGCAGCCTATTTCTAAAATTCTCCACAAAACCTGTGGTATCAATGTACGCACGATGATCCCCGAGTACGCAGAGAAGGAAACTGAGGCTCAAAGAAATTAAGGCATGTGGTCACACGGCTAGCATGGGTCAGGGTCAGGATTCAGATCAGATCTCCTGGCTCTCGGTCTAGCGCCCCTACCCTACAAGACTTCTTTTTTTGGTGAGGCAATTGGGGTTAAGTGACTTGCCCAACGTCACACAGCTAGTAAGTGTCAAGTGTCTGAGGTCACATTTGAACTCAGGCCGTCCTGAATCCAGGGCCCGTGCTTTATCCACTGCGCCACCTAGCTGCCCCACCTACAAGACTTTTAATCCTATTTTAGGCAGCAGTGTGGCCCAGTGGATAGAATACTTGAGATTGGAGAGTCATTGTTGCTGCTACTACTCTTCAGTCCTGTCTGACTCTTCCTGACCATGTAGACATAAAACACCAAAGCTCTCCATGGAGCTTTCTTGGCCAAGGTACTAGAGTGGTTTGACATTTCCTTCTCTAGTCGATAAAGGTTAATAGAGGTTATGTGTTTTATCTAGGGTCAGACAGCTAGTAAGCATCTGATGTCAAATTCGAACTCAGATCTTCTTGATCCTAGGCCTGGCACTCTATCCACTATACCACCTAGTTGCCCCCTTCTCCTACCTCTACCTTCTAGAATCTCTAGTGTCCTTCAAGCCTCTATTCAGGGGTGATCTTTTTTTTTTTTTTAGGGCAGTGAGGGTTAAGTGACTTGCCCAACGTCACACTGCTAGTAAGAGTCAAGTGTCTGAGGCCGAATTTGAACTCAGGTGTTCCTGAATCCAGGGCCAGTGCTTTACCCACTGTGCCACCTAGCTGCCCCTAGGTATGATCTTTTGTCAGAAGCCTTTTCTAATTCCCCAGCTGCTGTTGCCTCCCTCCGATAAAATTACCTTCTCTGTCTCCTGTCTCTCTGTCTTTCCCTTTCTCTCCCTCTCTTCTCTTCTCCACCCCTGTCTCTCTGATTCTATCTCTATCTCTGTCTTTGTCTCTGTCTCTGTCTCTCTCTGTCTTTGTCTCTCTCTCTGTTTTTGTCTCTCTCTTTCTCTATGTATTTGTCTGTCTCTCTCTTTGTCCCTGTCTTTATCTCTGTCTCTCTCTCCCCCTCTCCCTCTCCCCTCCCTCTCAGTTGATGACCCATTCATTTCCTCAGCACGCCCTGGGACTAACAGCATGACAGAAAGAAGGAGCAGAAAGAGGAAGAGTGCAAAGTCTGTAAAAACCACAGAGAGGGTGGATGAAACTTCATGGGTTTCTCAGTAAGTTTCATTCATTCCAAATCTAACAGTAGCTTTTCATCCTGGACAGATGCATCCCTTTTCTTCTGATCCAGGTTAATAATCTTCTGCATTCCTCACAAGTGACACTCCATTTCCCATCTCCGTGCATTTGCTCTGATGGGCATGCACGCCTGGAATGCCCTCCTTTCCTCCCTCTGTTCCTATAAGAGGCAGCTTCTTTAAGCACCGTCTTCTTAATGGAGTCGTTTCTGGTCCCTCTGACTGCTGCCTCCCAAACTTCCTTGATGACTTTGTCTACATTTATATTCATCCAATAGATATTTCATACGTTCTTGTTGGTCTCTCCCCAACAGAACACAAGCTTGTTGCAGGTAGGAATTTGTTCATTCTCTGTGCTGATACTCCAGTATCAGGCCCACAAAAGGTGCTTGGTAAATATGTGCTGATTGATGATCTTTCTCATTTGACTTGTCCTGGCCTTGGGCATGTGGAACTTGATCCATTGTGAACAAGTTCTGCAGTCACAGGAGCTCAAATTTCACCTCTGAAGCTTACTCCCTATGTGACTCTGTATAAGCTCGTGGGCCTCCTCGGTTTCTTCATCTGTAATATGAAGGGTGTAACGATTGGAATGACGCCACCTGCTGGAGACTTACTGTAGAAGAGTTCCACCCATGAAGTGAAGGTCTTTGAGGGCAAGACCAGGAGTCTTTTCTTTGGCATCAGGAAGTGACGTTGGGTAGTGGGAGGAAGAAGGAAGAGACTGGCGCTCTGTCTGGGGCGCGCTTGCCTTTGGACTCTGGTGGAGAGCGGAGCTAGAAATGTGCTCTCGCTTTAATAGATAGGAATCTAGGCCTTTTTCTCTCCCTTTACCAAATTCTTATTCTCCTTAATAAATGCTTAAAAGTCTAACTCTTGATAAAGCTTATAATTTATTGGCGACCACTCATTAGATATTTTAGACAGTTTAGCTGGAATTTTAGCCCTAAACAAGGGGTTGTACTAAATGACCTCTGAGGCCTCTTCTAGCTCAACATCCATGATTCCAAGGTCTCCCCCCATTGTGTTCTGAGCATCCCGAGCATTCCCATGAGTCATTTAAGTTAAGCTGTTGAACCAGGGCAGCTAGGTGGCACAGTGGATAGAGCACCGGCCCTGGAGTCAGGAGGACCTGAGTTCAAATCCAACCTCAGACACTTGACACTTACTAGCTGTGTGACCCTGGGCAAGTCACTTAACCCTCATACCCCTCCCCCAAAAAAGAGCATCAATAAAATATTTTAAATCTTTTAAAACAAAAATAAACAGAGCACATCACAGGCCCTCCACAGAGCCCAGCATTGAAGTCTCCAAAAGTCTGAGGCTGCAGAGGAAACTCCAAGACAACAGAAATAGACCTTTCCAGAGCTACCCATAAAGGCAGTGGTCTTTGCTGGGGGGGGGGGGGAGCCTTTTTTGCACCTCCCTGAAGGTGCAGATGTGCAAGCCCAGAAGGAAGCCTGGAGGGGATCGAGGCATGAAGCATTTGCATGGGTAACATGAAAAAAAAAAAAAAAGAGTCATCTCGGCTGAGGGCCATGAAATGAAGAAGTGGTCCTGCTTACACTGAGACAAACTTCACAAGAAAATGTGCTTGTGCTGTTGGTTTTCTGGAGGATGAGAAAGCAGAGGGACTACGGAGAATCTCTCCCAGGGTCTCAGGGCTGGGCACACTGCAGGAGCTCTCCCACACAGACACGAGTAATAATAGTAATATCTAACCAAAGTGACTACTATGTGCTATTACATTTAATCCTCACAACAATCTTGGGAGGGAGGTGCCAGTTATTATTATTCCCATTTTACCGATGAGGAAACTGAGGCAGATAACAGTTAAGGGACTTGCCCAGGGTCACACAATTTGAATTCAGGGCTTCCTGACTCCAGTCCCAGAGCTCTATACACTGCCCCACCCAGCTGCCCAGCAGGGGGTGGGCTCAGGCCACAACCTTCTAAAGTTCTTCTACACCCACCCACGCCCCTTCCTCTCTAGAGGGCAGGAGAAAAAAATAGCCCTAAGGCCTCAGGCACAAGCCCCAGTTTGGAGGTAATGGGATTAGCTGGGGGATGGGGGGGGGGGGTTGCAAATTGGTCACAGTTCCACTTGGCTTACTTTCTCTACAAAGCTAAAAAAAAAAAAAACCCTTTAAAATGCAAATTGAGAATAGAATTCTTCAGATATTTTGAGCTCCCCAGCAATTTGTTGATTGCCAAGCCTAGTTGTCTACCTCCCAAGATGCTGAATTTAGCAAAATCAAATATCCAGAGGTTTCCTTCCCAGCCACACTTCCTAAGGCAAAACACAAAGTCAGGTTGCCACTAATTGTCTTATCTTCATTGAAGTGAACAACTAGTGGGCAAAATCTTTAAATATCAAAGCAACCCATAGTGGTTAATAACCCTTGTCACCTACTGCTTCCAGCCAAAAAACACAAAAAAAGAGAAACTGAGAGCAAAGGAGATTCACCAGAATTCAGGCATTCTCTGATGGACTGATTGTCTTATTGAGCCAAGGTGTGTGTGTGGGGGCGGGGGGGGGGGGGCAGAGAGGTTTCTAAGAAGAGTTTTCTATGCATCTATGCACTGTGTCCCCTCTTAGTACTGTGTCTAGAACATAGTAGACGCTTAATAAATGTTTATTGATTGGCATTGCCACAATCTATTCTAGTTCTTCTCTCTGTCTCCAGAAAGCTTTTAAACTCCCTCTGTCCAGTCCCGATTCCTCAGTGAGGGTCCTCTCTTCTCCTGCTTGGAAGAAATACAGCTCCCAAGGTCTTTAGCATCATGTGTCACCTCGGAGGCTATTTGTCCAGCCTTGCCAGGGAAGCTTTGACACATACATGAGCAGCACCAAGAAAAATCACAGTGTTGGATTAATGAACAGACCCAATGGAAGTCAGCCAATAAGAACCCTTCAGATGCTCCTGAACCCCCACCCCCATCTGACAATCTGACAGCTGGACCTGAATATGCATTCCTAGACATGGCTAATATTGGAATTTGTTTTGCCTGCCTATGTATACTTGTTGCAAGGGCTTGTTGTTTTGTTTCCAATTTGGCAGAAGGGGCAGGAAAAGAGAAAAAAAAGCTGATTATTAGAAAAACCAAGTTTTTTTTTTTTTAAATAAAAGGATATGGGGTAGCTAGGTGGAGCAGTGGATAGAGCACTGGCCCTGGAGTCAGGAGGACCTGAGTTCAAATTCGGCCTCAGACACTTAACACTTACTAGCTGTGTGACCTTGGGCAAGTCACTTAACCCCAATTGCCTCTCTCACACACACACACACACACACACACAAAAGATGAGCCTTTGTTTCATGAAGTTTGGGACCACTAAAAGCCCCAAGAGACTTCTTTACTCCAACATTTCCTATATAATGTAGTGGAAAGGGCACTAGCCTCCAAGTCAGGAAACGAGTTTCATTCCTGACTCTGACAGTCGTGTGACCTCTGTGATCTGTGTGAGCAAGTCACTCAATTTCTCCACCCCTCAGTTTCTCCCTAAAATGAAGATAAGAATATCTGCACTATCCAGTGAGGAAATCACTATTAGTGATATCACGGGTCTAAAGTAAAATCAGAAGCACTTCATCCCCTGAGCCAAGGAAAGTAGAGCATCAAATAATGTCAAACCCTTTAAGAAGTTATAGGGGACGGGAAGCATTTAACTAGGAGACAGAAAATAAAGCCACAACGCGAGGCGTTACTGGCCGTGCCCCAGGTTCAGAGCCGTTCCTTTCATCTCTTTGGAGCTGTTTCTTCATCTGCAAAATGAGGGGATTTTGATTTAATAAACCCGCCAGCGCGGGCATTTTATGATCCCGATATCTCCATCGGAATCAATGTCACACAACAAACAGACTTTTAGCCGTCGTCGTTGATGGACTAGAATGGGGTCTACCTTTCTGAGATTCGAAGCCCCTAAGTCGATGTGGGTCCTTCCCCGTTTTGGAAGCGTAGAGCAAAGAGAGGTCCGTCTTCACTCAGTCACTGGACCCTCCACCTCCCATCCATCCCTTCCTCTCTTCCCTTGCTGCTCCGAGCCCAGTTCAAGCGTCTATCACTTTGACCTCATCCAGACTATTAGAAAAGCTTCCTGACTGTCCTCCCTGCCTCTGGCCTCTCCTGTCTCCATCATAGCCAGGACCCTGTGGTCACGCTAATCTTCCTAAAATCCTGTTTCCATCGGCTTCATCTGGGCAGCCTCTACTCAGAAAATAGTTCCTCCCTTTGATACTTGTGAATGAGCTGTGATTTTCCTGACGAGGCACCTTTCTCCTCACCTACCCCTTAACACCCGCCCCCCCCCCATCCCCTTTCAGCAACTGTTTGTGGGGTTGCCTTCTCCCGTTAGAATGTAAGCTCATTGTGGATGGGGACCATGTTTCTTTTTGCTTCTGTTGTGGGGAAAATAGGGTTAGAAGGTTTGGGGTAGGAGTAGGGGTTTGGGGTAAGGATTCTTAGGAATTCCTCGTTAAAGAATTACACCCTCCTGCACACAAATCCAATAGAATAAGATAATAGTTTATTTAAAGGCTGGGGAAGGGAAACCAAGAGAGAAATCCCTGAACTTCTTCTCATGGGGAGAAGGCATGCCACAGAGTGTGACTCTGAAATACCAATCTCCTCCAGGACTGATGGGGGTGATCATCTGACTGTGGAAAGTTCCCTTAGTGAAGGAGGACCATCCCCCACTGGTGGTGGCTGGAGGAGTTGGGTGAGGGGTGGCTGCGGATCTCTCAAGCCATCTCTCTGCTCCTCAGACCACAAAGGCAGCAGCCACACCTAATCTTATCTCCCCAGGGGTAAGGGAGACTGGAATGAAGGGTGGTGGTCTCGGAGCTAGCTCAGTCTCGATCCAGTTCCACTTATCTCTTTAGGTGTGTCTGTCCTTTGGTTTAGTTTCTCAAGAAGATTCTTTGATGTACCCCAGAGAACTTTCAGGGGTGCTAGGCCCTATAACACTTCTATTTGTATCTCGCATTTAGCACAGTTCTTGGCACATAATATGCACTTGATAAATGTTTTTCCCCCTTTATTTCCTTCCTTCCTTCATGGAAATGGACCAAATACTGGACTTGGAGTTGGGGAGACCTGAATTCAAATCCTGCCTCTGACATTTATTAGCTGTGTGATCCTGGGCAAATCATTTAAATCCCAATTGCCTTAAACAACCAGGGCCATCTCCAGTCGTCCTGTTATATATCTTGCCACTGGACCCACAAGGCCCTGTCTCATTTAAATCCCAATTCACTGAAAGTCATGACATCACCTCCCGATGACATGGTCCTCTTCTAGAATGAGGAGCAAACAACAACAGCTGTGTGACCCTGTACAATTCACTTAACATCTGTTTACTTTAATTTCCTCATCTGCAAAATAGGGATAATATTAGGACCTACTTTCCAAGGTTGTGAGGATCAAATGAGATAATATATGTAAAGCCTTTTGCAAACTTTAAGGTACTAGAGAAATATTAATATTATTATTATTACTTAGTCATGTCCTGCTCTTATTACATGCACAACCTGCCTTTTCCCCCTAGTTATTCAGACATTTCTTTGTTGATGTCCTTTACCCTGTGCTATGGCTGGGCCAGACTGGTTGCTTTTTAGTTCAGGTTCAATATTGGCAAACAATGAGACGCTGGGAGATCGTTTGACAGTTAACAAAACGTTTCCTTAGCTATGGCACAGAAAGGATATTCTACAAGAATATCAGAGCATTGGGATTGGTCGAACGGGACTCTTCTCACCTCAATAAAATAGGGTGTGAGGACTCACAGAATTGAGGCTGTAACAATTCTAAGACATTATAGAATAAATTAACCAACGGATGAGCATTTATTAAGTGCCTATTTTGTACCAGGCTCCCCCAGGATACAAAGACAGAAAAGAGACTTTGGTCTTCTTTGGTGGGATGCTTTCCAGGTTTAAGGGGCCCTAACTTCGTGTGGGTGAGCCTTTTAGATGACTAAGAATCCACATCATATGACCAGAGGCTACCAGGAAACTGCATCAAGAGAAATTTGAGATTTAGCCCTTGGGGTTATGAATTCCCTGGCTCTGATTTGTCACCTTTCTGGAGAAAAGTAACCTAACACACGTGGAAGAGGGGAGGAGAACTCTGGTAGAGAGTGGTCCTATCAGAGAGAGAGAGAGAGAGAGAGAGAGAGAGAATCTCCTCCAGATTTATTTATTGCTCACCTATACAAAGATCATTGAGCAACGGCAACAATTCAATTCCAGCCACTAGGGAGTGCTGTGGACAGAGTTCTGCTCCTGGATTCAGGAGACAGTTTGAGTTCAAATTCAATCTCAGACTTACTAGCTGTGTGATCCTGAACAAGTCACTTAACCTTTGCCTGCCTCAGTATCCACAACTGTAAAATGATAATTGTGGCACCTACCTCCTAGGGCTGTTGTGAGGATCAAATGAGAAAATAATTGCAAAGCATTTAACACAGTACCTGGCACAGAGTAGGTGATATATTATTGTTGTTGTTATCATCATTATCATTACTAGCTGTGTGACCTAGGGGCAAGTCACCTAACCTGAATCAGCCTCGGTTTCCTCATCTGTAAAATGGAGATTCTATAGCATCTACTAACAAATAAGATAACATTTCTAAAGTGCCTTGCCAGTTGTAAAGCTTTATATAAATACTGGCTATTTTTTTCTTTTATATTAGCACAATAATACTCCATCACCATGATAAACCACAGCTTGTTTAGCCATTCCCCAATTGATGGGCATTCCTTTGGTTTCCAATTCTTAGCCACCACAAAAATAGCTGCTACAAATATTTTTGTACAAATAGGTCTTTTTCTCTTTTTGGGGATGTCTTTGGGATATGAACCTAGCAGTGAATACTAGTTATTATTATTATTTTTTAAAACACCTAGGCCAGGGACAGCTAGGTGGCGCAGTGGATAGAGCACCAGCCCTGGATTCAGGAGAACCTGAGTTCAAATCTGGCCTCAGACACAACACTTACTAGCTGTGTGACCCTGGGCAAGTCATTTAACCCCAATTGCCTCACTAAAAAAAACCCAAAAAAACCCTACCTAGGCCTATTCCAGGCACTATACTAGAAGCTAAAACTGATCACAAAAACAAAATAGGGGACAGCTAGGTGGGGCAGTGGATAGAGCACCAGCCCTGGATTCAGGAGGACCTGAGTTCAAATCCAGCCTCAGACACTTGACACTTACTAGTTGTGTGACCCCGGGCAAGTCATTTAATCCTCAATACCCCGCAAAAAAAAAAAAGAAGAAGAAGAAGAAAACAGTCCATATCCTCACGGAACTTACATTCTGCAGGGAAAAGCACGATCCTATGTATACAAATAAGTTAATACAAGATGTACAAATATTGATCTCCAAATTCTAACAACTGAGTGGCAAAGGGAAGAGTTGGAATAAAACAGTCCTCTTGGATCTGTCTCATCTCTTTGTGGGAGTGGGGGTGGGGGTGACCCAGGACCGGAGGGATGAATTAGCTCTGGGCTGGGTTCCCAGATCCCCTCATCAAGCCCCAGTGAGCCAACCACATTCATTATGCATTTGCTTTGTCCCAGTTCTGTAGTCTGGACCTCCTCCTCTCCTTAGGCCTCACTAGGAGACCCTTCTCAGCCTGCAGAAGTGTATTTTTTTGGACATGGCCAATGCAGGAAATTATTTTGCTTCATGATGCATAATTTTTACACAGGGCTTTTTTTTTTTAAGTTTTGTGTGTGTGTGTGTGTGTGTGTGTGTGAGAGAGAGAGAGCAGGGAGGCAGAAGGGACAGAAAATTGATTTTTGTTCATTAAAAAAAGGGGGCTTTGTTTTTTTAAAGTTCAGCTTTTGTTTCAAGAGGAAACATGGGGTCATTAAAACCCCTCAACAATTTCCCAAAGGTAATTCAGCCGTTTTCTTTATGTTCAGTCTGGGTTCTGCTTCTATCTCCTTGCAGAATCTGTTTAAGATATGTGATTATAATAATAGTTAATAATAATAACCGGCATATATATATCCCTTTGAGGTTTGAAAACACTTTACTACACATATCTTTTCTCATTTAGTCCTCCTAACGACTCTATCCCTAAGAGCCTCACTCAGTGCTGGTCCTTCTGCCTGAGCCTCAGTCTTGCTCTAGAATTTCCACCCACAAATTTCCGCACTGCCCATGACCCTAAGGAGGGGTGGGACTTGTGGGAAGAATACGTTCAGTATTTGTGGTGAGTCTTGGCATCTCTGAATGAGAGGAACTACAAAAGTACAGAGCATGATTTCTCACCTTTGTTGAAAGGGAAATGCCGTCAGGAGGCCGCTCACCCGAGCGTTTATGTCAAATGTTATTTACGGCTGGTCCTTGAGGTTACCGCTCGCTGGATTTTCCGAAAGTACATTTACTGTTCCCCCACTACCACCACCACCAGGTCCCTGGGGATTAATCGGGATGCTCTGACCTGCTCTGACCGCAGCAACGTTGGCTGCCCGCGAGAGCTGGGGGAAATCTATCATGGGCTCTGGGAGCTAGCTGAATTGGACCAAGAGGAAGAGGGCAGGAATCTGCAAAGGCCATGAGTTCGTATGGGGTGTGGGCAGAGAGCCGCAAGCCATCTCCCCACGGACGGACAGACAGGCAGACAGACAGACAGACAGACAGACAGACACACACACACACACACACACACACACACACACACACACACACACACACACACATTGCTCCATCTACACTAGGATTCTTTTGGCCACCAGGTGTTGCTACAAGCTGCAAACCAAAACCCAAGTTGGTTTTGTTTTTTTTTTTTGGTTTCCAGGGAGCAAGTTTCTTGGTGTGTTTTGTAGACTTGGTAACTCAAGGACCCAAACAAACGAGATCGGGAGAGAGAGCCCGGATGCCTCAGCTCGTGGTGGGGAGGGGAAGAGACCCCAGAATCTCAGAGGCGCTGCCAGGGGACCCCCAAATTCCAGCGGCTCTTACCCATCTATCCAGCCAGGGTGCCGGGGCTTCCAGGAATGAGGACCTGGAAACGGTCTGCCCTCCGAGAACTGGGCTGAAATTCGTCACCGGAGACTTGATCACCTGGGGATGAATTTGTTTCAGGGGTTTTTGGTTTTTTTGTTTGTTTCTTATTTTGTTTTTATGGACACGGCAACTTATAACGATTGTCTGCTAAGGCATTAAGGGGCAGTGATTTTCAGGGGGAAAGAGGGAAACTCCCTCCCCTATCCCCACCTCCCCACCTCATGAAACCCAGGATCCTTCAAACCTTGAAGTAAGTGTTTGGAATATCACTCGTGGAATTTTGCTAGGGGGCCTGCGAGTGGAAGGGAGAATTTCTCTTCTTGACTCTTATGTGCGTGAGGGAATTCCAGAAGAATTGGTTAATAGCTTACTAAGTGTTCATGGTCCCAAGCAAGGTTGTCCAGTTACAGGTGCCAGGAAATTAAAACTGTTAGGAATCAATTGCAATTTAAGATGGCTCGTTTTTGCTCACTTAGCATTAGTCCGGGGGTTCAAAGGATCCCACGTTAAAGCGGGTTGGGTGTCATTTTATAGGGGAGGAAAGTAAGGCCCACAGAAGACACTTGTCCAAGAATGCAAAAAAAAAAAAAAAAGGAAAATGTGCTCCCCAGGAAAGGGGAACATGTTTGTTGCTTCTCAGCAAATGTTCTGGGGTGGGCGGAGAATGATAGGGAAAGCAAAGCTGGGATTAGAGACAGCAGGGCCTAATAGGTCATCTGTCCACCTCCCTCATTTTGCAGATGATTAAACTGAAGCTCAGAGAGGTTGACTTACCCAAGGTCACACAGAGATCAAAACTCAGCGCTGTCACTTGCTATCTTTGTGGCCTTGAACAAATCCAGTTACCTTTTTGGTCCCAGGTCTGTACTAAGCTGACCTCTAAGATCCTTGTAAGAGCTGATTTAAATTTCCAGTGTGAGTATTTACGACTCAGAAATCACCAAGAAAAATGCTACAAATCAGGGCTTGATTTATTTTGGGGGGGAACAAGGGGAAAGGAATAAGCATTTATTAAGCACCAGGAACTGTGCAAAGCACCTTAAAATATCCTCTCATTTGATCTTCCCAGCAGTCCTGATGCCATTATTCTCTCCATTTTATAGCTGAATGGAATGAGGCACCCCTCACACAGCTAGTAAGTGTCTGAGGTCAAATTTGAACTCAGGTCTTCCTAATTTCTGGGTTAGCACTTTATCCGCTGCAGCACCTAGCTGCCCAGCCAATCCTATTACTGTGGATTTATCTAGAGATCACATAATTATTAGCACACAGAGAACCGTGCCAGGCCCTACGGAGGATGCACTTTTGTCTTTCTGCCTGAAGAAACAACCTAATAATGTGTGAGGCACCTTCCTGCTCCAGTTTGATGATGGGTGTGTTCTAGCTTGGGGATAATGGATAGGTTCATGGTTAGTGATCTGTGGCAGGGACTTGCCTTTCTTCCTGACCTAGAAGAGAAGGGGTTCTCTAGGGTAACAGCAACCAATACCTGGTATTTCCATAACTCTTCTATAACTTTGTAGAGTCTTTGACCAGTGTGAGTTTGTGTCTCAGCCCATCCATGAGGTAAGCACAGCTGCTAGGACCTTCACCACTAAGATCGATTTCCAATCACCTTCATGTGTGTGTGTGTGTGTGTGTGTTTTGTCTCCCCCATTAGAACATAAACTCTTGGAAGGAGGGGATTATTTTTGGTTTTACTTAGTATCTCCAGCCCTCACATAATAAGCACTTAGTAAGTAGTTTTTGATTGATTGACCAGTTGGTTACCCTAAGTATTATTAGCCTCAGGAAGACTTGAATTCAGCCTCACACACTTACTAGCTGTGAGACCCTCGGCAAATCATTTCTCCTATGTTTGCCTCAGTTTCTTCATCTATAAAGTGGGGATAATAACAGCACCTACTTCATGGGGTTGTTGTGAGGATTAAGTGAGATAATAAATGTAAATTATTGTAAGCTCATTGTGCCACCCACCTGATTATTGCTTAGCTTAGTGATTTTAAATGTCTTGTCCATGGACATGCAGTTAATGTCAGATGTGAGACTCAAGCCTATGTCTTCCCGATTCCAAGTTCAGTCCTCTATATAGAAGAAAGAATATCATAAGGAAGAGAGAGAAAAGATACCAAAGAGGTGGAGAGAACTCAGCTTCCCCAGGAGGTGGGTAAAGGAAAAAAAAAAAAACCACGACAGAGTTGGGAAGGAGAGGGGAAAAACATCCTAGCTAGGGAATCCAGGAAAACCTGGATTCACATCCTGTTCCTGACACTTACTAGGTGTATGATACTAAAATCTTTGAACCTCAACTTGTACATCTATTAAATGGGGATGATCATAATATGCCTAGTGCATACAATGGTTCTTAACTTTTATGTGTGTGTGTGTGTGAGAGAGAGAGAGAGAGAGAGAGCTTAGTCTGGCAAAATCTCTGGACCCCTTCTCAGAATGTTTTAAATAATTGAAGGAAATGCTGGATTTCAGTTGGAGGTTAGTGAAAATAAATGTGTAATTTCCCCCAATGTTATACATTACAATTTAAGGGTGTTTTTTTTTTTAGTCTAATTTTACTAGGGTGAAATTAGAACTAGGAAAATAAAAAAAATTGCTGTATTCTTGTTTGGATTTCAATTTGGGGCTCTTGCAGATGTGTGGAATTTTTAAAATTTTTTTTCCTTCTAATTTTTTTCTTTGGGGCTTCCCCAAGTAAGTACTTTCTGAGCCTCAGTCTGAGGAACTGCTCTACCTAAGGCCGTGCAAAGATCTTTTTGTTGCATCTTTTATTTAGATGCCCAAGGTACTGGCCACTGTTTCTACTTGTGCCAGGTAATACGTCCCAAAGAATATTTTCTCCAGGCACCTGGTCTTGGTTTTCTTTTCTTGACCTGTCTGAGAAAGTCTCATAGTATCTTCTCTTTCCTGAACAACTTTAGTTAAAGTATCCATAGATTCTGACTCATTTTCCAGTTGCTCCAGACTTGGCATTGGCAATGCTGCCATTTTTTTAGATATCTTTTTAAAATCTAAGTTGGTAAGTTCTCTATGCACTCACATGGGTCTCTCTGCACTAGTGGTGTCAGACTTTATAGAAAAGGGGGCCGCTAACCCCTGTGTAAGTATCCTTGTGGGCAATGTGTTGGCTTAGTTTTAAAATGCCGCATTTTCTAAATTTCATATTTGTATTCATTGTGTCAGCTATTTCCCAATGACAGTTTAATCTGGTTGGGCCATGTTTGAGATCTCTGCTCCAGACCACTTCTCCTTTTTCTCTTAGAATTATTCCTTAGCTTCATTCCCAAGAACTTCCCATCCCTCCTGGGTTAGCTTCCTCTTGTTAAAATCTTTAGGTCATGGTTTCCTACATTTTTTCTGAATCCTTTGGCAACAATTCTCCCCGAATCTAGGAAGTCTATCAGGCTATGCCCAGACTTCCTTTCCTTCTCTATCACAAATTCTAAGATGAATTGATTGCTTCTTTCCCCATCCCCCACCCCCACCCCACCTCAGGCAAGCAAGTACAAAATGAGGGAGGAATGATGAGACAACAGAATCACAGAATTTCAGACTTTGAAAGGGACCTCAGACATAATCTTTATTTATTTATTTTTAGTTTATTTTTTTGGTGCAGGGCAATGAGGGTCAAGTGACCCAGGGTCACACAGCTAGTAATTGTTAAGTGTCTGAGGCTGGATTTGAACTCAGGTCCTCCTGAATGCAGGGCCAGTGCTCTATCCACTGCACCACCTAGATGCCCCAGACCTAATCTTTAAATGAAAAAAAAAATCCTTTCTACAATGTGCCTGGCAAGTGGTCCTTCAATCTGATTAAAAACCACAAATGAGTTCTCTTCCTATGGTAGTTCATCTGAAAACGACCTGAGGGTCTGAGTGGACCTAGGTCTCAATAGGCATCATCAGAGTGATATGATAATGAAGAAAGCTAATTCCATCTTTACCGGCAATGAGAATTCAGGAGAATTCAGAATTAAGTTGATAGTGTTGCTACACTCCTGCTACACTCATTGGAGCACAGAGTAGTGCATCCGTCTCTAAGTGCCCCATTTTAGGAAGCACATTGGTAAGAGGAGAATGAAGAGCCTGAAGATCATGCTATGTGGGAAGGAAGAAACTGGAGATGTTCTCCTGGAGAAGACTGGAGATGTGCCAAGCCATCATCAAGTATTTGAAGTATTTTCAAATCAATTAGACTTTTTCAGTTCTGCCTGGCTACTGAGGGCAAAACAAGGAGGAATGGGTGGACCTTGGAAAAAAACTTCCTGCCAAGTAGAGCTGGCCAAAGGTGAAATTGGCTGCCTCTGGAAACAGTAGGTCCCTCCTCCCTGAAGGTCTTTAAGCCAAGACAGAATGATGCCAGGTATGTGGTAGTAAGGAATCTGATTTAGGTTTGGGTTGGATTAAGAGGATTCTTAGCTCCCTTCTTTTTTTTTTTTTTTTTGGTAAGGCAATTGGGGTTAAATGACTTGCCTGGGGTCACACAGCTAGCAAGTGTCAAGTGTCCAAGGCTGAATTTGAACTCAGGTCCTCCTGAATCCAGGGCTGGTGCTCTAACCACTGCACCACCTGGCTGCCTCCCTGAGCTCCCTTCTAATTCTGAAAATCTGTGATTCTGTGATTATTATTATTTTTTGGCATGCACAGCAACTTGATATCTATTGTAGAAACAAGCACCATGATTGATTGTTTATATAATGAAGAGAGGACTGGAATCACATCTGTGCAGGAAGTAGAGACTTTCTCTGTCAGTCCCCAAGTTGCCTGTAAACTACTTTCACTGATTTGCTTAGCAGTGCCAGGACTCAGATATGAATGGATTTGGGCAGTGGTCCGTCCACAGGACTGCTGACTCTTGATAAAATCTTTCTGGGATTTACATGGAGAATCTTTTTTTTTTTTCTCATTAAAAAAAAAAAGGGTTTATTGATGCTTTGTTTTGTTTTATACTGCATACTTCCCCATCCCCCCAATAAAAGAATCCTTTGCTTGCAACAAAGAACAGTCTAACAAATTGGCATCCTTGTCTGAAACATGCCTCTCATTCTGAGCCCGTATTTTTGGCTTGTTTCCTCATCAGTGCTCTGAAGTCATGATTGGTCACCAAATTGGACAGTTCTTTCAGTGCTGTTTTCTTTTGCATGATTGAGGTCACTGTGTAAAGCTGTTATTTTGCTCAGGCTTCATTTTTACACAGCTCCCCCAATTCTTCATATTTGCCATGTCTTATGACACGACAATATTCCATTATACTCACATGCCAGTTTGTTCATCCATTCCCGCTTGAGCATCATCTAGGATTCATGTAATTTTGTGCATGCTTAGTCATCGGGTTCCAATTTATTTCACAACAAATACTTAATCTCCTTGCATAGCATGTGAAAGCATGGAAGGTTCCCCCAAACGGGGAAGAGCTGTTTTGAAAGAACATAAGGAAGGCCTGGAGTGCACTGGAGTAAATAAGATTTGGTGCTAGAAAGGCCTTCAAGGTCATTCTGTCTAATGGCCTCGTTTTGCAGGCCAGGACATGTGGAACCCAAAGTCATACAGATTAAGTAACAAGGAGTCAAATCAAAGTCTTCCATCTCCAAACCTGGCTACATCTCCATTGACACATTGGCACAGCAAATCATGGGTGGGTTGCAAAGTACATGGAGAAGTGCCAGATGCAGTAGAAAGATCCCCAGCTTTGGAATCATTAGACTTGGGCTAAAATCCTGGTTCTGCTATTTGCTACCTGTGTGACCTTGGGCTTCATAAAATCATGGCGGCAGCTAGGTGGTGTAGTGAACAGAGCCCTGGGCCCGGAGCCAGGAAGACATGAATTCTCATCTGGCCCGACTAACTAGCCGTATGACTCCAAGCAAGTCACTTAATTTTAGTTTACCTCAATTTCCTCAATTATAAGATGGGATATTAGTATTTGTAAAGTGCTTAGCACATAGTCAACGTTTAAGAAATGCTTATTTTCTTCCTTTCTCCCTCTCTGTAAAATGACGGGGTTAACTAGATTGCTGCTTAAAATTCCTTTTCAGCTCTGAATGTATGATCCTTTTACTTAAAAGTTGTAAGATCAATGACCCGGGTTTCAAAATAGTTTAAAAATGTCCATTAAAAAAATTGGAGGGGGGGGGGCAGGCAGCTAGGTGGCACAGTGGATAAAGCACCAGCCCTGGATTCAGGAGTACCTGAGTTCAAATCTGGCCTCAGACACTTGACACTTACTAGCTGTGTGACCCTGGGCAAGTCACTTAACTCCCATTGCCCCACAAAACAAAAACAAAAACATTTTTTTTAATGTCTATTAAAGACTATTCCAACTCAATAGATGAGTGGTCCCTTAAAAAAAAAAACAACAAAACAGTGGTGCAGTGGATAGAGCACTGGCCCTGGATTCAGGAGGACCTGAGTTCAAATCTGGCCTCAGATACTTGACACTAGCTGTGTGATCCTGGGCAAGTCACTTAACCCTCATTGCCCCACAAAAAAAACCCAAAACAAAACAAAAAAACCACATACCTTTGGGGGGGCTCGGTTGATGATGGTTTATGATTCAAGCAGGGTTTAACATAGTACCCGGAACTCAATATTTAAGAAATACTTAAATACTGACTGGCTGGTTGGTTGAAAGTCTTCCTGCTTGCTTCTTATGTTTTCATCAGACAGCCTTGACACATATGTAGATTATCTTCAGATTTTGATAAATAAGGTAGACCTATGTGGTCATAGGGCAGTAAGGTGTGCAGTGGATGGAACAATGAGCCCGGAGTAAGGAAGATCCATCTACCCAAGTTCAAATCTGGCCTCAGACACTTACTAGTTGTGTGACCCCGGGCAAGTCACCTAACCCTGTTTGCCACAGTTTCCTCATCTGTAAAATGAGCTGGAGAAGGAAATGGTAAACCACTCCAGTATCTTCACCAAGAAACCCCCAAACGAGGTCATCAAAGTCTGAAATGGACTGATTGATATTCTACCATTTGACACGATCAGACCTATTTATTTTGGAAGCCTTGTGGAAGGTAAGACTGGAAGAGACTAGAAGCAAGAAAAGCAATGGGAAAGCAATTGTATTAGTTGAGGCTAGAGGCTGTGGATGCAAAACCAGGATGAATGGAGAGGGGATAGAATTGAGAACCGTCATGAAGGCAGCACTGCCAGGATGTGGCAATTTACTGGATGTTGGGAGAAGGAGATGGGAACTGAGGGAGGAGCATGACAGATGATTCATAAGTTATTGACCTGACACAACTGGCAGGATGGTGGTGGTACAACAAGAATAACAAAGTCGGTAGCAAAGATCTGGAACCGGAGGGGATGCCCATCAACTGGGGAATGGCTCGACAAGTTGTGGTACCTAATTGCGATGGAATACTATTGTGCTGTAAGAAGTGAAAAGCTGGTTAATTTTGTTGTTCTTTGTCCTTCATTCCTGAAGAGGACCATGACATTGGGGTGATGTCATGACTTGCACTGAACTGCATATGAGTGAAGTAGGGCTGGGCAAGGTCACCAGCCTCACTCTCTCCTCCAGAGCCATTTGGGTCCAGTGGCAAGATATACATCAGGATGACTAGGGCTGCCCCACTTTTTATTTTATGCAAGTCTTTCTATGTTTTTCTAAAATCAACTGGGGCAGCTAGGTGGCCCAGTGGATAAAGCACCGGCCCTGGATTCAGGAGGACCTGAGTTCAAATCCGGCCTCATACACTTGGCACTTAGTAGCTGTGTGACCCTGGGCAAGTCACTTAACCCTCACTGCCCTGCAAAAAGACAAAAAAAAAACAAAAAAAACCCCAACCCAATAAAATGAAAAGTGAAATGAGCGGAACCAAGAGAACAGTGACAGGACATATACAGTGACAGGAATATCGGTCAAAGAATAATTGTGAACTAAGTTATTCCAAGTATTATAAATATACAAATCAACTACAAAGGACCTATGAAGGAAGATGTTATCCACCTCCTGAGAAAGAACTGAAAATAGATGTATAACATGGTTTTACATATATTTATAAACGTGTCAAATGGTGGCATCTGGTGCAGAGTGAGGAGGCAGAGAGGGAGGCAACTTGGGACTTAAAATGTGACAAAATAAATTGATTTTTTAAAGGAATAATAAAGTTGGGAGGGAAAAGGTTAATGGAGAAGCAGATTAAGTCTAGTTTCAGATGTACTGAGTCTGAGGTGAGAGGATTTGGGGATAATGTCCAACAGGAAACTAAAGACGTGGACCTGGAATTAAAAAAAAAGTTAGGGCTGGAAGTACAGATTTAAGTGTCATCTTTGCAGAGGTCATAACTAAGTCCAGGGAAGGGGATTAGATCACCAAGGCATATACTTAAAGAGACTGCCCAGAGACCGTGGAGAACCTGCATCTAAAGGGAAGTTACCAACAGTACCAAAAGCTACAGAACTATCCAACATGTGGACTGAGAAAAGGCCACTTAGTCATTAAATCTACCCAGCAACCTTTGATGAAAATTTCAATAGAGTGCTATCTCTTTGCAAAGGTTTGAGGTTCAGTTGATCAGACCCAAGCCAAATGTATTTGAACCCTAACTGAAAAAGCAGCTGGGTATATAAGAGAGATCCTAGGACTGGAAAGAGGCTCAGAAGTCAAGCCTCAGTTATGATACATCACAAACTCCCAGAGACTCAATTTCTTCAACTCTAAAGTAAGGCTGAATTAGATTCTCTTTTGACTTATCCAGCTCCAAGTCTCTTATTCTATGGATGAGATAACTTCAAGAGAAAACCAATGTAACTCAAACATTTCCTTTAAGTATTTGAGGATCAGATTCTTTATCTTGTTTTAAATACTCTCTCCCTGACTGTAGGGAATTTCTTCCCACCTGTCTCACTTTTGATCAGCATTTCAATTTGTACATCCAGATTCTGAAATCAGTAAGTCTGATATCAAGTCCACTCTTTTTCCAACTTAAAAATCTTTTTCTAATGATTCACATTCAATGAGAAAGCCAAAAATGGTAACTAGAAGGTTCCCAAACTGAAGCTATAGAAAAGAATTGCTATCTCTTCAGTTTGCAGAACGTCAAGTATGTAGTATATCAATCAAAGGCCACATAAAAAGCCACCTATGCTTCAAACATTTAGAATTCTGATTAGGGCAGCTAGGTGGCGCAGTGGATAAAGCACTGGCCCTGAATTCAGGAAGACCTGAGTTCAAATCTGACCTCAGACACTTGACACTTACTGTGTGACCCTGGGCAAGTCACTTAACCCTCATTGCCCTGCCTGAAAAACAAAAAAATATATAGAATTCTGATTTAAAATCCTCTTGGCTAGGGGCAGCTAGGTGGCGCAGTGGATAAAGCACCAGTCCTGGATTCAGGAGGACCTGAGTTCAAATCCGGCCTCAGACACTTAACACTTACTAGCTGTGTGACCCTGGGCAAGTCACTTAACCCCAATTGCCTCACAAAACAAACAAACAAAAAACAAAACAAAAAAAACCTCTTGGCTCTCAAGAATCCTGGGAACCTGAGATTTCTAGAATTTCCAAATTAACGACCATAATCCAGGTGATTGCAGTTATTATGGTCAACAAAAATTTGTCTAGGGCTAGGGAAAATCACGTAAGCACTGAGCATCGCACCATTTAATGAACTGATGAATTACCCAGTGAACTAGAAATACTCATCATCATCTCTGTCCCCATCAATATTTCTGGTGTAGCACTGGTCTTCGGACTTCTCGTGGTATAGCAGAGATCATTAATTATAGCACCTAACAATTTACAAGTGCTTGTCACCCAAAATCTCTGTGAGGAGGATAAAGCAAGTGTCATCCCTAGGATGACAGTTAGGAATAATGTGGTTAATTACAAACAGATTTTATATATTTACAGGGTTAAGTGATCTGCCCTGGGCTACAGAGCGATTAAATGAAGGTTGTAGGACACAAATCCAGACCCCTCCTTCTGGTATACTGTTCCTTCAGGTGATGATGCCATATACTTTGGCTATATGAAACGCAAAACCCAACTCAAGAGAGCATAAAGGCATTTAGTATGCTCATCAACACTAATAAAAAATCCAGACACATGTAAACATGCTTAAAACCAAAATGAATGACAAACAAACCAATAATAGTCAATTCTATTTGGGGCAAGATCCACTAAATCCACTAACAGTCTGTATTATTAGTTCAAAAGGCTAATTTACAGTCATGTTTCATGAAGAACTTGGAATAGTGAGAAGTCATTCAGGTATTTCAAATTGTAGGTCTGTACAGTATCAGCAAAATCAATTTATATACATGAATATCAAAGAAAACCCAAGCAAAACATTTAAAAACAGACTAACAGTACAGCCCAGTCCAAAGACTTGGGAGTAGGGAAATGGAAAAGGGGGAGACATTTTAAAAATTGGAAAGGATGGGGCAGGAAGGCCGTTATTGGGAAGAATTACAAAACCAGGAATAATTCTACTACATTAATACAGAGTTCCACAAAGAGACAAAGGTGCATCTTTCTAATGCACTAGCTTCCAAGAAAAAAAGGGGGGGGGGGGCAGGGGAGAGCTGCTTTTTCCTGAGCAGCCTATATGTGTCACATAATTGTTTCAACAGAAAGCCTATTAACAATGATTGTTTTAATGCTACAATTTTACAGCCAAGACAAAACTAAGATAGCAGCAAATTCACAAGGCAAATACTCCCATGGGACCACCCTCCCATGGTTCATGTAATGCCTACAAAGTGCTCCCAGTTGGATATACAAGTAAAATTCACAATTAAACAAAACAAAGTTTGACACCAGGTACGTTAAGGGTGGTTGGTACTGAATCACCTCAGCACTTACTTTCCTTTTGCAAAAGGCGGTGAGGCCCTACAGTCCTCCTGATTGCTCTAAAGAGATCAATGCCTTCTATTACACAATGCGATAGCAATCTCAAAGCAGCACACCACAATAGTGGTTAACCCTGGGACAGCTGGTGAAACATGGAGCAGGAACATAACTGGGGTTGGGGGTCTCCGTAAACAGACCGTGAGACCAGGTACCAAGTCCAAGATAAATACCAATGGTCAAAATACAGCTTCCAACTGTAATTCACCAGTAAAACCCGTAAGAGGGATTTCCGTAAAACTTATAGACATGGAAGATGGGAAGTGTGAGGGCAAAGAGAGGCGACCTCTGCAGGTTCAGTTCAATAGATGGTAAGGCTAACGGAGCGGTTCATTTTCTTCCCTATGAGTCGTGCTGTCCTGTTGCTCTGCGTGCTGGACCGAGTGGCCATTCTGTCTGTAAACAGAGCTCTCTCCTCAGCAGCTGCTTTGGCCATCTGTGCTTTCTTTAGCTCTCTAAGAGGAGAAAGAAAGAATGAGGAAGCAGGAACTCAACAGCTATGCACACTTAGCAAACTCATCCAGTGATGACAACATGCTGAGGAGCAAATGGCAAAAATAGTCGGGTCTCCATTTACCACTCTTATCCGTAGATGAAAACATGAAGATATACAAAAAAACCATAACATTTCAGCCTCTAGGCAGGCTTCACGTTTCTTAGCTGTTGGTTTCACACTTAGAAATTCAAGTAGTTCTTGACAGAGCTCTGGAATTTCAGAGTTGGGAATGCATTTTGGTAGTCAAATAATCTAAACCCCTGCCCAATTTTTAGGGCATCCTTTTAAGGCACCTCCAACAAGCATTTGCCTGCATCAGCTTTTTGGATAAATCCTTAAAATGCCTGCAGCAATTCTGGTCTCAACCAAGAAAGACAGGCACAACACCCTGTCCTCTGAGTGATTCACAGCCTGACATCTGTCATCATAGCTTTCACATTTATCCCACCACTTACTAACCTGACAGTGAATGTCAACTGGGCTCCTGCCCTGTATGTCTCAAGTGAGCTAATGAGGGACAAATCAAGAACACAGACACCAAATCCAGTTTCTCAAATATAACTGGAGAGCTGTTAAGGCAATATTGCTGAATGTTTTTCATTCCTACTTCTCTCATGGAAAGTATGTCTTCCTAGCTCTCTTGGTTTTGACAAAATACCTCCTTTTTAAATGCCTTGCTATGGCATAGGGGTGACCCCAAGTCCCCAAACACTGAGCCGGTGGAGCCACAGAGGGTGTCCCAACTTTGAACGTGGCTCCTGTGGCCAGCTATGCGAGAGGCAGCTTAGCTAAGGTGGGAGAGTTCATTAGGAAAGTTAACTTCCATGGGATCTTTTCAGCCAGAGACCCACAAAACTGATACAAACACAGATGGTCCTCAGCCAGGGCTACAGCCTCCTTCTACTTCTGTTGTCAAGGAGGCAAAGCAAGGAAAGGAGGCGTTAAAGGGCATTCAGTCATTACTGAAAAGAGGGAAGGGGACCCTAGAAATAGGAGAGAGAGAGATAGCAGGTAGACAACCTAAGTGTTACATGCTAGTCCCTTCATAGAGTTCAGGGCCCTAGAGTCCAGATCAGACGAATATAGTGCAGAGCTCAGACCACCGGTGCTGTTTTTGGTCTTAATATAGGCTGCATAGGGGCAGTTAGATGGCGCAGTGGATAGAACACTGGCCCTGGAGTCAAGAGGACCTGAGTTCAAATCCGGCCTCAGACACATAACACTTACTAGCTGTGTGACCCTGGGCATGTCACTTAACCCCAATTGCCTCACTTAAAAAAAAAAAAACACAAGCTGCATTTTCCCCTCCAACTTAGCTCTTCTTATACAATCTACCCACCAGTGTCTTCCAGCATCTACTCTTTGTGTGGTTTCTTCCCAATGAGAACATTGGAGGCATGGGGCCTATATTTGGACCAAGGGAGTTTATTCTACTTCTTTAAAAGCTGCCCTGTAACACAGTATTATATAGGGATATAAAAAAAAGGTTTCATATACACCAAAATTTTCATAGCAGCCAATAACTATAAATGAAGCAGTGCTCATTTGAGGGGGAATGGATAAATTAATTATGGTCTCGAATGTAACAGAACACTATTGCACTGTAAAAAAAAAAACAACCCAACCATTACTATGAACAATTCAGAAAAGTCAAATGAAAGTAAGCAGAGCTAGTACAACAATCATAGCCATCTAAGTGGGAGACCAAAAAGGAGCTGTACAACTTTAAGGGCCAAGGTTGGCCCCAAAGAAGAGATGAGAATGGGACTATGGCCTTAGAACACTGGACACACTGCCAGACTCCAGAGACAGTTTGGCTGGTTTTGTCCTCCTTTAAAATCTGTTACAAGGGATGGCAAGGGATCCGTTCAAAAAGTAGAGTGACACACAACATGTCTACCAATTCATCCCCAAGGATGGGAGAGGCTCCCAATGCTGTGACAACAGGCAAGGACTTACTTCTGCAGGAGGGAGTTCTTGAATTTCTCTGCATTCAGCTCAATGCGTAACTGCTCTGCACTCTTCCTGGAGGCAGAGAGTAACACTGAGTGCTTGACCAGCGCGACTGCTGACGGTCTCCTCTCGGGATCAGGGTGAATCATGACCTTTTTGAAAGAAAAGGAAGAGATGCCCAACTGAATGAACCTCAGGAAACGGAAAGCCCCTTAGTGATCACCCTGGTGCCCAGAACAGGACAAGGCAGAGCCTGGAGAACATTCAACACTCACTTTCAACAAATCTGTCAGCTCTTGTGAAAGGACTTGTGGTATCCGGGGCAGCTTTCCTTGCCGTATTTCATGCCACTGGTCTCCGTTTGTGGGGAGCGGTTCAGCGCCAGCAGCACATACCACGGTGAGGGCCAGAGCAAAAATGTCTGCCTTTGGCAAGTGAGTATAGTTCTAAAAGGCAAAGAAGGATATCGTCTCAGAAGGGAATGGTCTCCACTCAAATCAATACCAGTCTTGTTTACATATGGGACACAATAAAAATGCTGCTAGGGGCCATGGGTTAGGAGTGCTAGGATAGGGATTCAGGCTTCAGACTTGGACTGGACAAGCCTCAAAACATGATCACCTAGCCACAGAGGTCAAAGAAAGAAGATATGTACAAAAATATTTTTAGCAACTCTTTTCATAGTAGCAGGGAAAAAAGAAGAAAAGAAAAAGAAACTAAAGGGGTACCCACCTAGGAGGCTAAAAAAATTATGGTATATGATCATAATGAAATATTACTATGCTATAAGAAGTTATTAAATGGACAGTTTCAGAGGAAACTGTGAAGATTGCTATGAGCAGATGCAGAGTGAAGTGAGAACTAGGAGAATAATTTATATACAACTGCAATAGCATTATAAGGGGATACAACTCTTATGTATGTTTTGTTGAACTATGCATATCTGCTCTCATAGCTTTTTTGTGTGTGTGGTGAGGCAATTGGGGTTAAGTGACTTGCCCAGGGTCACACAACTAGTTAAGTGTCAAGTGTCGGAGACTGGATTTGAATTCAGGTCCTCCTGAATCCAGGGCCAGCACTCTATCCACTGTGCCACCTAGCTGCCCCTCTGATAGCTTTTTTAAAAAGTATTATTAGCACTATTATTATTTATGGCAATGGGAAGAGATAATCAATATATTCCTGAAATACATTTATTATAAAAATATCAAAATGGGAAAGGAAGTGCTCAACAGTCCTTTCATTGCCCCTTGAATACCAATTTCTCAGAAGTTTTTCCTTACATAGTTACTGAGCCACTGCTGGGACCAAGCCAACAAGTCTAACCTGTTCTTCCTTCTGAAAACCCTCCCCAGTCTGACAAGCAATAAGATCACTTCCTAAATCTTCTTAATCTCCAGGCATTTTAATTTAGACATACCTAACTTAATCTTACTCATCAGCATTAGGTAAAACATCAGAGGGGGCAGTTTGTTCCCTCAAGGCTCTACAGTGTTACTCTATGGTTTGGTTATAACGTCATCAGTGATAGTACTACAAGGCTGACAGGGCTGGGGCAACGTTTTTTCTAAGTCACAATGCCTTTCACATAGTTGGCACAGATTAGTTTGTTGAATTTGTTAAAGAAACATTATTAAGCCCCTATTACATGCACGGGAAGAACAAAGACTTAAAAAAGCAAAACAGTATCTACTACCCTCAAGGATCATTTTTATTTTACCAGGAGATGCCCTGTAGGAAAGCTCAAAGGCCCATGATTATTACTGGCTGCAACTTAGTCTGATTCAGCACTGGCAGCTCAAGTTACCTCTTGTAAAACTTCATTGGCAAGGAAACGGCTATCACCTTCTTCTACCTGAGGACTAGATATCCTGGTTACATGTCCGAGGTCACCTAGAGAAAACAAAAGTTAAGTCAAATAAAATAGAAGCTTCTTCTATTCTACTAATATTAATAATAATTTTCTAATCATCTGGATTTCTTACCTATTTTAAAAATAACTTTATTGGCTGTCCAATCATCTTCATCCCCTTCCTCAGTTGAACCTGGGATTGACATCCTAGATATAAAAATATTACCTGCCAAAGGAGGGGAAAAAACTGTGAGCAGAAGTAAAAATTCCATCCCCCCAAAATAACACAAGTTTCAAAGTCTAGTCAAACTCCATTAATTTCAGACTACTTGGAATACAAATGCTAGATTCAAATTAATGACAGCCTACATCAGCCCATGCTTTATTCACTTATTTGACACCCTCAACTGTGTTAAGTACTTTGTTAAAACATTACCATCCCATTTTGCAGATGAGGGACCTGAGCAAGGGTCAGGGGTTCAGTGACTTCTTCAAGGTCCCAAAGCCCTAAGGGGCAGAGCCTTGCCCCTAGATCTCCTGGGCCTTAAGTATAGTACTCTTCCTACTGGAAGCTAGTCCACTATTACTAGTGGAAGCAAAAGGTAAATAATTCAAATGAGAAGTCTAAACTAAGCCAGTTTGTTATAAATGTCCCCTTAAGGATATTAATATTATTTCTAGGAATGCAAGACTGACAGGCACAATTTCCAGACCTTGCCAAAGACACAGAAATGCCCACCCTTGCTCTTTGACCACAGCTCCCTAAGAGCTTGAGTCTCTAAAGTTGAATTCCCTACTTGTGTGCCACGGTGGATAAAGCACTGGAGTCAGGAAGAACTGAGACATTTATTAGCTGTGTGACCCTGGGTGAGTCACTTAACCTTTATTTGTCTCAGTTCCCCATATGTAAAATGGGGAAGGAATTGGCAAACCACTACAGTATCTTTGCCAAGAAAAGCCCATGGAGATAGTCCGTGGGGTCACATAAGAGTCACATAATACAAATGAATAACAACAATAAACAACAATAATGTCACAAGGTGAAGCATGGGCTGAGAATGATCTAATCAGTACAGCAACTGCTCAGATCAATCAAGGAAGCCAAGAATACAAGTCTGTTGGCCCATACAACCTGGTGTCATGTCAAGAGCAATCAATAAACTTGTAAAGCATAAGACTGGGCCAGAATCCTTTGGGTCCCAGCTCTGCCTTCACCTGTGTGCCCCTTTTCAGGACTTGTTTCCATGTTTTTAAAATGAAATTACTGTCTTAAAGCAGGGCTTCCTAAAGTTTTTCCACTCATGATCCCCTTTCCACCCAAGAAATTTTTATGTGGCCTAACAGGCCAAATTTTTCACAACTCCCACATTCAGTTACCCACATTTTCAGAAGCTAGAGCCTAGATGATCTTTTAAGGTCCCTTTCAGCTGCAATTCTATAACAATTTATACTGTTCTAAAAAGGAATGGAGATCTGACCCCTCCTAATCTCCTCTTGAGAAGGAAGCACCAAATAGTATTTCTAGTCATAGCAGTGAAACTAAAACTACCTCCTAAGCCTTTAAAGCAGTATCTTAAATGGCCACTTAACTACATCACCAAGTTTCTCCATGAATATTCATTTCTTTCCATATCTCAGCCACCAAAAGGACTGTTACATATTTATTTTAAGTTGCCACTGATGTCTGTATATATAAGTTTATTATACAGTTATTTTAAAAACATTCAATAAAATATTCATAAGAAATTCAAGTAGGTTTTATAAAAATGAGCACAGGCTATCCTAAAACTAGGAGCTCCCCAATATTATCATTTCTAAAATAACCTATTATTCTGAGTCAAGAACTGTATTTATAATTCCCCAGAACTGTTCCAGTTTTAAGAGAATAAGTTATTCAAACTTTTTAATAAATGATGATAGTTATAAAAGCACTTTGCAAAACCTTAAAGTGCTACATAAACGTTAGCTATTGGGGGCAGCTTAGGTGGCACAGTAGATAAAGCACCAGCCCTGGATTCAGGAGGACCTGAGTTCAAATCTGAATTCAGAGAAATTGACACTTACTAGCTGTGTGACCCTGGGCAAGTCACTTAACCCTCATTGCCCGCCCCCCCCCCCCCAGGGATTTTAAAGAATCAGTGAAATCACTGGTGTGCACCTGTGATTTCACTAGTGTGGGCAGTGCCTCTCATGCCAATTTGGATATTATGCCCTCTACTCCTTAATAGACATCTTTAGGAGCTGCCATAGGTGAAAAAATTCATCACCTGGTGGCCAAACTTCTGGTATTGAGTCCATCTTCCTTTAGTCAAATGCGAGATCTATCCTTGAAATCTTCCTAGTTTGTTAGGACCCGCTAGCATAGATTTTGAGAATACAGGGTTGGGGGGAAGCTAGGTGGTGCAGTGGATAAAGCACCAGTCCTGGATTCAGGAGGATCCAAGTTCAAATCCGGTCTCAGACACTTGACACCTACTAGCTGTGTGACCCCAGGCAAGTCACTTAACCCTCATTGCCTTGCAAAAAAAAAAAAAAAAATTCTAGTACTCCGATTAGCAGGGTATGTTAAAAGAGAATACAGGGTCACCTCTACACCACGACAATGCTTTAGAGGCATCACCCATCAGAAATGAGACACCCAAATATTACAAAAGAACATTTACTAGGAAGTTACATAGTCCTTTCATCTAAGATAAGTAATATGACCTCTAACAGAGCAAAACTTTTATATTGTACTTACTAGGCTTAATATCCATGTGTACCAATGACATTGAGTGAATATATTTCAAGCCACGAGCAACTTGTACGAGGAGATCTTTAAGTTCTGTTTCGGAAAAATAATTCATGCTTCTGTAGTTTTCACTTATGGCATCCCCTAAGCTTCCACCTGACAAAGACAAGACAAATTAGCTTTTCCTTTCTGAATTATTTTCAATCAAGTCCCTTGATTTTAGAGGGAAGATATGTTTATTTAATTAACCCCAAGAGGTTCTCTCCGGGAACAAGCACAAAGTATGTATTCAGAACTTATTTCTTGTAATAAACTCTGATGGAATCATTCAAGTCAGACAAAAGAGAAATAGGATAATATTACAGCCTTTTCATGTTCTCTATGGCTGGGACACACACCAGCTCTCCCATCAGAATCCTCAGTTCCTCATACCTATCTATCCCCTCCCTTTTACTATCTGACCAGTTCCTTCTGTTCCAGGGACACGGTACAAGTGCCTGCACTCAGTGTTTCTTGGCCTGCTTAAGTCTAGCCATTCACAGATATTTACACCAAAGTTCTGTCAATTCTTTACACAGGCCAGACAACATCTTTCCCCAGCATCTTCAGTCACCAGTGCTACAAAATTCAGCAAGCACTTCCCCTCTTCTACTTTATACCATGGCTTGGCTGCTGTTCACACTTCAAGAGGCCAAGAATCCTACCTTACCCTGCAGATTCAGCATTTAATAACTGTTGGTTGGATTCATATTAAGTGGCACCTGCTAAGTGCTGGGGACACAGTCCCTGCCCTTAAGAGCCCCTTACTTTCTAGAGAGGAAACAACATGCAAACGACTAGCTACACATGCAGTATAAGCGAGAGGTCACACTGGAGGGGAGACACTGACCTCAGGGGAGAAGCAGGATGGGACTTTTGCAGAAGGTGGGATTTAAGGTGAATGCTGAAGGAAGCCAGAAGGCTGAGGTGAAAAGGGAGAGCATTCCAGCCTGTGAAATGGCACAGATCTGGGAGCTGGAAGGTCTTGTTCAATGAAGAGCAGGGAGGCCAGTGTCAACAGGTCAGAGAGTACATGAAGTAGGAGAAAACTGGAAAGGCAGGAAGGGAGCAGAGTGTGAAGGACTGTAAAAGACAAACAGAGAAGTTTATCTTTGATCTTAAAGGGAACAAGACACTACTTCGGCTTATCGCCTAGGGTGGTGACATGGTCAGACCCAGGTTTGGGGATAGCAGCTCAATGCGGAATGGACTGGAGAGGGGAGAGACTTGAGGCACGGAGCCCTGCCAGAAGGTTATTACCATAGCTCAAGCACGAGGTGACAAGGGCCCATGTTTGCTGTGGCTGAGATGCCTACAGGCATCCAGTGTGTGGTGTCTGACAGGCAGCTGGGATGTAAGACTGCAGTTCAGGGCAAGATTAAGGCTGGATAAACAGATGAGACTCATCTTCTTAGAAATAACTGAAATCACAGGAACCCATAAGATAACAAAGTAAGATAATGGTGAGGGGGAAGGAAAAATGTCTTTGGGTGACACCCACTTTGCCAGGCATGACCTGGAGGAGGATCCAGCAAATGAGATCAGAAGGAGCAGTCACACAGGTAGAAGGAGAACCTGGAGAGAAAAGTGTCATGAAGTCCTAGAGAAGAAAGTACCACGTTGCCAAGTGGTTAAGAAGGATGAGGGTCAAGAATATCCCATGAAATTCAGGCATCAGAAGTCAGCGGTAACTCTGGAAAGAGCAGTTCCAAGCAGAATGAGGCCAGAAGCCAGACAGCATAAGGCTTATGGAAGAATAAGAGTAGAGGAAGTGGAGGGACCAATTATAGATGGCTTCAGAGGAGTTAAGCCATGAAAGGGAGGCAAGACAAGTGAATTCCCATCTTCTAAAGCCTAACTAGAAAGGGAAGCCTTATCAAATGCATCAAGAAAAACTCTTGGCTCACACAGCTTGATCCCAAGGTCAACTTAATTCAATACACTTTTAAGTTCTCGTATGTTCAAGGTCTTATCTAAGTGCTGGGGATACCCGCACAGACTAAAAAACAGGCCCTCTCCTGAAGGAACTTATGTTCTACTTGAAGGGTGCTACACTTACCACAAGTAATGAGAGAGAATTGGAGGAGGGAGAGCACTCCCACCTAGAGAGGTCAGGAAAGGCTTCCTCTAACATAGCTAGGCAAGTACCTAAAAACTGCCCTATGGAGAAGTGAAGAGGGAGTACCCAAGGCACAGGGTCTGGTTTATACAAAGGAATGAAGGCTGGAAATGAGAAGTCTGGGGAACAAGTCAATCAGTTTGGTTGAAACATAGCATGTGGAGAGGCTGGATGGAGCCAGATTGCAAAGGGCTTTAAATGCCAAGTATTTTGTCCTACTGGCAATATGGAGCCACTGAACATTCACAGGCAAGGGAAAGACAGGGTCTGAGAAAGAAAAGTCAGAGGAGAGCGGTCCTGGGAGCATGGAGACCAACTAGGAAAGTATGATGATAGTTCATAGGAAGATGTGATCAAGTACTCGAGTGGTGGCCATATGAGTGGAGAGAAAAGACAATTGCAGATGTTGTGAAGGTAAAATATATAACCCTGGGCAACTGACCAGCTACAGGGAAGATGGGGTGAGGGAAGGAAGGGTCAAAAACTTGGCTAACTGGGAAGATTGTCATGGTCTTAACAGAAGTAGTGAAGTTTGAGAGGAGGTGAGGTGGGGGTTAGGGGGAAAGATGAATTCTACTTTGAACATGCTGAGTCTGAGATGCCTACGGGACATCCTGGAAGAGATGACTAGTAGGCAGCTGACAATACAGGAACAGAGCTCAAAAAAGATTAGTTTTGGATACATAAATCTGTGAGTCATCTGGCAAAGCCGCAGGAGCCAAAGAGTTCACCAAGGAGCTGTCAAGAAGAAAGGCCCCAGGAAAAAGTCTTAGGGGATGTCCAATTAAGGAGTGGGGTGGGACAGAGGATAATAATTCATCAACGGAGATGGAACAGGAAAGATCAGATAGGTAGGATGAGAAACACAGAAAGTAATGTAAGAAAAGTCGAGGAAAGGGAGTCCAACTAGGAGGGAATGGTCAACAGAGGGTCAAGAAGGAAGAGGACCAAGACCTGACCATCAGCTTTAGTAATTATGTGAGCTTTAATAACCTTGGAAAGAGCCATTTCAGGTCAGTGGTATTAGAAGCCAGATTACATGAGTTTGAGATGCTAGTCACCAGTGAGGAACTGTAACAAATATATATAAACAGTTTTCTCTAGTAATAAAATGCTTTTCTTTCAGGGAGATTTCTGTTTTTTTCCCTACCTAAAAAAACAAAAACCAAAAACATTGCTGTTGCTTGCTCCCTATGTTACACAGCCCCAAAAGAAAGATGTACGGTTTGTTTGTATTGAAAAGGTGACTATGATGCCTGTCGTTTTTCCTCCTTTTTAATGAATTTACAGCCAAATTAGAAAATTGCTAGGGTGCTTTCTACTTAATGAGGCAGCCTGACAATGAAGAGAGTATAAGGAGGCACTGCTCTGCACCTACAGCTCACAGGTTACATTAACTTGAAGGGCAGGTGTAGAAATATATTCAACTTATTATAAAAAAAACTTGGTGTGGTGTGGGGCAGCCAGGGGCACAGTGTATAGAGCACCAGCCCTGAAGGCAGGAGGGCCCAGGTTCAATAAAGCTTCAGACACTCACTAGCTGTGTGACTCTGGGCAAGTCACTTAACCCTGATTGCCTCCAAAATATATAAATACATAAATAAAGTTTTTTAAAAACCCTTTGGTATATAGTGTTTTAGCTGGAAGAAAAATGGATTCTTTCTAGCCTTATTAGTTTCTCTTTAAACAGGCAACTGATATGGGGCAGCTAGGTGGCAGTGGATAGAGCACCAGCCCTGGATTCAGGAGGACCTGAGTTCAAATCCGACCTCAGACACTTACTAGCTGTGTGACCCTGGGCAAGTCACAACCCCAATTGCCTGGCCAAAAAAAAAACAAAAAAAAAAATTCCAACAAAAAAACAGGCAACTGATGAAAACACTTGTTAAACTCAATTGATACAGAAAAGACATCAACAAAGTTAGACTTGAAGTGACATTAGGAATAATTACTTTCATATTCACTTTGTTTATACCAGGATCAAAAATAGCTGACATTTTCAGTGCTTTACAGTTTACGACAAATTAACTTCATAGTCATTATCTCTAATTCTAAAAAGAACCACGAGAGATAAGTAGCACAAAGAGGATTCTCCTCACTTTATAGAAACTGAGACACCTAAAGTGACTCCATCAACAGCAGTGAGGAGTAGAATCCTGAGGTTTTAAACTCTAAAGTATTTTTCTGCTTCACTCATGCTTCCTCATCTGGGAAGAAATGGGAAAACAAAAGGTTTTAAACAATCCAAAAAAAGTGTCTGGCTTGGGGCAGCTAGGTAGCACAGTGGATAAAGCACTGGCCCTGAATTCAGAAGGACCTGAGTTCAAATCCAGCCTCAGACAGTTGACACTTACTAGCTGTGTGACCCTGGGCAAGTCACTTAACCTTCATTGCCCTGCAAAAACAAACAAACAAAAAAAGTGTCTGGCTTACCATTACAATACTCATTCTGTATTAGCATGTGATCATCTTCTGCCCATGCAGAGAAATATCGAACCACGTGAGAATGCTGTCCAAGTACTGCGTGGGCATAGACTTCTCTTAAAGCATTCTGTCTGTTTATAAGAAGTTTGAGATCAGTAACAACATAAAGCAGGCAGCCTCATCCTACAATAGGTCATCTGATAAACTCTTACCAGTTTTTAACTCTTCAGAGAGTTTTTATAGAGAACAGAGTTTTGGTTAAGGGGCAATCTTGGTTCAGGACAATGGACCTGTTTACCCACTTCTAGTCCTGTGGTGCAGAAGAGCTTAATCTCTATTAAATTGTGAACTTGATTAAGAGGTAAGGGCATAAATACCTCTGAGAAGGTATATATAAGACAAAGATAACTAATAAAAACATATAAGACCAAGAAAGTTCAAGTGTTGCTAACTATTAATAACCATATGAAAGCATTTCTAAATCACTCTAAGTAACAAGAGAAATGCAATTCCAAGCAACCCTGAGGATTCCACCTGATCCTCGGTAAACTGGTAAAGATGATAAAAGATGGGAATAATTAATGCTAAAGGGGTTGGGCAAAGATAGGCACACTAACGGCCTAGTTAGCAGAGCAGTGCACTCAGGCAACAATTCTGGAAAGCAATCTGGAGTTATGTAAATACCACTGCTAAAATAAACTGGCCATACCATCTGACCCAGAACACACACACACACACACACACACACACTCTCTCTCTCTCTCTCCCCCCCCCCCAAGGAGACTAATGACAAAAAGTTCCACATACAATAAAGTATTCATAACAGCAAAGAATGAGAAACAAAGTAGATGCCTATGAGGAGTTGGGGAAAGGCTAAACAAACTGTGGCATAGGAATGTAATGGAATATTTCTGTGCTTTAAGAAATGACTTAGTAGGGGCAGCTAGGTAGTGCAGTGGATAGAGCACTGGCCCTGGATTCAGAAGGACCTGAGTTCAAATGTGGGTTCAGACACTTGACACTTACTAGCTGTGTGACCCTGGGCAAGTCACTTAACCCTCATTGCCCCCCCCCAAAAAAGAAAAGAAAAAGAAAAAGAAATGACATAGTAATGAATGCAGAGATACATGGGAAGATCCATATGAACTGATGCAGAATAAAGTAAGCAGATCCCGGAAAACAAGCTATACAATGACTACAATGCAAATGGAAAGACCCACCACCATAAAATGAAAATGTTGCAAAATTACAAAGAACAAGCATGGCCTCAAAAAAAGAGGCACACCCCCAATTCCTTTGCAGAGATGGGAGGTCCACAGTTTGAAACACTGCATTCAAGGTTAGATTTGTGTGTGATTTGTTTTGATGAGTTTTTTTCTCATCTTGTTTTAAACTTTTTGTTGTTGTTGTTAAAAGCGATGGCCCTTTGGGAGGGGAAGGAGAAGGGCCAAAGGAAATATGGGCTGTGTAAAAACAGAAGATATCCATAGAAAGCTATTTTTTTTTAAAGCTAAGGGCAGTACAGTTATATCCTAAATTAAGATATAACTTATTCAAATATTCCCAGGTCCAAAAAAGAAAGTTATTTAGAAAGAAAGCAAAACTGACCAGACAACATTTTTCAACTTAGAAGAACCATTCCAATTTCAATAACCTTGTAAGTCTGGAATTTGAATGCAACTAGAACTCAAAGAGTTTAACAAACTACCTGTGGCAAAGGAGCATAGAAACAAAAACTAGGGTTACAAAAAATACTCACTCATCAACAGAACCGGCTAATGGCTTCTTTGATCGCTTTATGGCGTAGATACACCCATCCAGCCTCTTTACACACTTAAATACTGAACCAAATTCTCCTGACCCAATCTTCTCCAGTTCATGAAATTCACTTTCATACCTTGATTTCATGTTACTCTCTGTAATTGTAATTCTCTGTAACAACAAAAAATTTGACTGTATCCAAAGTATAAAAGACAAGTCTACAGATGGCAAAAAAGGAAGGAGGAAACAACCTACCTTGGCAGGCCTAGTAGTCTCATCTTCAAGCTCCCCGTCACTCGCTTCCATGTCTTCATCACAGGAGCTGAAATTAGAATTGATGCTCTCCTCATCAAACATACTTGGAAGGCATATTCCAACCCATGCTTAGAACTTTATCTGGGAAAATGTTCTCCAAATCCAGAAAAAAAAAAAGAACTGTGGAATCTAGATGCAGATCGAACCATACTATTTCTATTGTGTTTTTTTGTTGTTTTTCTTTTTGGGGGGGGTTTCCTTTCTGCTCTGATTCTTCTTTCAAAACATGACTAATGCAGAAATATGTTTAATGTGATTGTACATATGTAACCTATATCAGATTACTTGCTGTCTTGTGGAGGGGGGAGGGAGGGAGAAAAATTTGAAACTAGAAATCTTATAAAAACAAATGTTGATAACTATCTCTAAATGTAACTGGAAAATCATCAAATATTTATAGGGGGGAACTTTATCTGGCAAGTATATACAGATTACTAGAGGAATTTTAATAGGAAGAAGAGGTAAAGATATAGCTTTGGAGAAATTAACCAAGTATCACTCCCTCAAAATATTTTTAAGTAAGATTACTAATCAGCTTGGCTTAAGATGAAAACTTTTACCCCACGGTTTGTTCTCTGGATTCAATGACTATCAAATAAAACATGCTATTTGTCCCAGTCCAATGACCTGGACAATAATTCCCTAACCCTACTACAACTATCTCCCAAAGTCCTTCCAAGTTAACTCTCCCAACCTAGAATTTAGTAAAAGAACCTGGGAGTTCAAAGACACCCTCCTCATCTAACAGCTACAACCCTTTCACTTGATAAAAACATTTCTTCAAAAGTGTCTCAACTCTGCTTGAATGACAAGGGACTCAGCATGACATGAAGCAGTCTGTATCAGCTATGGCACTCCATCTCTCTAACTTTCCCTTCTCTTAGTATACAGTACCATCTCCTATTTCCAAGCTCTGAATGCCTTCCTCCAAGATATGCAGGCAGTCTTTTATTTCTTCCAGCTCTGCAAAGGTCTTTTTTCTTTTTTGCAGGACAATGAGAGTTAAGTGACTTGCCCAGGGTCACACAGCTAGTAAGTGTCAAGTGCTTGAGGCCAAATTTGAACTCGGGTTCTCCTGAATCCAGGGCCGGTACTTTATGCACTGCGCCACCTAGTTCCCCCCAAAGGTTTTTTCAACAGGAAACAGCACCCTCATAATTTACAGCAAAACATTCTTCTATCTCCCAAGAACCTCTAGAACACAACAAAGTCTAGAAACTAACCGTAAATAGGACCAATAACCACAAATTTGTTTCAATCAAATGTATAAAAGCAAGCCTTGAAAACAATATCAAATAGCATACTCGTTCCAGTGTGTTCTCTTCCTTCGACGACACTGTCCAGAAGAGTGAAGCAACATTGAATCCGGAGTGAAGGGATTAATATTCACTTGAGGGGTCTGTCTCACATCAAATCCTTGTTTATCTGATCTTCCTGAGCTCATGAACAGAGAACCACCTCGGAGCTTAACAGAGCTGGAATCTATTCCTCGAGCTTTGGATAGTAAACTCTAGATTGTAACAAGGAAAATTTGTCAGTATCTGAAGAAGATCAACAGCGTCCTCCCCCACTCACACTTGGCCAATTTCGTCTGCCACCTTGAAGACTAAGAAGTCAAATGACTTTAGATTGCTAAATCTGCTGACAGCAACAATAAAAAAACCTCACAAGCCTTTTGTCTAGTTCCTTGAGGAACAAGGCTGTATACCTGTTTCAGGATGATTTCTCAAGTTTGGTCTACTTTTAAAAAAAGTAACCTAGTTAAAACACACAGTTCCCCAGAAGTAATGCAAACATTGAAATTGAAATGAGCCCTTCATTTTTCAATAAAAACTGAGATCCAAAGGAATCCAATTGGCTGGAGTAAAAGGTAGCGAGCTCCTAAACAAACCCTTTCAATGCCTAGACCAATCGATAGGAGGGGCAGGCAGCCAAAAACCCTCCTCCTCCTCCCCGTGGCGGCCTCCCTTCCCCAGCCCTCTCAAACAGACTCCAGGGGATGGGGGACGGGCCAAACTAGCCAATAACAAGGCCATCTTGGAGACGCCTACTACAACCACCACCATTTTTATGGCGGCATAATAAACAAGGAAACATAGTTTTTATAAAGTATTTCTGCTAACTTCTTTCTGGAATCATTTAAAATTTCGAAAGACTAACTTTCACACTGGCTTGACAGGCATTCATGCATGCATTCATTTATTCATTCATTCATTCATTCATTCAACAAATGTTTACTAAAAGCCCATTATAGGTATTCCGCCGCCTCCACTGGGTGAAGAAGAAATACTGGGGTGCTAAAATAAAGCTTTTGAAGTCCGAAGACACCATTATGTAGAATGAAGTTTGTAAGTTCTGACATTCTGTGTATACGTACAAATGTGTGTATCTTCTACCATATATCATATATACGCATACAGATCTATCTTTTACTCAAACATAAATGATGTCATCTCCACTGTCTTAAAAAGTAAACATCAAACAAGTTTGGTTCCACAGGCCTGAAAAAATTCCGACAACTCAAAACGTGTAAAAGTTTTTGCCCCAAAGGGTTGGTTTTTCTTTTGTCACAAGGCAGGGTCCAATGGGAGATTGGGGGGGGGGGGTTGAAATGACCGACGTTTAGACAAAACGCATTGAACACCACCACCAAAATCTGGACACCGCTACACAGTGCCCGTCTCTACCTAAAACTCACAGCTGCAGCATCTCGTACCACCTGTGAGATCAAACCCCAAACACAAAAAGGCAAACCCTGGGATTTAAAACTCAAACGTCTCCGGTATTCCAACTGACAACCTCGGGGGCCGCGTCTGCTCCCGGGACCCACGGCTGTACCTTGGGGGGTGACCACCGAAACCAGGCCGCCCCGCATCCCACCCCTCCGAACCCTTCCCAAGGCCAACTTTAAAGCCCCCGACTCCAAGGCTCCGGCCTTCCCAAGGCCGGGAGGCCGCGATGGCGGCCGCGGGTCGGCTCCGACTCATTGTTCAGTTACATAATCGTAACGGACACTGGCGAGGGCAGGGCCCCCGGTGCCAGGTGCCAAGCCTGCGCCGCCCGGCCGGGCGCTGCAGTTGGAGGTTATGTAACCGGACCGCGGGCTGCCCCCCCCGCCCCCGCCCCCGCCCGGGGGTCCTGGCCCCGCGCCCGGGGCCGCGGCCTCACCTTCGGGGTGTGCGGCGTGTCGAAGAGCCGCAGCTTGCGGAAGGTCTTGTGCGGCGGCGTGCCCGGGTAGTCGGGCACCGGCGAGCAGGAGCCGTCCCTGCGCTGGCGGCCGCGGGGGGAGCGGTCCCCGCGCACCGGCGACAAGGGGCTGCTCAGGTAGTAGGAGGCGGCGGCGGGGGGCGACTTGACCGGGGACGAGGAGCCGAAGCCCTCCTCCTCCCACGAGTCGCCCTCGGCGCCGCCCGCGTCCCCGGCGCCTTCGCCGTCGGCCGGCGGCATCTCCTCCTCCAGCAGGGCAGGGGCCGGGGGCCGGCCCGGGGCGCGGCGGCGGCCGCCGGACTCGGACTCGGCGGTCGGCCTCGGGTCTGCGGGGCTGCGGGCGGGCGGCAGCGGCGAGTCTGGCTCCTGGAAAGCCGAGTCCTCCCCGGTGCTGTGGCCGCTGCCCTCGTCCTCCTCCTCCTCCTCTTCCTCCTCCTCCTCCTCGCAGTCGCTGCCCGGGGAGAAGATGAGCTTCTGCCGCAGCGCGCAGGAGCCGCCTGGCCGGCCGCGGGGCGGCGGCGCCTGGAGCCGGCTCTGGAAGCTCATGGGGACCGGGGCCCGGAGCTGGCGCCGAGGGGGCGGGACCGCCACGTGCGGCCCGGGGAGCTCCGCAGGGGCGGCGGGGGCGGCCGAAGCGGCTCCGACTCCCGCGCCTCGACGGGCCGTCACTGCGAGCACCGGCGCCGACCGGGGCCGCGGGCGAGTACCGGGGTCGCGGCTCAGACGGAGCGGCGGCGGCGGCGGCGGCAAAATACTAGCCGCTAAGGGTCCGGGCGGATCTGCCTGCTAGATTCGGGCTCCGCGGCTTCCCGCGACCGTTAATCACGTGAACGTCCAACCCACCAATCCCCGCCCAGTTTAGGGTTTGAAAAAAAAGGAGGGCGCTACGTTGCCCTCGGGGGGAGGGTACGTGCTACGCGATTTTGGCGCGAAATTTGTGACTCCGCCCTTCTCCCCCCCTTCACCCCTCCTCTCCATACGCGTAGTTCAAGACACACAAACACATACACATCCGCCCAGGAGGAGAGGAGCGGGGAAGAAAGGGGGCGTGGGTAGAGATGCTGGCCTATGGGAAAGGAGAGACCAGAAGAGGGTGGGGTTTGTTGAGGATGACTCCCAGGAAAGGGGAGGGGAGAGGGAAAAGAGAAAGAACAGGGAGGAGGAGGAAAGTAGGAGGGGGAGGAGGGGAAAAGTGAGAAGGAGGAGGGTCTGAGTGGGAAGGGGGAGGAGGGGGCAAGAATAGGGAGGGGAGGACGAGGGGCAGAGAAGAAGGAGAAAGCGTGGAGGGAGCACTAGAAGGGGAAGTGGGGGCGAGGCGCAGACCAGAAGTATTAGGGTCTGCGAAGAAGGGTTTTCCCCTCCGGTACTTTCCCTGAGCAGGGGAAGAAGCCAGGCCCGCTGGGGGCTGGGCGCCCAGGGTTTCCCAGCTGCCGCTGCTGTGCAGGGCACTGCCCGGGACCCCGCACCGTCTTCCCGGGGGCTGGGTCTGCGGAAGCGTGGGGGCGGGGGAGGCCCGCAGCCCCTCCGGGAGGGCAGCCACCCCAGGGCCCCTAGCTGCAGACGGGCTGCAGAAACTCCGGCTTGCAGCTGAGTAAACAGCCGTGTCCAAAGTCCACATCCAGCCAGGACTTGCTGGGGGTGGGCGGCCGGCCGTGAATCCAGCGGAGAACGTGTCTGCTTGGCCCCAAATGGGGATGAGTGGGGTCACCTCCGCGGTGAGGTCAGGTCCCTGACCCTGACCTCGGGCAAAGCCCAGTCCAGTCCCGTTGGGGGTCTAGCGGGCGCCCCAGGCCGGTGGATAGCAGTGGGGGCGCAGGCAGAGTGGTCCCAAATGCTAAGGTCCCAGAGCTGACACTTGGGCAGAGCCGTGTCCTTGGACGGCTTAGAACTAGAGCCCGGACTGCCAGCCCCTCCGGGGGGCGTCCGCAATTCAGAGGACCCCAAACGAATGCATCCCTTTGGCCACTTTCCAAAGGGGACACCATCAAAGGAGGTTTCCAGTTTGAGAGTTGTCATCCCCCGGGAGCAGCTCTCACCTCCCGAATACAATCCCATTTTTAAGCCGCAGAATGGGGAGGGGTTAACCGAATGAAAGATTAACCTACTAATCATTGCCTTGTTTTGCTTATCTACGACCCTTTGTTGTCCGTTTAGTAATCTTTCCCTTTCCACTCCCACTGTTTCAGTTATCACCTCTCTGCAGAAGTCTCCCAAATTTATCCCCAGCTCTGACCTCCCTTTCTGCCTGAGCTCCAGTCCCTCATCCAGCTGACTTCAAGACATATCCACATAGTAGTCTGTTTCCCTACCTTAAATCTCACTGTCCTAGAAAGAAATCTACTTCCCACCCCTGAACACAAACAACAAAAAACACCTGGCTTTCCTTCCAACTTCCTATTTGTTTAAATTTTTAAAAATTTTAATTGTCAATTCCAAATTCTCTTCCCCTACCACCACCCCACCCACTGAGAAGGCATGAACTGCAACCCTTAATATATATGAAGTCATGTAATTTCCTATTTCTGTTATACCTATGTATGACCATCCTCAGTAACAAAATCCAAACCTTTGGATTGTCTTGAACCTTTTCCCCCTTCCTCATCTCCACCTTTATAGAATCCCATTTCCCTCACCTTTCTTTCTTTTTTTTTTACTCCCACCTGCACCTCTCTGGTTGGGGGTTTCATCATCTCTTTCCAAGTAGTAACCTCTCCAATGGTTACAGGTGGCTTCTCTTTTCAAACCATCCATCACACAATGTTAAAATAATCTTCCCTAATTCTCAGGTTAGACCATGTCACTCCCATACCCAGAAACTTTCAGTGACTTCCTAAAGGATAAAACCCATAGGTTCCTTCCTGTAGGGAAGGGAGGGAACCCAGAAGCCATCTAGTCCAACTTCTTCATTTTACTCAGGAGGAGACAGGCTGTGACTTGGCCAGGGTCACACACAAGTGCACAGTTCCTCTAGCCCTACCACCACCATTCTTTCTTTGCCAGCCTATGCTCTTGGTATGGAAGACCCTTCACAATGTGGCTCCAACCAATCTGCAGCCCTTGATCCCTTCTGCATTCCAACCAAAGTGGACTACTAGCTGTTTCCTAATTGTGTTCTGTCCCCTCTAGTTTTCCTGCATTCACCCAGGCTGTGCCCACTGGAATGCAGTTATTCCTCAGGTGTCACTTCTCTGAAGCCTTCTCTCATTTCCCCAGCCCCCACCCCTAAGCAGTGACATCAGACTCAAACAGAAATGGGGCCACTGATTCATACATAAGAAACCCTGCAGACAGAATATTGACCTACTTGTAAAATGTTATCTATATTTTATTGTGTTTTTATTGATTTTGTTAAATATATCCCAATTACGTCGTAATCTGATTGTCCTCTGCTCCAGGGTCAAAGTGACCTCTCTTTCCTTCCTTAAATTGCTCCTAACCTGCGGATTTCACCTTTCCTTCCTATGGCATTAAGCTTTGTAGCATCTTCATTTATGTTCATCTAATCCCCCATATTAATAGTCAGCTCCTTGGCAACAGGGATGGTGCTGTTTTTCATTCTTGTATCTCTCTCAGGCACAAAGCCCCGCACATCACATCGGGAGTACTCAGTAAATCAACTAGTAAATTGAATTGTGTGTCTTGTCTTCCCAACTAGACAGTAAGGTCCAGCAGGACCGGCATTCTCTTATACCTAGTGCCTTCCAAATCGGGAGCTGCTCAAAAAATTGCTGATAGGTAGTTAGCAACAATTCATACTTTACATCTCACTTGAGCCTCACCACAATCCTAAGAGGCAGATTTTGGAGAAGTGTTGCCGTTATTGTTCAGTCATGTCTGACTCTGTGACCCCATTTGGAATTTTCTTGGCACAGATACTAGAATGGTTTGGCATTTCCTTCTCTAGCTCATTTTTTTCCCTTTTTTTTTTTCTTTTTGCGGGGCAATGAGGGTTAAGTGACTTGCCCAGAGCCACACAGCTAGGAAGTGTTAAGTGTCTGAGCCCGGACTTGAACTCAGGTCCTCCTGAATCCAGGGCCGGTATTTATCCACTTCGCCACCTAGCTGCCCTCCCGCTCATTTTACAGATAAGGAAACTGTGGTAAAAGGGATTAAATGACTTGCCCAGGATCACACAGCTAGTAAGTATCCGAGGCCAGATTTTTTCCCCCCCAGGCCAGATTTGAATTCACGTAGGTCCTCCAAACTCCAGCCCCTTTGCTTTATGCACTGTGTCACCTAGTTGTAGAGGAGTGTAAATAAATTCAAATGCATCGTCAGATGCTAGTGGACCTACTGAACTGCCTCAGTTTCTTCATCAATAAAATTGGGATAATAATGACACCTTCCTCCCAGAGGTAATGAGGTAATATTTGTTGAGCACTTTGCAAATCTTAGTAAGCTCTATAAATGCTAGCAACTAACAATTATAATGATTGAGTATTACCAGGCAAATGAATGGGATAGGGGTACCCACCACACCCACTTCAGTCTGCCTTCCACCTGGAGCCCACGGGGTGATCCCACAGAGTATATTCTACTAGGCAAGGACCCTCCCCTCTCTCAGGTTAGAACCGGACTGTCAGTGCCCCACCCCTAACTCTTTTTTACCCTAGGTGAAAATATGCTTAGCTGAAACTGGTAGATAGTATTATCCCTATTCTAGGGATGATGAAACTAAAAGCTCAAGAAAAAAAAAGACGGTTTATCCAGGGTCCCACAATTCATAATGATGGCTAAAATCTGATCTTCTGAATAGCCAAATCTATTGAGTCTCTTTTCCATTCAGTCCCCGGGAAAGCATATCTAGTATGTGAGGTCTGCCCTTTGTCTGCCTTGAGACTTTTACAATGAAGTTGCCTTTTTCCCCCTAAGTAAAAGTGCTCAGATAAGGAGAAACTGTCCCCAAGAACCCAGCACATCCTGTGTGCTGACTGGGACGACAGGAGGGTATTGTCGCTTAATAGGCAGCAGACTACAGTTAACCTTTTAAATGGCCATTCCCGGCTTCCTCTGAGGCCTTTGGCTGTTTAAAGGGAACAACAGGGCGTCTCACACAGCCTCCCTGAGACGGAGAGAAGAGTTCACACCCACCAGCCCCAGGGCCTGGAAAACGTAGGAGCTCCTAGTTCCCTTCCCCACCCACTGATGTTGCTCAATGTGATGTTGCTAGGCGATTTTTGCCGAATCCACACACTTTTGATAATGTTGCAATAACCGAAAAGAGGGCAAGTTTCTTGCTGCTAGCACTTGGGAAAGCAAACTTAACCAGTTTGTCTCCTTTAAGAAAGAGAACTGAAAGAGTGAAAAGGCCTTTTGTGGGGGCCAGAAATTCCTCTGTTCCCAACAGAGGTGGAGCCTTGCCTGGAACATTTAACAGTCTCAGATTCATAAACTAAGTCAACTTTGAAGTTTTTTGTTTTACAGTGGTGTTTTGTTGTTTGTTTTTTAACAGATCGTGAGTTTCTCTTCTCATCTTTATCTATGTTCACTTTGAGAGTGGAGGCACCTCTAGGGATGGCCTCTTCTTTTCCCAGTGTTTTATTTTTATTATCATTTTATTCTGAACCTGTGATTTCACCCTTCTGAGGAAGCTCTCTCCACCAGTGAAGATGGGCAACCCCTCTACAAGTTAGAGGGCCTGCCCAAAGTCTTAAAGAGTTGTTTGGGGCAATGAGAAGTTAAATGATTCGGCCAGGGTAATATAGTCAGCATGCATCAGACAGGACTTGGACCCAGGTTATCCTGATTCAGAGATCGACTCCCTATGCTCTCCCTCAAAGCTGCCTTAGTGCTCAGAGTCATAGAATCACAGAATTCTGGAGCTGGAAAATGCTTTAAAGATCTTCTCGTCTTTCATTCAATGCCCTTACTTTCTTGAGGATGAAATGTGTAACAAGAAAAGCTACTAGATTCTTACCTCAAGGACTCTTTTAGCTGTGCTTTTAATTCTGGGAAGCTTGTTAGATATAGGAGCAAGAGCTGGCTCTCCAGCAGTTTGGAGCTATGCCCTTAGGGCAATCAAACTCTTTGATCCAGCAATACTACTACCAGGTCTGTATCCCAAAGAGATTTTTTTTAAAGGGAAAAGGACCTATTTGTACAAAAACATATATAGCGGCTCCTTTTGTGGTGGCAGAAAATTGGAAATTGAAGGGATGTTCATCAGTTGGGGAATAGCTAAACAAGTCGTGGTATGTGATTGTAATGGAATACTATTGTGCAGTAAGAAATGATGAGCAGGTGGATTTCGTGGTATGTGATTGTAATGGAATACTATTGTGCAGTAAGAAATGATGAGCAGGTGGATTTCAGAAAAACCGAGGAAGTCTTACACAAACTGACGCAAAGTGAAATGAGCAGGACCAGGAGAACACTATACATAGTAACGGTAACACTGTGCAATGATCAACTATGATTGACTTAGTTCTTCTCAGCAATACAATGATCCAAGACAATTCCAAAGGACTCATGATGGAAAAGGTTCTTCACGTCCACAAAAAGAACTATGGAGTCTGAATGCAGATCGAAACATATTATTTTCACTTTATTTTGTGTGTGTTTTCTTTTGGTCTGTTTCTTTCACAAAATTACTAATATGGAAACATGTTTTACAGCATAATTGCACAAATATAACCTATATCAAATTGCCTACCGCTCTAGGGAGGAGGAGGGAAGAGGAGGGAGAAAAATTTAGAACTCAAAATTTAAAAAAATTAATATTAAAATTGTCTTTACATATGATTGGGGGGCAGCTAGGTGGCGCAATGGATAGAGCACTGGCCCTGGATTCAGGAGTACCTGAGTTCAAATCCGGCCTCAGACACTTAACACTTACTAGCTGTGTGACCCTGGGCAAGTCACTTAACCCCAATTGCCTCACTAAAAAAAAACAAAAAACAAAAAACATATGATTGGAAAAATACTATTTATTATTTTAAAAGGAGGAGGAGGAAGAAGTTGGTCTCCCTATCTTGCCTGGGATAGAAGTGCTGTATTCACTCCCAGGCATGGACGTTTTAACCTGCTCCATTTTCCCTGTCTGAGCTTATTGGCCCCTCCTTAGGCAGGCTTGGGAGCTCTCTGTTCCTAGGGGCTCACTGTATTGGTGCCAGACATAATGTATGACAACTGATCAGCTTTAGCCCTACTGTAGCTCCTGAATTCGAGCGATCCACCAGCTTCAGCCTCCCCAGCAGTAGGGACCACAAGCGTCCCCACACCGGGCTGAAGTAGTTTTTCCTATGTCTGTTGATAGCTTGGATTTCTTCCTCTGAAAATCTGCTGTTCATATCCATTGACCACTTATGAATTGGGGAATACGAGATAATTTGAGGAGAGAAAGAAAGCACTACCTATTGTGGTGATTAGATAGGCTCCCCATGCAAACTCAGCTTGCCCAAGGCCATAGCAGGTAGCTGGAGCCTGCCCCTGACTGTTGGCCCTACTATCACATGCAGTTTGGATTTCTGTCTAGTTCTGGTTTTCCCACCAGATGAATCCTCCAGTTCCTCACCACTGCCAATCCTTTAGGCACGAGCCACCCGACAGCTGGTGCCCTGGGTTTCACACCCCTCCTTTGTGATGTCACTGGCAGTTCAGCCTGCTCTTCCGCTCTCTTTGCCCAGTTTCTCAGACTCTCTGATCCATGGTTTTCTCCCTGCATCACCCACATCTGTCATCCTAGTGATATTCTGCATGATAATAAGCACTATCATTTTATGCTGGGCTTTAAGGCTTGCAAAATGCTTTGCACAGGGGCAGTTGGGTGGCGCAGTGTGTAGAGCACTGGCCCTGGAGTCAGGAGGACCTGAGTTCAAATCCGGCCTCAGACACTTAACACTTACTAGCTGTGTGACCCTGGGCAAGTCACTTAACCCCAATTGCCTCACTAAAAAAAAAAGAAAAAAAATGCTTTGCACATATTAACTTATCTATTTCTCCCCATGATCTTGAGAGGTAGATGCCATTATGTTACCTATTTTACAAATTAGGAAACTGAGGGTAAAAAAGGTAAGTGACTTGCTCCAAGCCACACCACTGCTAAGGTAGGATTTGAACTTAAGTCTTCCTGACTCCTGTCACTCGATCCATGTAGGTTGTAGGAAATCTGACTTCCGGGGGCAGCTAGGTGGTGCAGTGGATAAAGCACTGGCCCTGGGTTTTGGAGGACCTGAGTTCAAATCCAGCTTTAGACACTTGTCATTTAACTAGCTGTGTGACCCTGGGCAAGTCACTTAACCCCCCATTGTCCCTCGAAAAACAAACAAACAAGTTAAATAGAAACAGGGCCACTGACACTGTTCATAAGCATTCCTGCTGGTCAGTATATTGACTTAGAAAACCACATATTAACACCTATGTTCTATTGTATTTTTATTTATTTTGTTAAATATTTCCCAATTATATGCACTCTAACACCTCAGATCTAGATTAATGCGAGGGATACTGAATCCAGTCCTTCTTATGCCTCCAAAGTCTCAAAAACAATTTACCTTTTACACAGCACCAGTCTCAAGACCAGCTGATCCAGCTCCCCAAATGCTACTTCCTTCCATGACTAAACCTTCCAGGAGAGACACACAGTCCCTCAACCAGTGAAGATCCAACCCTTCTCTCCCAGGTTAATTTTGACCCTGGTATTCCCTTGAAGATTCTTCAGTGGTTGCTACTTGCCCGATTCTAATTTTTAAGGAATTATTTTCTACAGTGGGCTTGTGTACCTACTTTTCCATTTGACCCATTCTACTTTTTGAGGAGTTACTTTCTTCAGTGAAATTTTTACACATTTTCTCCATTTGTTGTGCTTCTTTAACAAACTGTTGACTCTTTTTTTGTGATTTTCTTGCATCATTCTCATTTCTTTTCCCAATTTTTCCTCTCCCTCTCTTATTTGATTATTTTTTTGAGGCAATCAGGGTTAAGTGACTTGCCCAGGGTCACATAGCTAGTAAGTATCTGAGACCATATTTGAAGTCTTGTCCTCAGGATTATAGGGAGGATGCTCTATCCACTCCACCAACTAGCTGCTCCTTATTTGATTTTAAAAATCCTTTTTGAGCTCTTCCAGGAATTATTTTTCTTGGCCTGAGACCAATTCACATTTTTTTAGGCTTTGCCTACATCCATTTTGTCATTGTTGTCCTCTCTTGAGTTTGTGTTTTGATCTTCCCAGTCACCATAGCAACTTTCTATGGTCAGATTATTTTTTTCATGTTGTTGTTGTTTTTTGCTCATTTTTCCCAGCCGTTTTGTGACTTTTAACTTTTTGTTAAAGTTGTGCCATCTGCTCCTGGGGTAGAGGGGCACTGTCCCAAGCTTCAGGGTTTTTGTGCAGCTGTTTTAAGAATTAGCTTTGGATGTTCTGTAAGTTTTTTGTTCTTCCAAGATGGTATGATCTATTATTTTTTTTTTTTAGTGAGGCAATTGGGGTTGTGACTTGCCCAGGGTCACACAGCTAGTAAGTGTTAAGTGTCTGAGGCTGGATTTGAACTCAGGTACTCCTGACTCCAGGGCCGGGTGCTCTATCCACTGTGCCACCCAGCTGCCCCAAGATGGTATGATCTAAAGAGAGGTATGTTCATCTCTCCTGGCCTGTGCTCTGGTCTGTAAGCAATCACAAGCATTCTTTTCCACCCTGGAATTGTGACCAGAGTCCCTGGTCTCTCTCCTGTAGCCACAAGCTCTAGTGTGCCAGTGCTTCTCCTCACCCTGGGACTGCAATCCAGGCCTATGACCTGGATCTCCTGAACCCAGTGCCAGCAAAGCATCCCCTGTAATCTCCTGACCAGTTGTCCAGCTCCCTTACTGTCTGTGGGCTAAGAACTCCAAAAGCCACTGCTGCTGTTTCAGTGGCCCTCAGAGCCTGCATTGGTTTGCTGCTGGTTTGTCCAGGTGCCACCTGCGCTGGACTTCCCTCCACTCACTGCAGTGAGACAGGCCTTTCCTGTTAACCTTCTATATTGTCTTGGACTGGAAAATTATTTCACCCTTACCTTTTGTTGGTTCTACCACTCCAGAATTCATTTTGAAGCCTCATTTAAAGTTGTTTAGAGGGGAATTTGGGAGAGCTCAGGTGAGTTCCTGCCTTACTGTGCCATCTTGGCTCTCCCTCTACCCCAGGGGTTTCCTGTTGTCTTAAAATACAGACACTTCTGTTTGTCCTTTGAGGCAGTTCACAGTCTGTCTCCAGCCAACCGTTCCAGGATGACTACACATTAGTCTACCTGATGCACTGTGCTTAAGCCAAATGCATTCCCCATAGAAAACATCTTACCTCCTTTATCTGTGTCTTTGCACAAACTATCCCATGTGCGTGGAATGCTCTTTCTCCTTACCTCTTCATCTTAGGACCCCTAACTCCCTTCAAGGCTTACCTCAAGTGCCTCGTCCTCTGACAAGGAAGCCTTTATTTGGCATATATTTTGTATGTATTTATGTGTACATGTTGTTTTCCCCAAGTATAATATAAATGCCTCGAAGGCAAAGACTTTCATTTTTGTCTTTGTATTCCCAGCACCTAGTGGAGAAACCTAAGGGATAGAAAAACAAGATATCAGTAAAAATTGACTTTAAAAGAATTTCTATTCTGCCCAAGTGCATTCTCACCACAACATGGTTACCAGGTAGTACAGGTGTTTTACCCAGTCTAAGACTCAGAGAGATTTGCCCAAAGTCACCTAGTGGCATCACTGGGCTCAAACCCAGGTCTTCTGAGCCCGATCCAGAGCCCTTCCCATGGTACTGCTGTGCTCAAAGAACTGGCTAAAGCAGGAAGTGACTCAGAGGCCCCTCTGAGGGTTAGTGGCTGGTAGGAACGAGGGGGGGGGCCCTCTGGGTGACTCTGGAATGGGGGAAGGGAAACCAGCTTCTGTGGTCACAACCCTGATTCCTGCCAGAGGAAGGATGCAAGACCAGTCAGCCGCTGCAGGTACACCATTGGTGTTTGTGGGATTAAAGGGAATTCCTTTTAAGGAATAGAAAAGCAAAGTCCATGTGGGATGTTATAAGACAACTCACACTCTGTGATTACAGAGCCTTTCACTTATCAAGGCTTCTTGACAGTCATCTCAGGCGAAGTCCCAGATAGGGACAGAGAGAAGTTTGATTAGCCTGCCCTCTGGCTATCTTCCTATATTTCTTCTTCCCTTTCCTGGCTATTTGTGTGACCCTGGACAAGTCACTTACCCCTCGGGACCTCAGTTCCCTTGTCGGTAAAATGAAAGGACCATGGTTGGATAGCCTGTCGGGTCCCTTCCAGTTCTATATTTATATGTTCTCATCGGACTTGTCCCCAGTCACAGTCAATGGTAAACGGATGACCTGGGATTTAAATCAGGTTTCTAACACTAACAGTTGCCACAACAAAGTCGTTCTCTTTCTGTTTTGGCCCAGAACAAGCAGCTGTGAGACACACCCTTGGGGAATGTTTAAAAGTTGTCATGGATGTGGACAAAACAGGTCCGTATGAGGTCACAGGTGCTCAAAGGAGGCCTCAGATTTGTTTCTCAGCTGTCTGCGCTGCAGAGGGGATTACATAGGTCCCTTATCCAAAGCACCTTGTTGGTCTCATCTTTGCAATAGCTCAGGCGATGGGCTATAATCCCGAATCTAAGATTTGTCTTTTCTTTTCTTTCTTTTTTGGAGGGGCAATGAGGGTTGAGTGACTTGCCCAGGGTCACACAGTTTGTAATAGGACTTTTCCCAAGAGAAAATTTTGACCCTATCATACTTCAATAAGCATGTGAGAACTGGTCAGACAGATTGCAAACTCCAGGTTTCTGAAAAGAAGTAGCCAGGAAGATCTGTATCCAGACAGCATTTCATTCATTCATGTTTAAAGTGTTAGTGACGCCTTTTGTCTTTTATCTTACAATCATATTTTTTGATACCTCTCCACTTCTACACTGGGGCAGCTAGGCAATGGATAGAGCACTGGCCCTGAAGTTGGGAGGACCTGAGTTCAAATCTCACCTCAGACACTTACTAGCTATACTACCCTGGGCATGTCACTTGACCCCAATTGCCTTAAATATCCATGGTCATCTCCAGTCTTCCTGATATATATCTTGCTGTTGGACCCAGATGACTCTGGAGGAGAGAGTGAGGTTGGTGACTTTGCACAGCCCTCCCTCACTGAAGTCCAATCTACCAAAAGTCATGACATCAAATGGATGTCAAGGCCCTCCTCAAGAATGAAGGACCACCACTACCAACTTCTACATTGAACCTTCCACTGTAATAAAGAAAAACAGTTAACAAAATGACTCAGTGTGATAGCAAATGGGCCTTAAATGTTAGGCTAAAAGACTGTATTTTCCCCAGAAACAATAGGGAACCTTGGATGGAGAATAACATGGGGCAATTAGGTGGTACAATGGATAGAGCACTGGACCAGGACTCAGGAAGACCCGAGTTCAAATCCTTCCTTAGACACCCTTACTAGCTATGTGACCCTGGATAAGTCATTTGCCCTCTTTCAGCCTTGGTTTCCTTTTTTTTTTTTTTTAACCATTTATTTTATTTCTTTTTGTTGCATTTTGAGTTCTGAGATGTCTCCCTCCTTTCCTCCCAAACCCCGCCCCCCACTAGAGAAGGCCAACATTTCATAAAATACATGCTTCCATATATCAGTTCTTTCTCTGGAGGAGGATAGCACCTTCCTTCCTAGGTCCCTTGTGGTTGATTTTAATGTTCATATTTCTCAGAATAGCTTCGTCATTCACAATTACTCTTTGAACAATATTGCCTGGAGTTCAGGTAGGGGTTAGGGCTGGCTAATATAGATTTGTAAATCACCTGAATGGAGTTGAAAATTGAACCCAATGGAAGCAAATGAGATCACCAAAAGGAGAGAGTGGGGACCCAGACTTAGGAGGCAAGAAGGGGATATTGAATTATCGAGGGAGACTGAGAAACAGGCAGAACAGAGAACCAGGAAAATGCAATATAAAATTTAAAGAAGGAAGGAAGCTTTGAGATCCAGTGCAATCCCCTCGTTTTATGTCAATAAACTGTAGACCCGAAAGGTTAAGTGCTTTGCTCGGAGGCACACTGGTAATGATTCCATGAGTCCCAGAGCCAGGATATGAACTGGCTCCTTTACTTCTGAATCTAGGTCTGAACTGGCTCCTAGGAATACTATACTTTAGAATCTGATTGGAGGATAGAGTTCAGTTTGGATAAGGGTAGGGAAAGTCCAGAGCATTCACTTGAGAATTATAGAAAGTGAAGTGTTAGAAGGGTCTTTGCAAATCAGAATTCATCTATCGTTTTATTTTATTTTATTTTCCATCTGCCGTTTTAAAGATCACCGGCCATGCCTAGGACATTATTTGGAGAACAGGGTAATTTCCTACTTAAAACCCTCACTGTAATAAGTAGTTGTCTATTTAAATCAGGTTTTTTTCAGTTTATCTTAGCACAAAAAGTCCTGAGGACTCCTGTTGGATGAGTCAAAATGCTGTTAAAGGCCCCAGGAGAGGAGAGGGGGTATGGGGGAAGGGGTGAGTCAGACATCCATCTCAAGCTGGCCTTTTGTGTTCAAACTGGGCTAAGTTTTGATGACTCAGGCTAAGCCAGTTTAAAAGTACTGTAAACAGCAGCCTTGTTTAGAGGTGATCTCATCCTGGAGCAGGCTGGGGGAGGGGAGAATGCCTGGTGTCTGGGATGTAGAACAGAGCTGTCTGTCTGTACCTCTATCCTTGGGAAGAGTAAGAGACGAGAGACAGAGCCGAGATAGAAACAGAAAGGAACACACAGAAACCGAGACAGATACAGGAAGAAAGAGACACAGAGACACAGAGATGGGGAGAAACGGACAGAAGCAGAGACAAACAGAAACAGAGATAGAGACAGGGAGAAACAGACCTTAGGGAGATAGAGACAGGAGAAACAACAGAAACAGAGAGACAGAGACAGAAAAACAGAGACGGGGCAGAAGCAGAGTCAGGGAGAACCAGAAACAGAGACAGGGAGAAACAGAGACAGAGAGACAGAGACTGAGTTAGCGGGCAGATTCAGTAGCATATCTTAAAGAAGTTCAGATTTGTGAGTATGAAGGGGGAAGGGGGTTGGGACAGTCAGACACCAACTGGCTATAAGGACACATGAGCCTTTTAGGTTTTCAAAGCACACTTCTCTATAAAATCTATTTTAAGAAAGGAGGGGAGGGGTGGGAAAGGGGCCTCTTTAGAACTAACCTGGGTCCAAATACTAGTTCTGCCACTTGCTGTGTAACATTAAGCAAATCGCTTCCTTGCCTACACTATTTTTTCACTTCTCTCCTTTTTAAAAATCTTAATTATAGGGAGAAGGTCCTTTGGTTAGGAGAGGTGGGAGGGAAATATTTGGGTGGAAAGCAATGTAAAAACAAAGTATTGATAAAAATTAAAGTAAGATTTTTCTTTTTCTTTCTTTTTTTAACAAAACTTTTTTTTTAAAGAGAAGAGTAATAGCTCAAAGCTGCACAATCCCCCAAACTGAACTTTGGAAGGGAGATCTTACTAGCACAGAATTATTTGACCCTCCCCAACTCTTTCCTCCTTCCCCTTTTCTTAGGAGAGACCCAAGCTGAGGTGTGCACATGCAACGCTTTACATTTAAGAAAGTGCTTTCCCATCCCTTATCTCTCTAGATCCTCAGGAGGAGAGAAGGGGCAAGATTATTGACTCCATTTTACAGAGGAGTAAACTGTCGCCAGAGAGGGGAAGCAAAAGGAAACACTGGGAGGATTAGCAGTGACTCCGGGAGGTAGCCATATGGTGGGTGGGGATGGGGGAAGGTGAGAGGAGAAGGAATCACACAAAAGTCATTCAATCCAACTTGTCTGTACCTGATTCAGGATGCAGTACCAACGACTGGTCATCCAGCTCACCCTTGAATAACTCTAGTAAAGGGAAGCTCTTCCTAGCCAATGCTCTGGAAGTGTTTTCCTAAAAGGGGGGGTGGCTAAAACTGTCCCTCTGGAACTTGCACTCCCCCCCACCAACCCCCCCCCACTAGTAGTTCCTTTCTCTGGGACCAAACAGCACAAATCTAATCTCTCTTCCACAGGACAACTCTTCAAATACTTGACGAGAGCGTCCATGTCCATCCAACTGGGGAATTTTACAGAATCACAGAATTTGAGAGTTGGGAAAAATCTAATAGCAACTATAAAAATTCAACCCAGCCACAAAAGAAATCCCCCCTACAAAATAGTAGACCAGGCTACAACATCTTGTCTTCAGGCTAGGTATCCCTTCTTCCAATGCGTGCTATTTTGGCGCGATCTCATAGCCCCTCACTATTGGGGTACCCTCCTCTGCTCTCTCTCCAGTTTGTCAAGGTCCTGTTTTACAATGTGGCTCAGAGCTATGTCTAAAAATATACGTCAAATTCTGAATTCAGAGATCAGCACCTCTTGGGCAAGAGGTGGGTAGCATGCTCTGGAATCATGGTCCAGCCTTGGGCTAATCAGAGTTCTTACATTTTTCAAAATTGAACTTGCATTCTCCCTAAGCTCCTAGATCATCTCCTTCTTCTCCTCCTTCTCCTTCTCCTTCTTCTTGAAAACTTTAAAATGTTTTATTTTTATGTCAAACTGAGCAATGAAAATTTGAAATTGACTCTGGATCAGCCCAACTCAGCCTATTCCATTATTATTATTATTATTATTATTATTATTATTATTATTATTATGTGGGGCAATTGGGGTTAAGTGACTTGCCCAGGGTCACACAGCTAGTACGTGTTAAGTGTCTGAGGCCGGATTTGAACTCAGGTACTCCTGAATCCAGGGCCGGTGCTCTATCCACTGTGCCATCTAGCTGCCCCCATTATTATTTTTAATAAACATTTTAATTCAAAGTTTTGAGTTCCAAAATCTATCCCTCTCTCACTCCCTCCCCTCCCCTATTCCTGAAGTGGTAATCAATCAGATATAAGTTATACATGTACAATTATGTAAAACATTTCCATATTAGTCATTTTGTATAAAAAGACTTGAATAAAAGAAAAAAAAGAAAGTGAAAATAGCATGCTTCGGTCTGTATTCAATCAATATCAGTTCTTTCTCTGGAAGTGGATAGTATGCTTCATCATTAGTCCTTTAGGATTGTTTTGGGTCATTACATTGCTGAGAATATCTAAGTCATTCGCAGTTCTTTATTGAACAATATTTTGTGGGGGGGACAGTGAGGGTTAAGTGACTTGCCCAGGGAAACACAGCTAGTAAGTGTCAAGTGTCTGAGGCCGGATTTGAACTCAGGTCCTCCTGAATCCAGGACTGGTGCTTTCTCCACTGTGTCACCTAGCTGCCCCCTTATTGAACAACATTGCTGTCACTGTGCACAATATTCTCCTAGTTCTGCTCACTTCACAATACATCAGTTCATACAAGTCTTTCCAGGCCTTTCTGAAATCATACTGCTTGTTATTTCTAATTTTTAATTTTTTTTAATTTTTTAAATTAAAAAAAAAATTTTTTAAGTGAGGCAATTGGGGTTAAGTGACTTGCCCAGGGTCGCACAGCTAGTAAGTGTTAAGTGTCTGAGGCCGGATTTGAACCCAGGTACTCCTGACTTCAGGGCCAGTGCTCTATCCATTGCGCCACCTAGCTGCCCCTTGTTATTTCTTAAAGCACAATAATATTCCATTACAATCATATATCACGGTTTGTTTAGCCATTCTCCGATTGATGGGCATCCCTTTGATTTCTAATTCTTAGCCACCACAGAAAGCTGCTATAAATATTTTTGTACAAATAGGTCCTTTACCCCTTTTTTGGATGTCTTTGGGATGTAGATCTAGCAGTGCTATTGCTGGATCAAAGAGTATGCACAATTGCTCCCGCATCTTCTGATGCTCCAGTTCGGTTATAGGGATGATCTTTTAAGAATGGAATGTTCACTCTAATACCTCCTCTCCCACTACCCCCAGATAACTTTTGCCCTCATTCCAAACTTCCTGAGAAGGAACTAGGAAGAGTTCAGGAAGAGAACTGGAGAAAAGGCTTAGGGCTGATAGGAAAAAGCTGCGTTCAAGTTCTCACAGGGCTCATGTCGAGAGTTAACTCTGGCAGGTCCCACCAAGATAAGAAAGACCTCAAAGTCAGACGTAGCCATGGACAGTTCAAAGATCAGCCTCCTTAGATTTGGAAAGGTTCTCCAGATTGACTACATACTTGATGTTGACTATTTCAACTGCAGAAACTACTTAATCATAGAAAGGCTGCAAACTGCCTCTGGGAAGGTTATAGTCACACCAGTGAAACCACAAGTCCTTAAAGCATTGGGAGGGGTGGAGAGGTTAAGTAAAAATGTAGGAATACTTCAGCTCTCCAAGGAATCCAAGCATGAATCAGGAGGTTCAGATAACAATAAGAAAAATGATCTCTGGAATTTTCATATCTATCAACTTGCTTGATCCTTACAAAAGCCCTGTGAGGGAGGCAGAACAAGAATGGTTACACTCATTTTTTTGGAAGGGGAAATTGGAGTCCATCCAGATGAAACGACTTGCCTAATCTATCACCCAGCTAAAATGCAAGGGGAGCTAGGGTTGGCCTCTTGACTTTTAGACAAGTGAACTTTCCACCACAGCAGAATTGTTTGGCCAAAGATAAACTCAACTAGTAAATTCACACCTTCCTCTGTTAATGGCAAAGGAGAAAAACCTGTAATCCTAAATATAAATTAGTTCTCAGTAAACAGCAATCAAATAATTCTGTATTGGACTCTGACAATTTTGGGCACGTCTCTTCCCTATTCAGGGACTCTTTTCTTTTCTTTCTTTCTTTCTTTCTTTCTTTCTTTCTTTCTTTCTTTCTTTCTTTCTTTCTTTCTTTCTTTCTTTCTTTCTTTCTTTCTTTTTGGTGAGGCAATTGGGGTTAAGTGACTTGCCCAGGGTCACACAGCTAGTAAGTGTCAAGTGTCTGAGGTCAAATTTGAACTCAGGTCCTCCTGAATTCAGGGCTGGTGCTCTATCCACTGCCACCTAGCTGCCCCCAGGGACTGTTTTCTTATCTGTGAAACAATGGTGGAATGAGACTGGAGGATCCTTCCAGTTCAGTTCCACTATTCAACAGGTCTGCAATTTGGACTTGATTTGTAATCTGTCCAACCAGGTTAATGCTATCCAGATAAGTAATTTTCTGCTGAAATTACATTAATGGCTCCCATTAATTGACAAACATCTACTACAAGGATTATTGTTTCCATTTCACTGAGGAAAGTGGTCTTTGGGTAGCTCTTCTATGCTCCCCTCTCTCTCTCTCTCTCTCTCTCTCTCTCTCTCTCTCTCTCTCTCTCTCTCTCTCTCTCTCTCTCTCTCGGGTGGGGCAATGAGGGTTAAGGGACTTGCCCAGGGTCACACAGCTAGTAAATGTCAAGTACCTGAGGTCAGATCTGAACTCAGGTCCTCCTGAATCCAGGGCCGGTGTTTTATCCACTGTGCCACCTAGCTGCCCCCTATGCTCCCCTCTCTTGCAGAGTTGTTGGGACAGTTGAGTTGTGAATAAAGACGCATAAAAGAATGTTAGTACTGGGTCAGATGTTTCACTCATGCTCCTCCTTGCTTCTTCTTCTTCTTTTTTTTTTTTTTAGTGAGGCAATTGGGGTTAAGTGACTTGCCTAGGGTCACACAGCTAGTAAGTGTTAAGTGTCTGAGGCCAGATTTGAACTCAGGTCCTCCTGACTGCAGGGCCGGTGCTCTATCCACTGCACCACCTAGCTGCCCTCTTCCTTGCTTCTTTTAAATCAAATGTTCTTATTTTTCTTTTAATTCTTACAAGCACTTACTTTATATTTACTCCCAGCCTCAAAAAAAAAAAGACCTTTAAAAAAAAGGAAACCTGGATAACAAATATGCACAGTTCAGCCAAACAGATTCCTGTCTTGACCATGTCCAGAACTGTCTGTTTCATTTTTTATCTTGAGCCCATTACGTCTCTGGCAGGATGCTTCATCTTTGGTGCTCTGAAATCTTGGTTGGCCACTGTGTGGATAACAGTTCTTTCTTTCTTTTTTTTAATTTTAAGCGAGGCAATTAGGGTTAAGTGACTTGCCCATGGCCACACAGCTATTAAATGTTAAGTGTCTGAGGTCAGATTTGAACTCAGGCACTCCTGAGTCCAGGGCCAGTGCTCGATCCACTGCGCCACCTAGCTGCCCCTGATAACAGTTCTTAAGTTTTTCAGTTGTTTGTTTTCACAGTGTTGTTTGAATAAATTAATAATGATTTTAATAAATTGTTCTCCTGGTTCTGTTCCTGTTCCACTAAATCACTTCTTACAAGTTTAGAATGCCAGAGTGTTGAAAGGACCTTCAGTTATGACTTTAGTGTAATTATGGAGAAGAAAGCCGCCCAGGACTGCAATAAATGTCTCAAATTTGGGGTAAATGTCCCTAATCTCTAAAGAAGGAAAAGGAAAATTCTGCAGACTATAGAGCAATGTTCTTGTAGACCAATGAGCTCCCTTACTAGAAAAAAATCTAGAACAGATTTGGTTGGTAAGCACTTAAAATGGGAAGCTGTAATCATTAAGATCCAGCATGGAATCAGTGAGAATGAGTCATGCCTGAGGATAGACCTTGTATATGTTGTGATTCAGTGGTATCAGTTGTTTCCACCTCTTTGTGACCCCCTTTGGGGTTTTCTGGGCAAAGATACTGGAGTGGTTTGCCATTTCCTTCAGCTCATTTTACAGAAGAGGAAAACAAGACAAATAGAATAAAGTGACTTGTCCAGGGTCACTCAGCTAGGAAGTGTTTGAGGCTAGATTTGAATTCATGAAGATGAGTCTTGCCGATGCCAAGCCTGGTGCTCTATCCATTGTGCTACTTTTCTGCCCCACCTAGGAAGCCTTTAATAAATATTTGTTGAATTGTGCTAAGTAATCTCATTTTTCCCCCTAGATAGTGCCCACTCCAGGCCAGGTGAAAAAAATCCTCTCCCTAAGCTTTGGCGTGTAAGGGTGGAAGTCTATCTCATTCCAATAAACACAGCAGGCCCGGACTTCTCCCAGAATCAATCAAATAAAGGTGTGAAAAAGGCTCAGACCTCTATCCCGTCATCAAAGGTGTAAGCCAGGTGTGAACAAAGGAAATGTATCGGGATTGTTTGAAGAGAGTCAACCATGCCCTGTGGGCTTTAGATAAAAACAGCCACCTGGTCGGGAATACTGCTTTCTAGTGGTGGATCAACATAGTGTTGGCTCAGCTTTCCTGAGGTCCCTGAGAAGAAGACATCACTGAAGCAGCAGGATAGAGGAAAGAGAGACTCATTCATTGATCAGAACAATGATTCTCAACATTTGTCATCTCGGGACCCCTTTACACTTTTGTTTGTTTGTTTTTGGCAGGGCAATGAGGGTTGTGACTTGGCCAGGGTCACACAGCTAGTAAATGTCAAGTGTCGGAGGCTGGATTTGAACTCAGGTCCTCCTGAATGCAGAGCCAGTGCTTTATCCATTACGCTACCTAGCTGCCCCCTCCCCTTTACACTTTTAAAAATTATTGAGGACACCAAAGACTTTTGTTTATGTGGGTTCTATCTGTTAATATTCCCCATATTGGAAATTAAAACATCCTCAGTATTCTTTTGAAAATAGTTTTGACCTCATGGACCCCATGAAAGGGTCCTTGGGATCCTCAAGAGTCCCCTAGACTACACTTTGAGAAGCCTTGGACCAGAGGAAGATTCGGAACTCCTCACTTTGACACTGACCGAGAGAGCCACCTTTTGGGGAAAGGTGGTACAAAATAGAATGTAAATTCCAATCTACTCGAGTCAATTACACCCAGTGGTAGGCTTTGACCTTTATTTAGACATTTCCAATGGATCTGTGACCTCATCAAGGTGGGTATTCCCTCCAATAATCCTGCCCACACCATACCAACGGGCAACTGAGTGTCAGGTCCTACACTCAGGCGAACATTTCGATTTGACTAGTATTTGATGGAGAAAACTTAATGAAAGAAATAACAAAGAACTTTAAAAGGTTGTGTATGCAGATACACTTGTGAGCTCGGTTCTTTCTGTGGCCTTGCCTCTCTTCCGTGAGAAGAGACACTCTTCCTGACTGGTCCCCAGCTTAGTGCCTTCAGTGTTCTTTCTTTCTTTCTTCCTTTCTTTTTTTGCAGGGCAATGAGGGTTAAGTGACTTCCCAGGGTCACACAGCTAGTAAGTGTCAAGTGTCTGAGGCTGGATTCGAACTCAGGTCCTCCTGAATCCAAGGCCGGTGCTTTATCCACTGTGCCACCTAGCTGTCCCACAGTGTTCATTCTTGACCTATCAAAATCTTCAGGAAAACTTTAGAATAGGGCTTCTCAACCTTCCTTTAGGCTTCAGCCCCTTTGGCCAACTGGTAAAGCCTTGCTGCTGCTGTTGCTGCTGCTGCTGGTCCTTCATTCTTGAAAAGGATCAATTGATTCCCTCTTAGAATCACGTTTTTAAGTGCATAAAATAAAATACAAGGTATCCCAAAAGTTCTAGTTGAAGTTTTAAGTCTTAATAGCTCGGGGGAGGGGGGCAGCTAGGTGGTGCAGTGGATAAAGTAATGGCCCTGGATTCAGGAGGACCTGAGTTCAAATCTGGCTTCAGATATTTGACACTTACTAGCTGTGTGACCCTGGGCAAGTCCTCATTGCCCTGCAAAAAAAAAAGAAAAGAAAGAAAGAAAAGTCTTAATAGCTTAAAACGCTGCAAATAGAGCTGCTATAATTATATATTATATATATGCCTATGTATATGTATACACAGATAATTTCATTCCTTTTCCTATTTCTCTGATCTCTTTGGGGAAACAGACTTAGTAGTGGTATCACGGGGTCAAAAAGCATGAACCGTTTAGTGACTTGGGGGCAATAGTTCCAAACTGCTTTCCAGAGGGGCTGGACCCAACTTTACACAGTTCCTTCTTCCTGGGCATTCACACATAGAGCTGTCTCTCTTTCCTACAGGGTACGTTTCTTCTTCTTCCTCCCTCTTCCCCTACTCTCCCTGTCTTTCTGTCAAGTTGTCTGATACAAATTCTCTATTTGTCTCTCTTTCCTTGTGTGCATATGTGAGAGAGAGACTGTCTCTCTCTCTCTCTCTCTCTCTCTGTCTTCTCTCCAGTCTCATCTCTCTCTTTCACACACACACACACACACACACACACACACACACACACACACACACACACACACACACACACACACACACACACACTTTCTCTCTCTCCAGTCTCATCTCTCTCTCTGTCTCTCTCTCCAGCTGCATCTCCGTCTCTCTCACATTCTCACTCTTTTTCTGTCTCCTTCCTTCCCTCTGTCTCTGTTTCTGACTATGTCTCTTGTTACACCACTCCCCGTGAGAGAGACTCAGGGAGCAGAGAAGAGACAGGTGGTCCTTTACTTGTAAGGAGCATGTCACTAAAGTGACATCTTTCCTTTGTTTGGCCCATCAAAGAGAAAGCTTCACCGGAAGCAAGTGTTGTTTGGGAATGAGGTGGCAGACAGTCTGGTTGGTGGGGGAGGAAGAAAGAAAAGAAGAACAGAGGATTGCTGACTCTGGATAGGATCATAAATTCAGAGCTGGCAGGGAGGGGAGTGGTATGATCAATTGATCAATAAACATGTATCTATCTACCATGTGCCGGGCACTAAGCACTAGGGATTACAAAAAGCGGCTAAAGACAGTCCCTGACTTTTAGGAGTGGATTAGAGTCAGGAAGCCTTCAATTCACATTCTGTCTCCTATTTACTAGGTATGTGACTCTGGACAAGTCATTTAACCTGTTTCCCCATCAGTAGAATAAAGGGATTATGGCAACTAGGTGGGCACAGTAGATAGAGTGTGAGCCTGGAGTCAAGAAAACCTGAGTTCAAATTCAGCCTCAGACACTTACTAACTGTGTGATCCTGGGCAAGTCACTTCACCCTCTTTACCTCAGTTTAGGAAAAGGCAAACCACTACAGAATCTCTGCCAAGAAAACCCCAAATGGGGTCAGGAAGTTGGGCACGACTGAAACAACTGAACAGCAAGGGCCCTTCCAACTCTGTGATCCTCATCCACAAGGCTAGAACTTTCCATTTATCCCCATTAAACCTCATCTTAGGGGCAGCTAGGTGGCATAGTGGATAAAGCACCGGCCCTGGATTCAGGAGGACCGGAGTTCAAATCTGACCTCAGACACTTGACACTTACTAGCTGTGTGACCCTGGGCAAGTCACTTAACCCCAATTGCCTCAAAAAAAAAAAAAAAGAAATTAAAAAAAAAAAGAAATTAACAACAAAGAGCAGCTACTGCCCTTTGACCTCAAGAATAAAATACACTTAGCTTAGGGTCTAAAGAAGAGCCCCTCGACCAACCTTTCTAAAGATTTCATATTTCTCCTCTTCATTCACCCTATGTTTCAGCCACACTGTACAGTTCCCCAAACTTGATGTTCCATGGACAGGACTGTCTGGTGTCTTTCTTTGTATACCCAACACTATCGATTAAAATAATCAAACTCAGCCTTCCAGAAGGCTGATGTCTGGGGCCCTTCCATCTCCATGGGCTATGACTGTTCTGAGGAAGAAGACAGTTTCTATTAATCTGATACTTTCTCTGTCTCTGTCTTTTTCTATCTTCTCTCTCTCTCTCTCTCTCTCTCTCCTCTCATCTCTTTGTATTTGATCAGCTTAGATTCCCCCAGTTCCACCATCCTCTGCCTCTTAAGCCAACAATTTAGAAAGCGGCAACATGTAAAAGAAATAGATTCCCCTGAGAATCAAAAACACTTGGGCCCTCATCCTGGATCTGCCAATTTAAAGTCAATAACAGGGGCAGCTAGGTGGTGCAGTAGATAGCGCACCAGCCCTGGAGTCAGGAGTACCTGAGTTCAAATCCGGCCTCAGACACTTAACACTTACTAGCTGTGTGACCCTGGGCAAGTCACTTAACCCCAATTGCCTCACAAAAAAAAGTTAATAACGGTTAATTTTAAAATGTATTGATATTTGTTCCCCTGGCCACCCCAGGGCAATGAGGGTTAAATGACTTGCCCAGGGTCACACAGCTAGTAAGTTTCAAGTGTCTGAGATCAGATTTGAACTCAGGTCCATCCTGAATCTAGGGCCGTGCTTTATCCACTGCACCACCTACCTGCCCCTGTGTTTTGTTTTGTTTTGTTTTTCTATTACCCACCTTTAAGACTATAAACTGTGGAGAAGTTGCTTTGATAGAGGGAGCTTCCTCATTGGGGCGTGCTCCAAAATCAGTCCCTATCCCTTTTTACTTTCATTTCCCAGTATTCCAATAGAATGCAAGTTCCTTAGCACAGGGACTTTTGTTTTCATTTATTTGCCTTTTTTTTTTGTCTATCACTATGCCATGTACTAATATGTCTGGCACATAGTAGGCGTTTAATAAATGCTTGTTAATTGATTGACTGATTTGACTCTGAGCTAACCTGTGCAACCTCTCATCAGCTTCTAGCCTTTGGCCACCTCCAAACTTCAATCCAGTCCCTCCAAATGGTGGAAAATATCCCCTCATTCCTTAGCACAGACTTTAAGCAGCACACAGTTCTGATTTTTTTTTTCTCATGCACAATTCTACCTCTGATGTCCCCTTTGCTAATACTGCCCTAGCTCCAGTCCTTATCTGCCCACTTTGATCTTGGAGGATTATGACCTCGGAGGGACAGCTGCAAGAAACTTGATAGCAAATTGTGGCTCATTGTAAAACTTAGTTTGTCCAGCTGCCTAGTTGGACACCCTTCAAAATGCTATACGGTCTTTAGCTTCCATAGCTAATCCCATACCCCTCCTCCCCAAATTCTTCTTCTTCTTCTTCTTTTTTGGTGGAGCAATGAGGGTTAAGTGACTTGCCCAGGGTCACACAGCTAGTAAGTGTCAAGTGTCTGAAGCCGGATTTGAACTCAGGTCCTCCTGAATCTAGGGCCGGTGCTTTATCCACTTCACCACCTAGCTGCCCCCTCCTCCCCAAATTCTTATTCACAGCATGTTTTACCATCTACACAGTAAACACAAGTTACTCCTCACTTAATTTCAGTCTGGGAGTTTTCAGGATTATGGAAGATAAATAGAAAGAAACTAGTCAAGTCACCCCTATTTATCTAGCCCTTAGGACTGACCTCCAGGCTCAGAAATGGACCTTGTTCAAATTGTGTAATTGTGCAATAACTGGATATCAGAACGACAGACACCTAAAAGGACAAGGTCTCATGGCCGGTGAGGGGGGACAATTTGTATTACTAAAGCACCTCTTGAAATGAAAGCAGGATGGTCAATTTTTGGTTCTCATTTGCTAGACTGACTAAAGGTTAAGTCTGGAGATAATGAAGACAAAAGTCGACTGTAACAGGTGGGAAATGAAAACTCAATTCAAAATTGGAACAGAGTTTGGAAAGCATCTGTTTGTGGGCAGAGTTCCCAAAGTCCAGAGCAAGTTTGCCCTGTGAGTGCTTTGATATAAAAACTTCAGTTTTAATTTAGGTTCGTTTTAGGTGATATGGAATCATCCACAAAGTCCTAGTATGGGTTTTTTTTTATAATTTTTTTTTTCTGGTAAGGCAATTGGGGTTAAGTGACTTGCCCAGGGTCACAGCTAGTAAGTATCAAGTGTCTGAGTCTGGATTTGAACTCAGGTTCTCCTGAATCCAGGGCCAATGCTTTATCCAGTCCACCACCTAGTATGATTTTGGGGGGTTTCTTGTTTTGTGTTTTTTTGCGGGGCAATGGGGGTTAAGTGACTTGCCCAGGGTTACACAGCTAGTAAGTGTCAAGTGTCTGAAGCTGGATTTGAACTCAGGTCCTCCTGAATCCAGGGCCGGTGCTTTATCCACTGCGCCACCTAGCTGCCCCCTCCCTAGTATAATTTTTAAGCTACTAAAGTTTTAATAACAAAGCTGTACCTAGACTTTTGGGACGGCCATGTATGTTATTCTAAGCTCACCCTTTCCAAGTTTAGAGTGGCCTTCTCATGGTTCCTCATCCGTGGCATTCTGTCTCCCATCTCCACGGCAAAGGCATGTTCCTTGAACCTAGGTAACACCCCACATGCACTCCCTCCTCTTCTCCACCTCAAAGAAGTCAGCTGGTGCCCCACCTCCTACACAAAACCTTTCCTTATCCCCTCATCCCTACTCCTACCTGCTAGTGTTCTCTCTCCCTGTTACCTTTGTATTTATTTAACATAGAATTTATATACATATGCACATGTCATCTCCCCATATAGTATATAAATTCCTTAAAGGCAGGGACTGTTTTATGGGGGGAGGGGTTGTTCTTATATTCCCAGTGTCCAGGAGGACAGTGTGGGCACACACATAATAGACAATAATAGACACTTGACAAATGTTTATTGATTGATTAATTTTTCCCTTAAAATTTTTTTTTTGTTGGGCGGGGCAATGAGGGTTAAATGACTTGCCCAGGGTCACGCAGCTAGTAAGTGTCAAGTGTCTGAGGCTGGATTTGAACTCAGGTCCTCCTGAATCCAGGGCCAGTGCTTTATCTACTGTGCCACCTAGCTGCCCCCTTTTAAATTTAAAAAAATTTTAATAAACATTTTTATTTAAAGTTCTGAGTTACAAATTCTCTCCCTCTTTCCCTCCTTCCCCTCCTCTCTCCCTGAGTCAGTAAGCAATCAGATATAGGTTATACATGTGCAAGTTATGTAAAACATTACCAGATTAGTCATTCTGTGTAGGAAAATTCGAATAAAAGGGGGAAAAAATGAAAGAAACAGTGAAAAATAGCATGCTTCAGTCTGTGTTCAGTCAGTATCAGTTCTTTCTTTGGAGGTGGATAGTATGCTTCATTGTTAGTCCTTTGGGATTGTCTTGGATCATTGTATTGCTGAGAACAGTCAAGTCATTCACAGTTCTTCATCAAACATTATTCCTGTCTCTGTGCACAATGTTCTCCTGGTTCTGCTCACTTCAGTATACATCAGTTCATATAAATCTTTCCAGAGCTTTCTGAAATCATCCTGCTTGTCATTTCTTATAGCACACATATATTCCATTTCAGTCAGATGCCACAGTTTGTTTAGTCATTCCCCAATTGATGGGCCTTCCTTTGATTTCCAATTCTTACCCACCACAAAAAGAACTGATATAAATATTCTTGTACAAATAAGTCTTTTTCTCTTTTGGGGGGATGTCTTTGGGATATAGATCTAGCAGTGGTATTACTAGGTTAAAAGGTATGCACAGGGGCAGCTAGGTGGCACAGTGGATAGAGCACTGGCCCTGGAGTCAGGAGGACCTGAGTTCAAATTTGGCCTCAGACACTTAACACTTACTAGCTGTGTGACCCTGGGCAAGTCACTTAACCCCAATTGCCTCACTAAAAAAAAAAAAAAAAAAGGTATGCTCAGTTCCATAACCCTTTGGGCATAGTTCCAAATTGCTCTCCAGAATGGTTGGATCAGTTCACAACCCCACCAACAGTGGAATAGTTGTCCCAGCTTTCCCACATGATTGATTAATCATTTAATTTTTAAATTTTAATTTTTTGCGAGGCAATGACTTGCCCAGGGTCACATAGCTAGTGTCAAGTATCTGAGGTTGAATTTGAACTCAGGTCCTCCTGAATCCAGGGCTGGTACTTTATCTACTGTGCCACCTAGCTGCCTCCTATTTAAAATTTTTTTTAAAATTTTTATTTATGATTGATTAATTATTGATTGTAAGGCAAGGAAAAGCTGATCTGGAGCAGTGGAGGCAATGGACAGAACACACAGACTACAGATCCTTGATGATTAAGCATTCTTTACCTAATTCCTATTTACTGAAGCCTGTGTGTTAAGCTTTGGATTTTGGTTATTGGCTCTGAAAATCATGTGTTCATCCAATAGGCAACATGGAGCATTTGAATGTTATTAGCAAGGATCAGACCTGTGCCCCAGGAAGATTATTTTTGAAGGACAGCCTGGAGAAAGGAGATATCAGGGTCAGGGAGACAAGCAAAGAGATATTACGATAGTGTAAGCAAAAGGTGATGAGAATCCACACTAGGGTGGTGGTCTGGTCACTGAAGAGAAGGGCCTGAAGGGACGCATTTAGGAGTTCAAGGAATGAGGTAGAGAGGATGATAGCTTTAGGGGATGGCCAGGTCAAGGGAAGGACTCTTGAGGATGGGGTAGACATAAACATGTTTTTATGCAGTAGAAAGGAGTCAGTAGATAGGGAGAGATTGTATCTGTCCTTAATGAATAGGAAAAGATCTGTAAAAGAGATCAGAGCTCTATAAAAGAGAATTGGATCAAGGGCACAAATAGAGGGGTTGCTTTTGGCCAAAAGGAAAGAAAGACAGAAAGGAAAGAAGGAAGGAAGAAAAGAGGAAGAGAGGGAGGGAGGAAGAGAAGGAATAAAAGGAAAGGAGTGAGGGAGAAAAGGAGGAAGGGAGGGAAGGAGAAAGGGAAGAAGTAAGGAAAGCAAGAAGAAAGGGGAGGGAGAAATGGAAGGAAGAAGGGAGGAAAAACAAAAGAATAAAGGAAGGGAAGGAGGGAAGGAGGAAGGGAGGAAGGAAGAAAGGAATAGGAAGAGAAAAGATTGTTTTCAGGTGTTTTTAAAATTGAATGCAGAATGGAAGCAAAGAGTTCCAGGGGACTCATGATGGAAGAGGATCTCCAAATCCAGGGAAAAAAAAAAAAAGAACTGTGGAGTATAGAGGCTGATTGAACCATACTATTTCTTTTGGTTTTGGTGCTGTTGTTTTTCTGATTTTTCTCTTATAACATGACTAATGCAGAAATATGTTTAATGTTGTTTTATATATATATATAACCTATATTGGATTGCCTGCTGTCTAGGGGAGGGGGGGAGGGAGGGGAGGGAGGGGAGGGAGGGAGAAAAATATATAACCTATATTGGATTGCCTGCTGTCTAGGGGAGGGGGGGAGGGAGGGGAGGGAGGGGAGGGAGGGAGAAAAACCTGAAATTGGAAAGCTTATATAAACAAAAGTTGAGAACTATCTTTACATGTAACTGGAAAAAAATAAAATATTTTTATCAGAAAAAAAAAATTAAATGCAGAGAAGGGCAGCTAGGTGGCACAATGGATAGAGTGCGAGCCCTGGAGTCAGGAGGAACTGAGTTCAAGCCTGGCCTCAAACACTTACTAGCTATGTGACCCTGGGCAAGTCACTTAACTCAATTGCCTCTAAATTTTTTTTTTTTAATTCAGAAAGAGTACAGAAGGAAAGGCAGAAAGCACACATAAGCAAGACAGCTTTGAAAGCTATAGGTTGAATTTACCATATGCTTAAAAAGGAAAAACAAGTTGTACCTCAGAGAGATCGAAGCTTTGTTAAAAACTCATCACAAGTTAACAGATATCTGTTTCATTTGGTGTTTAGAATAAAATAAAAATAAAACAGAAAGAGTTTTTGCGAGGAATATGTAGAGACAGTGTGATAATATGGAAAGAGCATGACTTTTTAGTCAGAGAAACTGGGTTCAAATGTCATCTCTGATGCTAGGGAGATACCCCTGGGCCTCAGTTTCCTCATATTTAAAATGAAAGCGGGGCAGCTGGGTGGCGCAGTGGATAAAAGCACCGCCCTGGATTCAGGAGGACCTGAGTTCAAATCTGGCATCAGACATTTGACACTTACTAGCTGTGTGACCCTGGGCAAGTCACTTAACCCCAGTTGACTCACTTAAAAAAAAAAATGAAGGAGCTGGATTAAAAGAACCTTGAGAACCCTTAAGGCTCTAGGCTTATGATCCTCTGATGGGGAGTTGATTAGAAATTAATAAAAGGATTACTGTGCAATGGTGAGGGCCCAGTTGAGGCTGAGTAATATGAATGTGTATGTATTTAATATAAAGGCTTTCATGATTTCCTCCAGCAGCTATGGAATATACATCAGAGAAGACAGACGGTAAGGGTATTCCAGGATAGAAGATCATCAGGATTAAGGACAGTGGAGAGAGCCAAGGCAAGGGGTCTAAGGGTGGAGGACAGTGCCTTGCTGAATTGGTTAACCACTGGGTTAAGACTGGGAAGGGGAGGGCAGCTAGGTGGCGCAGTGGATAGAGCACTGGCCCTGGAGTCAGGAGTACCTGACTTCAAATCTGGCCTCAGACACTTAACACTTACTAGCTGTGTGACCCTGGGCAAGTCACTTAACCCCAATTGCCTCACTTAAAAAAAAAAAAGACTGGGAAGGGAGGAAAGTGAAGCCTTGTTAGGGAGGGATAAGAGGTCAGGGTGAGAATAAAGAGCTGGTTTAGGAGCAAGAGATGTAGAAGAATTGATCATGACCAGAGGTTGAAATCTGTGAGGTTGGATTACAATCTTTGTCCTATTCAGGGATGCGTTTAACCCAGTTGAAGAGTTGCCCAGGCAGGATGGGCTTGGAGCAAATGTGACCTTTAAAAATAATGATGCAATTAGTACTCATAGGCAGATATTGGCTCTACATTAGGAAGTACTTCCCAACAAATAGAGCTGTCTAAGAATTGAATATTTTCTAAGGTAGTGTCATTGGAGGAATTTACAGTTTTCGAGGCACTTTGCATTTATTTGACAAAACTGTGAGTCAGGCACTATAGATATTATTTTCTCTACTTAACAGATGAGAAATGGAGGCCCAGAGAGGTTAAGTCATAGAGGTAGGATTTGAATGCAGCTCTTCCTGCCTCCAAGTCCAGGACTCAACCTACCATTCCTGTAAGCAAAAGCTCAACAGTCATTTTATAGGGATTTATGCACTGACCAAGAAGTTGGTTTAAATCAAAGCTTCTTAAATCGTAGGTCATGATCCCATAAGGGGTCACAAAACTGAATGTGGGGGTCGCGAAAAATTTAGCAACAGTAAAAACTTATGTATATCTATTTTATATACCTATATGCCCAGGGGTCATGTAAAAAATTCTCAGGAGAAAGGGGGTTGTGAGTGGGAAAAGTTTGAATGCCCTGGTTTAAATGATCTTTAATAACCCTCTCTCACCTCTTTTGTCATTTTATCATCCTCATTGGGCTCTGAGGTACCGGAGGATCATTATCTTATCTAAATTTTGTATCTTCCCCTCCCCTCAAACGGTGTTCTGCAGTTAGTAGGTACCAAAAAGAAAGGAGAGAAACAGAGAGCGAGACAGAGAGAGAGAGAGAGAGAGAGAGAGAGAGAGAGAAACAAAGACAGAGAGAAAGAGAAAGAGAAAGAAAGAAAGAAAGAAAGAAAGAAAGAAAGAAAGAAAGAAAGAAAGAAAGAAAGAAAGAAAGAAAGAAAGAAAGGAAGGAAGGAAGAAAGAAAGAAAAAGAAAGGAAGAAAAGAAGGAAGGAAGGAAGGAAGGAAGAAAGAAAGAAAGAAAGAAAGAAAGAAAGAAAGAAAGAAAGAAAGAAAGAAAGAAAGAAAGAAAGGAAGGAAGGAAGGAAGAAAGGAAGAAAGAAAGAAAGAAAAAGAAAGGAAGAAAAGAAGGAAGGAAGGAAGGAAGGAAGAAAGAAAGAAAGAAAGAAAGAAAGAAAGAAAGAAAGAAAGAAAGAAAGAAAGAAAGAAAGAAAGAAAGGAAGGAAGGAAGGAAGGAAGGAAGGAAGGAAGGAAGAAAGAAAGAAAGGAAGAAAGAAAGAAACTCTATGTATTGAACGAAAGACTGAACAAATAAATGATCTATCTTCCTATGGTATCTCTCTACCAACTTCTGACCATGAATAGTTTTTAAATGTCGGAAATTTGCCCCCTCACATTTTCCTTGGTTGAGAAAAGCCCGGCTCTGATGAACAACAATCCGGGTCTCCAGAGGACCTCCAGTGAAGCATATGAACCCACCTCCTGGCAGAGATGAACAAGGTGCAGGAGACATACATTTTTGGCCACGGCCGCTATGCAGATTTGTTTTGTCTGAGTACCAATTTGTTACACTTTTCTTTTGAATAGTTCATGGTTATGGGAGGGGTGGGGAAGTCAGAGGAGAGCAGGAGTTAGTTAATAGTGGTGCCAAAAATAAAGAGGACCATTGAAACATTTTTTTTTAAATGTGTGTAACAGAACAGGAGGAAGAGGTCCGGAAGGAAACACAGGCAAGCAGAAAAGTTTTCAAAGTGACATTTAGAATTTATTACATACTTAAAAAAAAAAAGTAAGATATGTTAAAAAAAAAATAGGAGCAGCTAGGTGGTGCAGTGGGTAGAGCACCAGTCCTGGAGTCAGGAAGACCTGAGTTCAAATCCGGCCTCAGACACTTAACACTTACTAGCTGTGTGACCCTAGGCAAGTCACTTAACCCCAATTGCCTCACCAAAAAAAAAAAAGCAAGCCATGTGAAAGTCATGGTTTCATACAGAATCCCCTTTTTGTGTTCTTTCTGTGTGGAAACAGGGCAGCTAGGTGGTGTGGTGGATAGAGCCCCAGGCCTGGAGTCAGGAAGACATCTTCCTGAGTTCAAACCTAGCTTCAGATAGTTATACTAGCTGTGTGACCCTGAGCAAGTCACTTAACCCTGTTTGCTTCAGTTTCCTCATGTGTAAGATGAGCTGGAGAAGGAAATGGCCAACCACTCCAGTGTCTGTCTGCCAAAAAATAAACAAAACAACAAAAAAACCCCCAACAAATGAGGTGTTGAAGAGTCTGAAATGAACGAACAGCGACAAAAGTTTGTGGAAATGCTTTTGGGGGGGTGGAGTTTTGAGTTGTGAATTAAAAAAATGAAAAAAAAGCCCAACTTTCTATTATAATATTGGTGCCTCGGAGAAAAGATGATTTGATTTCTAGAACAAGGAGAAGAGCTATATGGGCAGTCTTTTAAACAGGATGCCCCGATTCTGAGAGGCTCCTGAATATTACAGAAAGTGCTTATATAATGCACCAGATGTCAGAATCCTGATCCATGCTGGTGCCGATAAAGATAAAGACGTTGAGGTCCAGCGGTGAAGCTTGCCTCCACCTCTGGGAAAAAGAATGTCAATGAAACACCACCTCCAAAGCCCCCCTTTCAAAACACAAAAATATACTAAAACCCTAAGGCCGAAGTCAAAGGGGTCAGTGTTCACGTCTGAACTTGGCTACTTCCTACCTGTGTGACCATAGGCAAATCACTTCCCTTCTCTGGGGCTCAGTTTCTTTCTCTGTAATATAAGGGTGTTGGAGTCAATGAATTCTAAGAGCCTCCTTCCAGATCTGAATCTACAAAATGAAGATTGAGTGCCTAAGTAGGAAAATTTCCAATGTTTGGATACCCCGCTGAGTCTTTGATTTGCAGATGGAACAGACCACATTGCCAGATTAGCATGTGAATTCCCACAGTGTTTATCCAGGTTTTGCAAGAGACTTCAGTCCTGCTCCCCGGCATCCAGCTTTATGGGGGAGAAAATGTTGGCCCCACAGCGCACCCGAGACACAATGCTCAGTCAATCAATCAATCAGCATGCATTTATTAAATCAATTACTATGTGTCCGGCACTGGGGATAGAAAGAAAAAACAAAAACAGCCCCTGCCCTCAGGGAGCTTAAATTCTAATTCAAGGTACCACATTTTTGTAAATAGGCACAAGAAAGATTCAGTAGGTGGTCTTAGAGGGGAAGGGTGGGAGGGAGGGGGGAACTGGGAAAGGCCTGCTGTAGAAAATGGGATTTGAGCCGAGTCTTGAAGGAAGCCAAGGATTTTAAGAGGCAAGGTTGAGGAGGTGTGGCATTCTGGGCACCGGTGATAGCTGACATAAAGGCATGGGGATGGGTGATGTCACTGTGGGATTACACAGGGTTTCCCAAAAGCCCAACTGCACTGAGACTTGTGGGACACTTTGTATGGGGGAGTTTGGGGGGGGTTGTGATGGGGACTAAATGAGGTCATGGAGATAAAGCTTTATAGAGAGCACTTGGCTGACAGGCCAGTTTACAGCCATATGGCTGGACATTTTCCACAACTATTTCTTCGTGATAAACCTGTGAGGGAGGGAATGAAAATGTTATTAGCCCCCTTGGCAGTTAGGTGAAACCCAGTACTGGGTTTGGAATCAGGAAGACCCTCACGGACTTACTAGGCTGTGTGACCCTGGACAAGTCATTTAACCTCTGCCTCAGTCTCAACTGTAAAATGCAGTAATAATAGCACCTAACTCTCAGGGTTATTGTGAGGATCAAGGACGATCTTTGTAAAGCACTTAGCCCAGTGCCTGGCACATAGTAGGTGTTATATGAATGTGTATTTCCTTCCTCCCACATGGGTAAAATGAGGAAACAGGTGCAGAGAGGTTAGATGAGTCATCACATAGCTAGAGTCCTCAGGATTTAGAGCAGAAAGGAAGGCCCTCATTTGAGAGATGAGAAAACCCTGAGGGGATTCCTCAGGTGCCTGCTGCCTCTAAATCCCCGCTCCTATGAGGCCCAGGGAGGAAGGGGTGTCCAAGGTCACCCAGTGGCCCTGGAGCAGAAATTCTGAACCCTAGGGCTGCTGGGTTCTTTCTCCAGCCAAGCTTGTTGACTAGAGTTGTTGTCATCAGTTCACTGATGCCTGCTCTGTATACAGTGAGATAGGTTCAAGCTGTGTGACAGGACCTTTGAACTGCTGGCAGTGCATGGCAGCCATGACGCCCCCCACCGGAGGGTTAAGGTGAAGAAACCAGGACCCAGGGACAGCTCCTAGGAGTTCCCTGTGGGGCCTGGGGGCAGTAATGTGTAGGGGGAAGGATGGAAAAGTAGAGAAGAAAGACAAAAGGAAACAGATCATGGAGGCATGAAAGAGTAGAAGTAGTGCCAATTTTTCTTGGCATTAAAGGGTTTTTCCTGACAAAAGCTAGTGGGTAAGTTTTGAGTCTGGCTTGACTTTTATTTTTTTAAGCAGGGCAATGAGGGTTAAGTGACTTGCCCCGGGTCACACAGCTAGTAAGTGTCAAGTGTCTGAGGATGAATTTGAACTCAGGTCCCCCTGACTCCAGGGTCGGCGCTCTAACCACTGCGCCACCTAGCTGCCTTGTCTGGCTTTACTCTTGAGCAGAACCTATCACATCAGGTCTCCCAACAGATCAGCCAAATTCCATCTTCCTCCTGAAAAGGAGCTGGGAACTCACTGCTTTAACCATTCCCAGGGAAGTTGGACCAGTATCGGCAAGTCATAAGCCCAAAGACAAGGGGAAAGGAAAGCACCTCAGGGGGCCTGAATACCTTATAGGGGACTCAGGGTTTGCAGGTAGAGCCCTTAAAAATCACTGCAAATGATTTCTTCTTGGAATGCTGACAAAAAGGCCCTCCTGGGGTTCACCAGGCCCCTACAGGAAAGCATGGAGAAACATCAGCTGTGAAAAATGTGCCCATGTGTCAAAAGGCAACAAACTGCAGATCTGGTGACACAGTCACCTTGGGTCTGGAGGAAGAGTGAATCCCAAGTGATCCCCGAGGGCAGCCCCTGTGGCCTCCCTCCCCCTGCACTCAATCTAAGGGCAAGACCTTCCAGAAGCCATTTGGGGTGACCCTTTGGGTGGGCAGGCCCACAAGCTTGAGCTGGTACAGCCACAAAAGCTTCCTCGAAAAGGAAGTTGGGTATGGGAGGGAGGTCTCCTGGGACCCAGCACCCTTCTTTTCTCCCTGGAGAGTCCATCCCTGAGACCCAGTTTGCAGTAAAGAAAAAGGGGTTTGATAATTCTGGGCCCTCTTGTTAGAGCATCCCACTCGAGAAATGGCGTTCCTGGTTTTGGTGGGAATTCGGCTACCCAGGCCTAAAATAGTATTTGATCTTAAATGTTTCCTTTCAGTAGAGACTTCAAAGAAAAACAGATAAGAGACAGCATTTATATTCAATAATAATAAAAAAAAACAAAACAGGAAAGTTTTCTTTTTAACTGTACAAATTGAAATGAAACATTCCCACAACTGGGTTTCTTAACTGTACAAAGAACAGTATGATGCTGGAATAAGGGGGTGAGGAGGAAATGCCCTTTGGGCCTGAATTTCTACTGAAGCAGATTCTAAACCATTGATCTGTAAAAAAATCTTCTCAGGGCTGAGCTTCCTTCTGTGGCAAGGGGCATCCAAAGAGTCCTGGTGGCCATCTCCATTGTGTTTCTGAGCTGTTCTTCCTCAGCAATTGATTCACCCAATTTAATAAAAGTAAATGATCATTTATTGAACTACTAGATTCAATTAAAAATGAGCTACAGGATAAATAAACTTTGGAACAAGGATATAACACATGTTAAACAAAAATAAATAGGTTACACTGAACTCATTCCCAGAGTCAATTCACTTCAGATCATGGCCCTGCCTTCTTCCCTGGACAACGTGGTCACATTTTTCTTGATCATAATTGGAATTATTAAAGACCAAACCAAACCAAAATCAAACTCAGAAGGTAAAACCTTTAAGGAAACCAAAGTATTGTATTTAACCTTTTAATTCTGAACAACCAAAGCTTTTCGGTTTTTACATAATCTAATGTGAAGCTAATGGAATTAGCTGAATAGGCTGTATCTAACAGGGACAGGGGAGACAACAGTCATCCAGCTACCTGGGACAGAAATCAAAATGGAGAAAGGTAGAGCCCAAATTGCAGGGTCCCTACTAATTGAGGAACATATTTAAAGGCTTTGCATCCTTTTGTTATTTGAAATGGCTTCTGGAATTATGATTGTAAGGACCTTTCAGACATCAGAAAGTGTCTGAACAGCCTTGATCATGGACTTCAAGTTAAAATTCATCCTGGGGCTGAACTCTACAGCTGCACGGGCCCTGCAGGCAGACTTCAGCCGTCTGAGAGTTGGTAAGAGTAACAACAGGAAAAGCTACCACCTAGTCCTAATTTTCTATTTCTGCACACACATGGGGTCAGGCTGGAAACCGAGAGCTGCCGATCTGCAGAGCTGGAAGCGACCTTAGTGGTCACCCAGTCCAACCCATCTGTTTCAAGTGTCCCTTGCAAGACGTCGTCCACTTATGCATAAAACTGTGTGCAGAGCATCAGGGAATGGGCAACCTCCGAGCGTTCTCGGAGTCTGGCCGCAGGGTCTCTGTCGTCTGAAAATGAACCGCTCTCCTGCTGAGGGTCCCAAGGCCCAGTCAATCATCCAAGCCAGGTGTCTCTCCTTGTTGGATTCTGGATGCTATTCTGATGGCTTCTTCCAGAGACTGCTGTTCTCCAAGCTGCAACATGAATAAGAGAGAAAGAGTTTTACCCAACAAAGTTTTCAACAAATAAATATCATGGTCCAGGAGTCAAATCTTTTCCACTCTCACTTGGGAAACTTGGCTTGCTGGAATCTAATATGCTCTCCTTCTCACACTGCTTTATATATATATATGTTTTAGTTAATTTGTTTGAAATATACCTATTATTTATTATATCATTCATTTTTTAAAAATTCAAGTTCCACTTGAAATTTTAAAAACGAATGTGAAAAATTGTCCTTACATTTAATGGGGGGTGGGAGGGAGAGAATAAAAGCCTAAATAAATAAGAATATTTTTAAAAAGTAAAAAAAGATTGAGTTCCAGACTCTTTCCCTCCCTCTGGTAAGCAATAGCATATCAGTTTGTATATATTTTTAATTGATCAATTTGCACCCTCTTATTTGTATCACCCAGGAAGAATGCAGGCTCCTGGGGGGCAGCAACTTTTATTTTTATGCCTGTGTGCCCCCAGCTCCTAGAACATATTAGGTACTTAATAAATGTTCTTTGTATTTGACTTTGAATGAATGGGCACAGCCAGAGATATCCATCTAAGTGATGTAAGGGAAAAGGAAGGTGGGAAAAGATGAAGACTAGTCTCTCCCTCCTGAGTCTCCTAAGGAGTTTTCCACACCAAGACACAGCTTTCATTTTCTTGAACTATAGTCTAATGATCATTTCAAGTTAAGAGCCTAACAAAGCATTTTTAAGAGGCATCTTTGCTTCACATCTCTCCCAGATGGGGTACGCTGCCAAGCCCTCACACCAGAGGCCCTGGGCTCTCTTCTACACCTCCATGATTCCTAGTAAGCCAAAGAGTTTCCCAGCATTCCCAACTGTAGGAGAAGAGGTCGATGCCTCTCTTGGGGGCAGCGATCACATTCTGCCTCATGGTATAGTTCTACTGTGTATCTGTCTTACCTTCCCCATTAAAACACTTATTCCTTCTGCCTTGTCTTAACCCCAATTTCTGTATCCACCACAGGAACTTCTGCAAAAACACTAGGCTTCAATAAAACATTTGCTGAATTGACTGGGATTGTGGAGCGAGTCTCTGAGGTCCTTGTTGAAAGGGCACCTCTCTTCCAAGAGGCGGGTCTCGCTATCAGTAACCTGGAGTGAGACAATTCTCCTTTCTAAGCCTCAGCTGCTTCATCCAGAAAACGAGAACAATAACACCTGCATTATCCCCCTCAGAGGCCTATCTCGAGGACACAATGAGATAGGTTCAAGGTGCTCTGTGACCATAAAATGATCTATCAATGTAAAATGGGATTTTGTTACAAAATGGCAGCGTTCTTAAGCTTTTGTTTTGCACGTGGTGCTGACCAGCTGAGGGGGCACAGTGGCATGGGTGTCTGTGAAACTGCTTAGCAATGGTGAATGGTAAATGGCAAATCAAAGGGCTTATGGGAAGGAGAAAAGGGAAGGTTGTGGGACCCTCTCGCTTCTTTAGAAACGAATTTTCCTGAATTTCCCATTTCCCTCTTCTTTTGCAGGAATGCACCTCCATAGCCCTGATCTTTACTGTCGATGGGCTGGTTCTATTTTTTAAATGAAAAGCTGTTTCCTGTCCATTCTGTGGCAAGAAGAGAATGCCTGCTTGGGAGGTAAGTGCCCAGAGTCCTGGGTTGTTAAACAGATGAAGAAAACCACAGACATGAGATCGATTTAATGTCCAGAGGAAGGCTGGAGAAGCACCACTTCATGACCCAAAAAACTGGTGTCCACAGTGAGATGCCACAGAAACTCCTCAGGAGGACGTGGCATGGCCATCATTGGTCAAAGCAGACGTCTCCCCCCACCAGCCATTCCTTTACACTCACAAGAAGTCAGGCTTACCTGCACTGCGATTTGTGTTCCACTGGACGTGGCCACTAACGTCAGCGGCCGGGCTTCTGTAGTCACCAGATGGTGCCCGTGGGGCTGATGCGTCATGTCTGAAGAGGCCGTGTGGAATGCCGCCAAGTCCTGAGCCACTATTGCAACCTGCAACACAGAAGCCCGAGATGCTCAGTGTGAGGTTTGCCCTCAGACCTCAGACAGGGCTGTGGCTCATTTGCCCAACCTTAGAAGAGCCTGGATTCAGCCACTGGCAAGTCTTCTCCGCCCCTAAATTCTGCTGCCCCCAAGTGGCTAGTTTGGAGGCGGTCAGGTTGGCCGACAAGAACAGAGAGTCAACATCTATTCTTAAACATCTATTTATTCCTGGGTCTGGGTAAGTGCTGGGCAACATCTTTTCTTCTATTCAAACCCACAATTATCTAAAATTACATTTTTGTGTAACTAGGATACCTTTACTGGACCAGTATGTTATTATTATTTTTTTTTAGTGAGGCAATTGGGGTTAAGTGACTTGCCCAGGGTCACACAGCTAGTAAGTGTTAAGTGTCTGAGGCCGGATTTGAACTCAGGTCCTCCTGACTCCAGGGCCGGTGCTCTATCCCCGGCGCCACCTGGCTGCTCCTGGACCGGTATGTTATAATGTGACAGTTAATATAATGCTCATGTGTAGATACCACACATCCACTTCAAGGAGAGGTTACTGAATATGCTTCTCAGGCATCACAAGACTGACTTTCCTACAGAGGCAGACAAAAAGCACTGGCCCTTTGTACTGCAGCAGCCCAAGGAGAGGCCGAATCAGAAAGAACACATTCAGTCAACCGCAGAGGAATAACAGAGCTCAGATGCCGCTGCTTGGGACCCTGAGGTTCATTCGATTAACAAGCCCACTAGAAAATTCAAGATGGGGGAGAGACAGGTTCTATTCCATGAAGGAGAATGAAAACCAGTGGAGGGCTGCTAGGTGGCTGTATTTTCCCAAGGCTACTTTCTAAAAGGTAGAATTGGGGAGGACCCAGATGACCCTCTCCTCTGGGCCCCACGGTGACAGGTGTTCCAGCAAGGCTTCGGTCCAGATAAGATCAGAGCACTCCAGGGGAGATTTCAACATTTCCCCAGTGGATATTTGTGTCTGTGCTTAAGATTCTGTCAGGTTTACTGAACTGCTAATGATAGGGTCAATCCAGGGTCCCTGAATTTTTTAATTTGGACGTGAATATGCGGTAGTGGTGGGGAAGAGGAAGAGGAAAGGAGCCACCAAACCTTAAATGACATTTCCAGAGACATCACTGACCCCTGACACTTTTTCTTCCAGATGCTCTAACTAAGAAAGCATACTGGGTTTGGAGTTAGGAGACATGGGGTTAAATCTAGGCTCTGCCACTGACTAGCCCTGTGACCATGGGTAAATTATATCTTCTCTGGGTCTCAGTTTCCTTATCTATAAAACAAGGAGACTGGACTCAATGGCTGAAGGTCCCTATAACTCCAAAGTCGGGATTCTCTGGGCCAATGCTTCTTCTTCTTCTTCTTCTTCTTCTTCTTTTTTTTTTTTTGGCAGGGCTATGGGGGTTAAGTGACTTGCCCAGGGTCACACAGCTAGTAAGTGTCAAACGTCTGAGGCCGGATTTGAACTCAGGTCCTCCTGAATTCAGGGCTGGTGCTTTATCCACTGTGCCACCTAGCTGCCCCTGGGCCAGTGCTTCTTGAAACAAGATTTTAGATAGTGTCTATTGCGGGCTATCAGTTGCTGGTCACAAGACCTGTTGGAATTCCTGCACCTCTGCCTACCACAAGGTGCCCATGGGAAAAGCATCCCCAGACCGTGGGAAAGATGAGAGATAGGCCAGTTGGGGCCACTCTACAGCCAGCCAGAGGGAAGAGATGACCCCATCATTAAGCCAGCTGAATTACAATAAGCTACAGCACACACTTTCTTGGTGAGTTCAGAGGGGCACAGCCAAGACTGCTATTGCCAGATGACCACCAGATGAACAACCTTGGAGAGCAATGCTGCATGGCATCGGTGCCTTGGGAATTGGCAGCTTAGCCCACAGAAAGTCAGGGCTACGAAGGGCCTTGGAAGCACCAGATGGGGAAACTGAGCCCCAGAGAGGGGAAGTGACTAGCCTAAAGTTGGAACCTGCATCATCTGACTCCCGATGCATTGTTTTTCGCACGGCGCTCTACTTTTTCCCAAGCTGGCTCTGGACATCTTCCCAACGTCCTATGCATGCACACAAAGGCATTTACCTGCTGTCCTTCTGTCCCCTCGGCAGTAACCATGGCTACAGAGTGTGTTCCTGCTGAAGAGATAACCGCATCATGAGCGGGAACCGTGATTGGGGTGCCATCTTGCGTCACCATTGTGATGGTATTGCCAATGGCTTGCATGTCTGCCTGAGATATGTTGACCTGAAAGGAAACATTTTTTTTTTAAATGAGAATTGCTTCAAGCACATTTGTTTGAGCCCAACCCTTCAGTGAATAAATTGACAATGAATTAATTGAATCTTCTTCTGGAGACTAAGAAATGCTTTTAGGCCACCAGGAAACCCAACCTAAACAACAGCCTCTGGCCATCGAGTTTGAACACATTTTGCAAGGACTTCGAACTTGGCTCACAGGGTAGTTTGTTTACCTATCAAATCTGGTCCAGAAAACTGTCATAAATATTTTAGGTTCATGAAAGACCCTCCCTGGTACTTGCTGCGAGCACTTGCTGCTAAGGTAAATGTGAGCTATCGCCAGGGGACAGTGACAGCATGCTTCTCCCCAACAAAATCACGATGGGCGGGTGGAGCTCCCAACCAGTTGTAGGTAAATACTCATTTGAGCCACTGACTTGGAGCTGTAAGGGACCTCAGAAATCATGGAGTCTGGCCTCCTATCAAAGAAGGAAAGTGACTTGCTGGAAGGTCACGTCACAGAGCCAGAGTCAAAACCCTTCCTTTTGGGGACTGCCCCAACCCGCTTCTTCTTTATCCTGGTGCCCTGCTTCTTATCTACACCAAGGGAGAGGACAGAATACGTACTCTACAAGTCAAGCCAAACTGGTTTCCTTCCTGTTCCTCACACATGATACTCCATCACCTGTCTCCATACCTTTGCACTGGCTGTGCCATCCCTACTTCAGTATCTTTAGCTTCTTTAAAGCCTAGCTCATGTGCTACCTTCTCTCTATAGAAACCTCTTCTGTACCCCTCACAGCCAGTCCCTCCCTTCTGCCAGATCATTTTCTTCATTGACTTTTTTCTTTTTTTTTTTTTTGGTGAGGCAACTGGGGTTAAGTGACTTGCCCAGGGTCACACAGCTAGTAAGTGTCAAGTGTCTGCGGCTGGATTTGAACTCAGGTCCTCCTGAATCCAGGGCCAGTGCTTTATCCACTTTGTCACCCAGCTGCCCCCCGCCCATAACCTTTTTATAAAATTCATTCTAAATTTGAAGAAGGCAAGCACAATGATTATTTAATGTAGTAAGAAGATTAGTTTTATATCAAATTCATGATACAATGGTTTGTTAATGCAGAGGCAGCTAGGCAGGATAGTGGATGGAGCACTGAGGCTAGAATCAGGAATATGAGTTCAAATATAGCCCCAGACTCCTCGTTGTGAGGATCAAATAAGATAACCTGTGTGGATAGATAACTTGAAAACCTTAAAGTGCTACATAAATGTGAGCTATTATTATTACTTATATTCTGTATTACACTTTTTAGCACACTTAGTACTATTTGTACCACCACCAAGGTACATTTATGTGGATTTTGAAGAAGCTGCAACACAACTTTACTATTTTAAATCTTTATAACTATTAAATGTTTGGCATCGATGTCTATGATTTTGTATCTGATGCTAAGACTCTTAAGAGTCATGGAGAGGGGCAGCTAGGTGGTGCAGTGGATAGAGCACCGGCCCTGGAGTCAGGAGTACCTGAGTTCAAATCCGGCCTCAGACACTTAACACTTACTAGCTGTGTGACCCTGGGCAAGTCACTTAACCCCAATTGCCTCACCAAAAAAAAAAAAAAAAAGAGTCATGGAGAATCTAATTATTACACTATTCCTATGGGAAAACAATCTGCTTTATGAGGATTCGCTTGACAGTCACCCTCCAGAAGCACAAACAAAAAGCAGGAGCTGTCCCTTTGTCTGAAATCTAGGGAGACAAGAAGCAAATAGGAGTTCAGAATGTTTTGGAGGGAGATGTGAGCAGGCAGCAACATTTATAGGCTCCCTGTACTCACATTCCTAATTCTGCATGTGGCTCAGAACTCTGGAATCATCTTTGACTTCTCCTTCTCTTCAACATCTGTTCCCCACCTTTCCTGTTTTCAAATGCCTTTGACCCTTTGTACTATCTCTCACCTTCGTCCTCCCTTCCTACTTCATCACCACCCTAGTTCAGGTCCTAATTATCCTGTATTTGTATTACAGTGGTAGCTTCCTAAAAGTCTCTCCACTTTGTGGATCACTTCCATATTAATGTTTCTAAAGCTTTGTTTTAATCTTGTCACTCAGCAGTTCAAAAATGTTCAGAGGTCCCCTGCTGCCTACAGGACAAATTTCAAATGTCCTTAGCCTGACAATCAGGGGCTTCCAGTCTGGCCCAAACCTAGAATTCCAGCCCCATCTCCCACCATTTCCTGACAGGAACATTCTCCAGGATTTTCAGTTGAACTTTAAGCAGAGGAAACTTACATGTTGGGTCCCATCCTGGGATATGAGTGTTACTTGCTGGCTCAATCCAGATTGAGTTACTGTAGCTACTTGTGCAGACACAACATCTTCCCCTTCTACACCTGTAACATAAGTTATCTGTGGACCTTTGAGGACATCCTCACCTTGACCTATTAAAAAATATATACAAATTAAAATTAAGGGGGAAGATAAAAGATCGTTGTGTTATTTACTAAATTACTAACCATAAAAAGCCCTTCTTAGTGATTCTTTACAATATCCCTTCCCCAGCCCCCAAATTTAAACACCATCAAATCCAATAAATTGTTCCAATTTCTTGGGTCTATTTTCTCCTCTTTGTTGAAGTGTGTGCTTTGGGGGAGGTGAAGAAGACCTATGTAAATAAAGCTTCCAAAAGTAACCAAAAGTAAATATGAATTTAGTTATATACTCACTTTATTTGGTCTACTGGCTTAGAAAAGAATAATGCCTAGAGATAATGATTCACCATGTTACAATACTAACCAGCAAACCTGAAAGGTTGGCAAATACAATAAAGAGGTACTAAGAAGCATTCATTAACACAAGTGACCTCCAGCCCTCAGGAAAGGATGGCTACCATTGTGTAAAGGCATACTATCTGAACTCAAGTTAATCATTTAATAAGACAGAGAGGCTCTTATCCTATTTCTTTCTTTTTTTTTTTTTTTGCTGGGCAATTGGGGTTAAGTGACTTGCCCAGGGTCACACAGCTAGTAAGTGTTAAGTGTCTGAGGCCGGATTTGAACTCAGGTACTCCTGAATCCAGGGCCGTTGCTCTATCCACTGTGCCACCTAGCTGCCCCTCTTATTCTATTTCTTAAATAACCATAGTGCACTCCAGTACCCCTGCTGCAATTATACCAGTCAGCAGGACCCAAATTTGGAGATCATACCAGATCCTCTTTTCCTATCCTCCATTTTCTATCTCCCACAAAAGGCAGAGATAGGGAAAGTAAGATCTTTATTCCAATTTTAAAAGGAAATTGAAGATAACCCACAATGTTATAAGCTGTTGCCTGAAGTCTGGAGGGTGAGCACTCGGCTAAGAAGGCCCAGGGTCATCTATTTCATCTCTAGGGGGCACCATTGACCTTTCTCTTTTCTATTCTATTCTAATTCTAATTTCTATTCTATTCTAATTCTCTTTTCTATTCTATTCTAATATTCTCTATTCTAATATTAACTATGCTTACATCATCTTCCTTCCACAGCTAAGATAAATACACCATTCTATTCACATTCTTCTTTTTAAAAGTTTGTTGTTTTTTTTTTAAACCCTTGCATCTACCATCTAGCTGGAAATCAGAGGAATACAGTGGCAGATTTGGGGGGGGGGTAGGGATGAGGGGTTCCTACCACATTTTTCCATGTGTAACCTCTGACGAATCTGATATGTCCAAAAAACAAAAATCTGAATAGCTGTTATCCCATTAACCCACTGCTTGTCTTATCTCCCTAACTCCACCTCTTTTCATCTTGACCCAGAGGTGGTTTGTAAACTCCAATAGTAATTGCTCCCATTTACACAAACTCAAAGGTTACAAGGTACTTTTAACAACCCTGTGATGTAGGAAATACAAGTATTCTTCTTCCCATCTGACAAACGAGGGCAATGAGCCTGGAGGGGCTGAGTGACTAACCCGAGGTGACCCAACAAGGAAGAGAGCCGAAATTTGAACCCTGGTCTGCTGAGTCCACTTTCCACTCTACAGTGCTGCCCTTCTCCTTCCCCTTCCCTAAGCTGTGTTGTAATCCAGTGCTTTCTCCCTACACTATCCACATTGCTTCCCTATTAAAGGGGATCAGAGAATGAATATCCTTTTCAGAAGGTTAACAAAGTCACCGGCAAGAGCACTCGACTCAAGAGAAATAAGAGACACACATGGGTCCCAATCTTGGCTCTGACTCTCAGGAGTCACCACTGGGGAGGTCAGAGCCCCTTTGAATTTCAGTCTCCTCATCTGTACAATGGGAATAACGGTACGGAATTGCTGCATGAAGATGGAAGTGCTTTGTAACCCTTGAATACTCTACGTGTGCAGTAGTAGTAGTAGTAGTAGTAGTAGTAGCAGTAGTCAATAGTCTCATATTTCTCCAAGAATAATTCCCACAGAATGCCCACTCTCTGAGTCTCTCAGTGGCAGAGATGTCCAACAAAAGGCCCAGGTGCAGTCAGAAAGGAAAATCAATACCAAGGAAGCTTCAGATCAGAGCACCTCCAAGCGAGAATGACAGAAGGTTCCCAAATTGGCTCAGGTGGGTCAGGTACAAAACCAGACTGTCGGGAAGGCATCCAAGATGACTCAGAACAAAAGCGTGAAAGGAAACCCGACCCTTAGGAGATTTACCCATAATTATGATGTGTGACAAAGGTCCCCCTGCTGCCCAGCACCGCCCTGGCACAACCACTCACCTGGTGGGGGCTCGAAGAAGGCCTCTTGCTCCTCCTCGACTGGCTCTGTGTCATTGTGAGCTGTTCGCTTGTGCATTGCTAAGGTGGAGATCTGCTTATACGTTTTCCCACAGTGATTGCAGATGTATGGTTTGGAGTGAGTGTGAACAACATGGTGTTTGTACAAACTGGAATATTCTGTGAATCGCTTATCACACCCGGGGACTGTACAGACATATGGCTTCTCCCCTAAGGAAAAGACAACAACAACAACAACAATGACACACACACACACACATCACAAATTAGGTTATAAAAGTTAAAAGGTCTCTAATAGTTTTTTGCCTTTTCCAGGAAAGGATGGGTTTGGTTTGAACTGCAATAACCTTCCCATCAAGGACAACAAGGGAAAAGTCCACATATTCCTATTCCAGATGGTTCTTTTTTTTTTTTTTGGTGAGGCAATTGGGGCTAAGTGACTTGCCCAGGGTCACACAGCTAGTAAGTGTCAATGTTCTGAGGCTGGATTTGAACTCAGGTCCTCCTGACTCCAGGGCCGGTGCTTTATCCACTGCGCCACCTAGCAGCCCCCAGATGGTTCTTTTGAGCTAGGATTCTACCTCCCTTGGCACCTTCCCACATCTCCAAAGAAAATGACCATTTAACTTTCTTTTTAATTAGATTCTGACAAACTTAAGTCTTAGCTTTGGTGAAGTTCTAATTTACTGTTTTTTGGTAACAAGACAAGCTATTAAGATACTGAACACTATTGACTATTATAAAAGAAATAGCCGTCATCATATTAATAATACCCCACCTAGGTAGAATAGCTTAGTGGTCAGGAAGTTGACCTTAGAGTCTAAAAAAATTGGGTTGAGTGCCACACCTAACACGTACTGTTTGTACGAGGTCAAGCAAGAGTCTGAATTTTCTCAGGGCCCTGCACAACTCTCTGGGCTATGAATCACAACAGCTGTATATCTTCACCAAGGAAGGGAATTCCCTATATCAGAGGTGTCAAACACTCAGCCTGAACTAGATTAAAATGCAATCTGGGGGCAGCTAGGTGGAGAAGTGGATAAAGCACCAGCCCTGGATTCAGGAGTACCAGAGTTAAAATCCAGCCTCAGACACTTGACATTTATTAGCTGTGTGACCCTGGGCAAGTCACTTAACCCCCATTGCCCCCCCCCCAAAAGCAATCTGGAAATATCTAACAAAATAAATAAAAATCCAATAAAACATGATGTTAATTTGTGGTTTTCTTTTAAAAAATTTTTTAATTTAATTTTTTCTCATTAACACATAAATAGAAATTTCCAACATTCTTTTTTTCTTTGTTTAAATTTTGGGTTCCATATTCTCTCTCTCCTTCTCTTCCCCCTTCCTTGACAGGGCAAGCAATTTGAAATAGATTATATGTGAAGTCAATGTGGTCTGCAAGGATCCTTATGTACAGTTTAGAGCCCCCCATTTCTATCCGAGTCTGATACCACTGCCCTATTCAGATGAATCACAGGTCTGGACTACACCCCTCCCCCCCCCCCAAATCAGCTTGCTAAAATGAATAATAAAAAACTCTTTAATATAGCAATACAGCTGGCCACTTCAGGGTAAGGGACCAAGCAAAGATGTCTTTTAGTGACCTCACCTGACCTTTTGTGACCAATCAAAACCTTCGAGCATATACTGCATACCCAGAACTGTACGGGACACAAAACAAGGCTTACACATTGCCTGTCCCCTCTTGTTGGGAGGTAAGGCTTATACCCATGAAGCCATGGGCAATACGGGGCGAGGGATGAGGTGGGTGAGGGGGCTTCCTGGGGAAAGAAGCAGATGAACCAAGCCAGAGACCGATTACCTGTGTGTATCCGCACATGATTCTTGTAATTCGTTGCGCTGGCGAACGCCCTCCCGCATCCTGGCTCTGTGCAGTAATAGGGTCTTTCTCCTGTATGTGTCCTAATGTGAACTTTCCTAATGTTTGATGTAGTAAAGGACCTGCCACATCCTTCAAAGGGACACTTAAAGGGCCGTTCACCTGAAAACACAGAGAGCAAATTAAACAGTGAGGAAGGGGCATCAGCATGTACTGTGTCTGTGGGGTTTTTCCTTTGCTCCAAGGGAAGGTTCATTGGGTGGGAGAGAGGGAAGTAAAGCTGGAAATGATTAATATAAAACAAAAGGCATCAATAAGACAGGTGGTTTGTTTTTTTTTTGGGGGGGGGCAATGAGGGTTAAGTGACTTGCCCAGGGTCACACAGCTAGTAAGTGTCAAGTGTCTGAAGCCAGATCTGAATTCAGGTCCTCCTGAATCCAGTGCCAGTGCTTTATCCACTGTGCCACCTAGCTGCCCCCCCAGTAAAACAGTTTTAAAATACAAAACAATTAAAATCAATGATTTGCAGTTTTGCTATTTGGATTTTTCTCTGAGCAAAACTTTCTCTGTAAAGTTTATTTTTCTGTCCAAGTTTAAAAGGACACAGGAAGGGGCAGCTAGGTGACGCAGTGGATAGAGCACTGGCCCTGGATTCAAGAGGATCTGAGTTCAAATCTGGCCTCAGACACTTAACACTTAGAAACTGTGTGACCCTGGGCAAGTCACTTAACCCTCACTGCCCTGCAAAAACAAAACAAAACAAAACCACACAAAAAAAAGGACACAGGAAAAGTTCTGAACTAAGAATTCACATCATGGACTGGATGAGTCTCAGAAGGAATTATGAAGCAAGTTGTTTTAGTGAGAGATTGAAAAGGAGGGATAATTGCATAAGACAGATTTGAGAATGAGAAGGCCCTAAGTCAGCAGTTTCTTGGGACTACCTTTTATCAATCATGGAAGCTTTGGCTGATTGGTAAAATGAGTTTCTTTCGCTTTTACGATAATATCATATAGAAAAAAGAACAATCCTTTCTTCCTCAGGCTGACCTTAACTACGAGAAAAATTGCCTAGTCAGCTCAGTCTCTAAATATTCCCCAGTATCAAGGATAAGCAAAAGGAACATTTAATTATCTTTCAAAAATGAAAAGAAAACTAGGCTTCCCTTTTAGTTTTCCAGTGTCTGTAGATGCAGTTCCAGAAAAGAGGAGAGATCAGTTCAAGCATCACAAGAAATTTTAGGGTTAAAAAAAAAAAAGATCCTGGAATATAGCTCAAAAGATCCAATTATCAGTGGTTATTTTCCCTTGTGCTAAAGGCAAAAACTTGACAAACTATGGAAAACCACGAGAATATTTCTGAGGTCTGCCCTTTTGACCAAAGTACCTTATTCTGATGTGTGTTTAAAAACAAACAAAAAACAAAACCCCTTCCCTTCTAGGGTTTGACTACAGGAACCTGGTTTCTTTATAAATACTTATTACCTTGACTGCATCTGTAATAATATTCACACAGCACTTTCAGTTTACAAAGCACAGCCCCATGAGGTCGGCAGGACTAAATCATTATCCTCATTTTAGAGATGAGCACACTCAGAGAAGATGTGATTTGACCCAAATCACCCAGAAGGCAGTTGGCAAGGCCAGGACTCCAATCCAGGGCTTCTGGCTCTAAGCTCAGGCCCTTCCTCCATTGTAAGATATGGCTTCTCTATTTACAATAAATTTTGGAAAGCATCCTGGAGAACAGGAATCGAGGTCCTATTGTGACACTGAAAACAGCTTTGTGTAAATGAAAATGTTTTACAATTTTAAATTTTCATGTGAACACACTGAATTTTAGGAAAAAGTGGGAGGTATAGCTATCTTGGGTCATAGATTTAAGGTTAGGGATTGCGAATGTATGCCAATGGTCACCAGCACTCCCAAGGGAGAGAGTATGGATAATAGTAATGATGCTTACCCTATCTCCCTTCCACAACTCAGATAAATACATCATTCTATTCATTTCCTTCTTTTTAAAGCTTTTTTTGTTTTTAATTTATTAAGGAACAATGCGCGACCTTAACAAATGCACAGCAGTCACTCTTACTGAGGGAGTCTTGAAGGATACGGGTTTGCCCTAACAAGTCAAATCCTTTTTCTGTAATTGGCAAAAAATAAATCCAGTAGGGTTTTGTATTCTTTACACCTTTTGGTGAATTATGTGAATGCAAAGAAAACTGTTTGCAAAAGCCTGCCTATCTCCTTTTTTTTTTTTTTGGCCTGTTTTTGCCAAGGATACCCTCGACATGAATGTAGTTCATTCTCATACAAATTTTAGGCAGATGAGAAAGCAAGAATTGAGTCAATAGTTGCTGACTTCCCCCTCAAGTATTATTTATTTTTGGTATGTCAGTCTCCATAATTTCTTTATTATTATTATTATTGTTATTTTTAGTGAGGCAATTGGGGTGAAGTGACTTGCCCAGGGTCACACAGCTAGTAAGTGTTGTGTCTGAGGCCAAATTTGAACTCAGGTCCCCCTGACTCCAGGGCCGGTGCTCTATCCACTGCGCCACCTAGCTGCCCCCATGATTTCTTTTACTTAAAGTTTATTATCTTCCCCTCTTTCCAAATATCTTGAGAATTGATCCTCAGTGTTTGAAAAACGTCACCAGTTAACCCAGAATTCTTCTCTAAAAACTCAGTTTACTCCAACTATTTTTCCTGACTTTAGTCTTCAACTGGCAAATTCATCTGGCTACCAAATTGTTAAGAGTCTAAAAATGGGTTGGTTTTATTATTACCAGTGACGAAAATTGATCACAGATAGGCTGGAAAATCTGTTCTCTTTGTTGCTATTTGTTGTCCTTCCTGTTTCATCTACAGGATAGGTGCTCTTGGGATAATCCAGCTTGGTAGGGTCTCAACAAGGATTTGGCAGACTTGTTTGATCTCTACAACACTATTCACTATTATGTGAAGAGATACTATTCATAATCTTCCATCCTCGACCATGGTAGATTGTAAATGAATTTATATTCTAAACCAGTATTGGTTTTGTTGGCTAATGAGGTTTTTGGGCTGTTTGGGGGCTCCTTGTTGTGTGATTGCTTTATATCAACTCATCTTCTTTAGGAAATGGTGATAATAAATATCAATCCATTTCCCTCTATTTTTATAGCATCAACAGCTTCTTTGAAAAGGTTAAGTTGAGGGCAGCTAGGTGGCCCAGTGGATAAAGCACCAGCCCTGGATTCAGGAGGATCTGAGTTCAAATGTGACCTCAGACACTTGACACTTACTAGCTGTGTGACCCTGGGCAAGTCACTTAACCCTCATTGCCCCGGAAAAAAAAAGAAAAAAAAAGTTAAGTTGTAGTTGATGTGATACACACTATATCTCCTCTTCTTTATCTTTTCACATAATTTGGTATTGATTTTGACTTTTGTTTGAAGTAGTCTGTGGTCTTACTGGTTATGACTACTCAAGAGATTTTAACCTGGGGTTAGTGAACTTGGGTTTTTATAAAAATATTTTAATAGCTGTATTTCAATATAACTGGTTTCCTTTGTAATACTACACATTTTATTTTATGCATTTAAAAGGGATCCATTGGCTTCCCCAGCCTGCCATTAGGGTCCACGATCCAAAAAAAGGTTAAGAACCCTTGGCTCTAAATGAAACTAGAAGACATACACAAATTACAGTTAAGTGGTAGGATGGTTCACACATTCCCCTTAAAAATCCTGGGATTATCATGGGGCTAGATTATTCCATTTAATGGTCAGGGGAAAAATGGCCAATAAATCCTCTATTCAGCTATTCTAGAAAATCCATTAAAGGCAACAGAAATCTCAATGCCTGTGGGTAAAACTGACACATGGCTGACACACATGGTATAAATGAAAACAGAGCTCATACTGTGTGACTGAGGCAACAGCTCATAACACCAGTTATCAGCAACTTCTGAAATTATTGGAGTTGAGGACCAGTGTAAATAGCTATCTTCTGACTTTGAGTTCAACAGAGTTGATGTGGGCTGAACCAAGAGTGAGGAGGATAAGCGGGGGTAAGGCACAGGCACCTGTGGGCAAGGTGAAGGAAGGGAAGGCCCAGGTAACCAAGGGGCACTGCAGAAGTCACAACAGGCTTGGGATCTGAGGTGACTCAGGTTGCTATTCGCCCCCAGCACCAGAGCTGCCTGACCTGAGTCAGATGAAGGGGTTAGACTCAATGATCCCCGGAGAGCAAATATTCTGTGAGCCTCTGCACAATGCCAATACCTGTGTGAGTGCGAATGTGTTTCTGTAGGTCGCCTGATGTTTTAAAAGACTTCGTACAATTATCTTCTGAACACCGATATGGCTTTTCTCCTGTGTGGGTTCTGACGTGACTTTTTAATCCATAACCTAAAAAAAAAAAAATTTAAACACAAACCCTCAGGATTCAATTACTGAATAAAACAGATGAAAAGCCATTTAATTTTTATTAGATTGTGAAGAGTTCAGTAGACTAGCGAAATGCACATCCGACTGAGAGAGGGTCACTGGAATAACCTTCTCATAGGAAACTTTAAAGTTTTAAAATGAGCATTCCTAATGCATTAGATGCTATTCATGACAGTACAAGGTGACCTTTCCCATTCAAAGAGCTTATATCACAGACAAGAAAGACATTTATGCATGCGTACAGGAAGAGGAGTTAGGTACAACATTTTTTCCCAAGTTTTCAATTTCTCTCTTCTTGTTTAAAAGAAGGCAGGCAGAGCAATGGGGGAATGAAGGAAGAGTAGAAAACGGAACAGAGGGAAGGGGCTTAAAGAGAAGAAAGGACAGAGAAGAGGGGTCAACAAGCCACTTAAGAAGATGATTTTCACCCCTCTTTCATGTATGAGAAATTAAAAGCACAACTGCTTGCTGCCCCCGGGGTCTGCCTCTGCTCACACAAGTGGGCAGATGACAGAGAATGTTGTGTTTTCACCTGTGGCAAAGGCCTTCCCACAGCCAGGATGCTCACACTGGTACGGCCGGTCCCCTGTGTGTGACCTTTCATGGACCTGTTAAAATAGGGCTGTCAGTCTGTTTCCCCTTGGACATTCTCGCTATGAAAACAGTAGCCCACCCAATTGGCCCACTTCCCCTTGCTTCAGATTTGGGGTCTTTAAAAAATAGAAACCACACTCTACCCTTTCCCTCACACACCTCTCCATATCCACCTCATAGTTCATCTAGTAAGAAACACTCACATCTTAGATTCCCAGTACTGGGAGCTTTTACCCTGTGATTGCCCTGTGTGTTTTACAAGGTTCAAAAGCACTATGGTGGGTGGTCGGGGTCCAAAGATGCAAACAGACAACTAGAATGACCCAATTTGAAAGAATAAGAAAGGCAAGGAAATCAATGGGAGTTCAGGAGGGAAGAGACTGACTCTTTCATTTAAGCCTTTAAGTAGCTCTTTGAGCATTTGGGGGTGGGGGTGGAGGAGGTGCAGAGAAGCTGCAGCCCTGGTATTCACAAACTTAGGGAAGAGAAGGCATAATCACAACTAATACAGTGAGAACATGGCAGGTGAACATAGTGGGCAGAGCTCGCTGTTGCCTGGGGAATCTCAAGGCCGTAGACCCTGGCCCTCAAAGACAGGTGGCATTTCAACAGGCAGAGAACTAGGGGAGAGGAAGGGAGGCCTGGGGGCATGCCAGGCACAGAGAATGGCGTCAAGTCTGGGTGGTGGGAAAGGGTATGACAGATCCAGGAATAGTGAAGAATCTGGTCTGGCTGGAGCATTCAAGGACTGGGGCAGGACTTTGGGTTCGGTCTTTATTGGGTCGGTGAGAGGGAGCAAATGAAGGTTTCTGAGTAGGAACATAACCCAAATCATCAAATTAATGATGATGATAGTTGACATTTATATAGTGCCTACTATGTGCCGGGCACTGTGCTAAGCCGATCCTCACAACAACCCCGAGGGTCTGACATCTGCAGCAATGTTTTTCTGTGGGAGTCGAGAACTGGGCACAGAGAATGTGCCTGTCGGTTATGGAGAGGCTGGATATAATAATGGGAGGCAGCGCATCACACAGAAAGATTCTGGGGAACTAGACAAGAGCCCTGTGAACTGGGAACCTGGACAGCCGCTTGGGCCATGACCCCGAAATGGGAGAACATCCCCGAAAGGTGCCAGGCTGCCTGTGGTGGAAGTGCCTCGGTCAAGAGGTGGCCCCCTATGAAGGGTGCGGCGAGGGGAGCGGGGTCACACTGGCCTAAACACGGTTACAAGGGGAGGGCTCCATGGGGAGTGACACTGAAGCTAAGGATTTCAGAGTAAGAGTCACCTTCAGATGGTGAGCGGTCGTGTAGAGTTTTCCACACCCATCATAGTCACACCGAAAGGCCTTCTCTCCGCTTTGTTGGGACTTGGCTGTGACTCTCGTCCCATGTCCGTGTAACACAATCTGGGAGAAAAGACGTCATAGGAATGATCAAAGCCACAATTTTTGAAGTGAAAAAAGAAAAGCAGCCTCAGAATCTGACTCAGTCTCATAAGAAATAAAGTGAATGCTAACATTTTGAGGGATGCCTAAACGTCTGATTTTATCAGGTTAGGGAATGGTGTCCCCTGTGTACACGCTGGAAGAATGAAACAATTCCAGGCCCAGTGGGGCACAGCATAGTCAAAACATCTTAGCTGGAAGGGATGGAGGCCCCCACATTTCTGGACAAGCACCTCCCCCACATCACCCGCTGCAGCAGACCTTGAGAGGGAGGAAGCCCAATTCACTCTGCAACAGCTCTAGCTGCTGCTAAGACTTTTGCCTTCCATGAAGCCTAAGTTTGCTTCTCTGCAGCTTCTCCTGGTTATTCCTGGTTCTGCTTTCTGAGCCCTCAAGTTACCAGAAGACCGGGAATTGATTACACAGCCCAGTCCCTCTTTTCTTCTCTGGCCAAGTGTTCCCAGGTCCTCTGACTAGCCTTCATACAGTATGACTCTGAAGCCCTTCTAACTCAGGTTGCAGCATTCAGAACGGAGAATCGTATTCCAGATGTGTTCCGTTAGGGGAAAGGAAGCACCTCCTACCGTAGTCCTGGATGCCAAGCCTTTCTAATCAATGGCCATCTGAGGCTGCATATCTTAGAGTCCATAGCCCACAAAAACTCCCAGAATAAACTCCTCCAGCTAGGCTTCCCTCATCTAGTGAAGTTACTAGTGAAGGGGATTTTTTTAAACTCGAGCATTAAGAAGGTCCAAGAAATTAAGAGCTTCCTCAGTATAATTTTTGGGCCCAGCCACAGCCTGGCTCTTATAAGGTTTGCGGGCAGGCCAGAAGCTGATGATCAATCTAAACGTTACGGGTTCTGCTATTTAATCAGGGACATTTGCTGTGCACTCACAGGGCCCAATAATGCCTTGAAACAACAAAGAAACCACTTCTTTGTTAGAGGGGGTGGGGAGGCTGTCTGTTCCTGCCTCCTCACTCTAGAAAGATGGAGCTAAGGCCAGGAGGTCAAAGGAGGTACCCTGGGACACAGGAGATGTCAGAGGCAGGATTTGAATACAGGTCCAGCACTCATTCATGTCCCTGAATCAGAGTTTTACTAACTTAAAGACATTTCCTAGACTTTATAATGCTGAGCAGGGCACCCTTTACAAAGGGAAGAGCTGGACCTGTTGGCAAGAAGGGTCAAATGAGCTCACACCAAGATCACCACAAATTTCCATACCTGCATTTTCTTTTCCTGTTCATTTTCACTTATTATCCCAGCACCAGTTACACTGTCACTGCCATCAATAGACACCTAGAAATAAAGGAAAGAACACAGGTGACTTTTTAATTAAGAAAACAATGCAATTTCTAAGACGCACACTGTATGGGCCCTCCGAATAGACTGCTTTATGATCCAAAATGAGGTTCTAATCACATTATTTCAATTAAGCGAGGATTTATTGAGTTTCTATTCCATGCAGGGGCCTGTTCTGGGAGGTATGTGAAATCCTAAGATAAAATAATCCATGACCTTACAAAGCTTATGCTACATAAATGAACACAATATAAAGTATTAAAAGATAAATGCCCATGAGGAAGAAAGCCCCATGGAGGGAACAGAAGGGAGAGGCATCAAGGAAGGTCAAACTGGAGTTGGTAGCATAGGATGCCTCAAGATACTGAACTGGGCCTGGAAGGATTTTAAGTTTTCCCTCTCTGTGTATCACTATCTGCTGACCCTCCTTTTTTTTTTAATGTTTTAAAGTATTTTTATTTTGTTAAATATTTCCCAATTTTATTTTAATCTGGCTGCCAAGGGATCATTGCAGGCCAGCATACAGCCTTGACTCCTCTGGACTAGATTTTAAGTAGATAGTTTATTCAAGGGTTTTGTTTTGGACACCTGAAGGGGATGCTAGAGTAAAACCAATTTTAAAAAATTAATAAATTATTTTTAGCATTCCTTTTTTTTTTTTTTGGCAAGGCAATGGGGGTTAAGTGACTTGCCCAGGGTCACACAGCTAGTAAGTGTCAAGTGTCTGAGGCCAGATTTGAACTCAGGTACTCCTGACTCTAGGGCCAGTGCTCTATCCACTGTGCCACCTAGCTGCCCCTAACATTCATTTTTTCCCCTAGCATTCATTTTTTTTTTTAATTAATAAAGTATTTTACTTTGACCCTCCTTCTAATCCTCCTCAAACGTATTGATTTTATTTAGACCCTAGGAGTGATGTCCCTTGGACACGGATTCTACATTTAAATAGCTAGATACAATAACTACTTATTAAGCCTCGATTGTGTGCACTCTATGCTGAGGAGTTACAAGGCTGAGACCATACACAGTCACATGGTCATCAGGTCAGAGGTCCTAAGGTCACACAAGTATTAAACATCAGAGCTGGAATCTGAACCCAGATCCTTGGGGTTTAAATCCAGTGCCCTTTCATCCTTGGGACACTTACAGTCTAGTAGAGAGGAGAAAATACTGACAAAGTAATAGTGCCTAATTACAGTAAGTGAATGAGAGTTACAAAATGAAGGTGAACGGATGATACAGAAGATACAAAATGGAGGTGAGTGGATGATGGAGCAGTTACAAAATGGGGTGCTATTTGAAGTCCAAGGGGACATCAGAGAAATTTTTCTTTTCATAGTGTAGGATTTAGATTTTAAAGAATGAATAGAAATTCACTGGATAACAGTGGGAAAGGAGGGTTTTCCAGGCACATGGTACAGTGTGAATCCAGGCCCAGGACCACAGTTCTAAGAGCCCTGAGTTTGTTTGGAGACTTGTTTGGCTGACACAGAGAGATCAACAGACAGACAGACAGACAGACAAAGTGTGTGTGTGTTGGGGGGTTGAAATAAAGCTGGAAAGGGAGCAGGACACAGTTTGTGGAGGTAGGTTCTTATTTGGAAACAAAACAAAAAAAACCCTGAGAAGGGAAACACCAAGTTTTCTTAACATACTAGTCTTGGCAGAGATTACATCTTCCTCAAAATCTGGCTGCACTTTATAAATCTGTCTTATTTTTCAGTGTATGCTCTGATTTTTTTTTTCCTTTCAAGAAATCTCATTGAGGGGTGCAGGGACTCCTGAGAGGGGCTGATCCAGAGGAGCAGGTGCCCATACCTTTGCTGCATACTGTTCCAAAGCACTTATGGTATCAGGGTCGATGGTGGCGTCCCCTGTGTGTAGGCCTGCCACAGTGCCGTCTGACTGAATAGCTAAGATGGTGTCAGACTGGGGAACCTGTACAGTGTGGTGAATGTAGGCCGTGGTGCCATCTTCCAGCTGGACGGCTTGTAGTGCACTCTGGTCATAACTGTCTGAGATACAAGATGAAAGTGTTGTTAGAGAAGACGACAAGAATCTGCCAAACAATAAATAACAACTAGAACATCTCAGAGAGATCCAGATACACAGGACACGGATGGAATGTGACCACAGAGGCCACATCAACATGCAGAGGATCCAGTTTCTGCTACCGCGAGCACATGCGCGCACATACACACACACACACACACACAGAGTTAGACCTTCTTTCTACTTGTAATTAAGCAAATCTAACATTATTTAACTCTTCTAGCACAGAGGCATCAACAATTCCAGCTATTCTTTCAGGTTACACAATACCTCAGCAACATTCCAGAGTCATGTTTTATAACTGATTTCATTTCAAAAGAAGGGAGAACACTATAAAAGTGGCAAAGGTAAAGGGAGATAAATTATGAGAAAATGGAAGAATCAACAGTTATTTCTCAAGAGACAATTTCATCTTTAAAAAGGTATGTGGAAAAAAAAAAAAGAAAAAAAGAAAAAAAGGGGGCAGCTAGGTGGCGCAGTGGATAAAGCACCAGCCCTGGATTCAGGAGTACCTGAGTTCAAATGTGGCCTCAGACACTTGACACTTACTAGCTGTGTGACCCTGGGCAAGTCACTTAACCCTCACTGCCCTGCAAAAAAAAAAAAAAAGAAAAGAAAAGAAAAGAAAAAAGAAAAAGATATGTAGCTGGAACACAAAGTTTTTTAAAAATTAATGTCTAAATTTGTATTTTACATGTAATTTGGGAAAATAAAATTCTAAATATAAAATAAAAAGGTATGTGGTAACTTTAATTCTGAACCACTCATTAATTCATTCAATCAGCAAGAAGATAAGAGTCCCCGTGTACCTCTGACCCGGTCAGGCCATCTACAGCACATTGTACTTAGGACCTGGGGACCACACTTGAGGAAGGACACTGATAACCTGGAGAATGCACCATTACTGTAGCCTCCTCTAAATTAGACTCCCTGTTTCTTTCCACTGTCCCCCTTCTCCAATCTATTCTCCACACCAATGTCAAAATCACCCTGCCAGGGCATAGGCCCACCATCTTCTCCTGGGCTCAAGGGCCTCCTTCCAACCCCCCCATTATTTCTCTAGGATAAAGACTCTTTCACATTCTCCAGATGACCTTTCCTGCACTCTAAAGGCCAGCTATGCCGCAGACCACCAGCTTTTCTCTGAATTCAGTCATTGGTCTCCTCCCATCTCTCGCACCTTTGGGCAAGCCGTGCCCCATGCCGGGGATGCCCTTCCTTACCAATGTCCCTTGGAACTCTGAGCTTTCTTCACAACGTAACTCAGATGCCCCAAACTAGGAGAAGCATTCCTGAGCCCCTAGTTGTTCCTGCCCTCTGCTATTCACTACTATCTATGCCCCAGTGGAATATAACCCACTTGAGGGCAGGGGCCACTTTCTTGGTCAGAGATGAGAACCCCCACATCATATTACTTATAAAGATAAAACACAAACTCCTCACTCTGAGCAGCTAGCATCTCATCCCAACCTATCTTTCCACACTTATTTCTCATTCAGTCTCTGCTTGAACACTTCTAGGTACTGTGAGCTCATTCGCTCATTCCACTTTTGGAAAGCTTTGATTGTTAGGACAGTTCTTCCTGATGCTGAATGGAAACCTGCCCCTCTCTGAGGCCCATGATCTGCTGCTGCACACAGTGAGCCAGCTTCCTTCAGAGACAGCAATCCAAAGAACTCGCTCAAATATTGCCTATGCCAATCTCCTCTTCCCCTTCAACTGTATTCCACATGTTACCTTTGGAGGTATGATGAATAAAGGCTGTAGTTCCATCTTCCAACTGAACAGCCTGTCCATCTTCCAGACGCAAACTGTCCCCTGCTGCAGAAGGAATACTTAAAGTTAGATTTCAGCTTTCCCCTTCTGAGAGTCTTCTTGAGAAAAGAATTCGACTGGAGCATTAAAAAACTGACCCAATCACATACTCTTCTTGCAAGCCCTTTCACATTTAAATTATGTTGGTAAATGTCAGGGTGGATTAATGAAAGCCCAATGGCATCATGAACTAATGACAGAATAACCATCCTCCCCCTTGGTAGGGGATAAATTACGGGAACCCTCCAGAACAGACAAATCCCACAGCCTTTATTCTGGACATAATGTGTTTAGGACGGCTCTTCACTTTCCCTCCAGAGCCACGAAGCACCATCTCTTTTGTTCAAGCAGGAATGAAAGAGGATGAATCTGGAGTTGCTCAATGTGCAGGGTACTACCTCACGCCTACTCATTTTGTCAGCAACAAGGACAGAGTGACCTTGGCTCATGCATGTATAGCAGGAGAGAGCCTGGAAGAGCAATCTGACCATAAGGAGAGCCCCACTATTGTTTTTTTAAACACTTACTACTCTTAGGTATGGGAAGATGTTGGACATAGGCAGCAGAACCATCCTCTAGCTGAATGACCTGACCATCCATGAGTTTTCCATCTGAAACACAAGATTCGGGTACCAATAAATGAATGCATACTAAATGCATATGACCACATAATCATTTCTCTTCTCCCCAGAATTCTAAGGCAGGCCATCAAACATTTGGTGGGGGTGCATATCTATTTTGGGGGACACGGCCAACACAGTTATTTGCTTTGCTAGACTATGCAATTTGTTACAAGAGTTTTGTTTTTGTTTTTGTCCTGTGGGTGTGTGTATGTAGGGAGAGTGTGTGGGGAGGGAAAAAAGGATTTTTGTTCATTGAAATAAATGGAATTTTTAAAAAGAAATGATGTAGCCTGTGGAAAGGAGCAAACCTTTTCTCTGTTAACTCTCTTCTCTTATAATCTTTAGCTCCAACAGGCCTTCAAAGGCAGGAACTGCTACACTTGCGAGCAGCCCCTGGGCTGAAAAGAGCCAGCTCCCTGGGACCTGGCTTGGACTACAGGAACATTCGAGGCCTTCTATTTATTCCTTTATAACAGAGGGGAAGAACCTTCCCTCTGTGGATTTCTATAAATACTCACTTGGATCTAGAAGATTTAAGTGAGACTGGGCTCCCATTATCTGGGAGGCACAAAAAAGACATCACCTTTAGTCCCAAGTATCATAAAAACTAAACCTATTGGCAAATTAAATCTACTTTTATGCTCAGGTTTTCCTGTTGTTAAGGCTAAAATTCTAGCTAGTCTGTCTAAAATATCTAATGAGTGGTCGCCAATAAATTATAAGCTTTAGCAAGAGTTAGACTTTTAAGCATTTATTAAGGAGAATAAGAATTTGGTAAAGAGAGAGAGAAAGGCCTAGATTTCTATCTATTAAAGGGAGAGCACATTTTTAGCTCCCTTCTCCGCCAGCGTCCCCAGGAAAGAGAGCGCGCGAGACTGAGCGCCAGTCTCTTCCTTCCTCCTCCCACTAGCCTGCGTCACTTCCTGACTCCTGGTCTTGCCCTCAAAGACCTTCGCTTCATGGGCAGAACTCTTCTACAGTAAGTCTCCAGCAGGTGGCGTCATTCCAATCGTTACACTGTCATATTTTTAGGTATAATCTTTTTTCTTGGGGGGGGGGGGTGCGACAATGGGGGTTAAGTGACTTGCCCAGGGTCACACAGCTACTACGTGTCAAGTGTCTGAGGCCAGATTTGAACTCAGGTCCTTCTGAATCCAGGGCCAGTGCTTTAGCCACTGCACCACCTAGCTGCCCCCTAGGGATAACCTTCAAAAAAAAAAATCCTACAATCTAAGCTATGAGAGAAACACCCAGGGCCTTCAGAGTAGGAAGGGACCTTGGAGATCACCCTACCTTCCCTCTCATCTCATAAGCGTCTGGCTGGCAAAGAGTCCCTGAGCCCTGGTTCTGCATATCCCTGTATGTCTTCAAGTTGTAACGACATTTTTTAAACAAAATTTATTTTAATCCACTTCAGTTTAAAATACAAGCATATGTCATGCAGTACCTTTGGGGAGTAAGACGTGTATGAAAAGAATGAAAAGAATGAGAACAACATCATGACAATAATAACATGCTAACATTTCTGTGGTACTTCACATGTTATTTCACTGGATCTGCAAAAATCACCCTTTGAGGTAGGCGGCATTATTGTATACATTTTCTAGATGTGGAAACTGAGGCAGAGAGAAGTTAAGTGACTTGTCCAGGGTCACACTAGTGAGTATTTGGAGGTTTTCCTGACTCCAAGTCCAGCATGCTTGCTGCTGGGCTCTCTAGCTGCCTCTGAGAAATCAAACTCATATCAAAAAGGCAAGGAAACTATGCAACCACTAGCACTCCCTGAGGGAGGCCGACCAGCAACAGCAGCGACTCAGCCACAGAGGCTGCCCCTACCTTTGGAATTGTGTTGTATGTAAGCTGTGGAACCATCTGCAAGGGTCACTGCTTGCAAGCTGACAGCTTCCATGTTTTCCAGATTGTCACCATCTAGGAAAAACAACATCCATGTCAAGGTGTTTGCCTCCTTAAGAAGGGCTGAGGGAGAGAAGGTGGAACTCAAAAATTATAAAAAATGTTTTTACATGTAATTGAGGGAGAAAAAAAACATTCTTTAAAAAAAACCACCACCACACACCCCGACAACATCCAATCATTTCATTTTGGAGAACACCAGGGAGACTTGGTCTGCAGATCTCACCAAGGACAAAAAACCCAAATGGTTCAGGCTACAAGCTCTCCAGCTCAATTCAATGTCTGATTATAGTGGGCAAAGCTCTGGGAAGCTTTGTAGGACACTCCTACCCAGAATCCTGGGAAATCGCTCTAAAAAGACTTGCTTGCTCCCAAACTTGAGGATGAATTGAGTTGTACACCCCTGAATAAATAATGATAGCTTCCATTTAAGGACTGGCCAAAAATTATGACCCCCACCAATCACATTCTGCAATCTTCATCCACTTAGAGGAGCATCTCTCAACAGAGTCAGGGAGAGATCCCCTAAACAAGCTGTAATGACATGACTTAAAATACCCTAACAATAGGGGGACCTGATAGAGCCCAGTGCAACTTGGAGGTGCTGAGGACTAGGTAGAGATAACATTTTATTTTTTGTTTGTTTGTTTGTTTTTTGGCGGGGCAATGGGGGTTAAGTGACTTGCCAAGGGTCACACAGCTAGTAAGTGTCAAGTGTCTGAGGCCGGATTTGAACTCAGGTACTCCTGAATCCAGGGCCGGTGCTTTATCTACTGTGCTATCTAGCCACCCCCTAGAGATAACATTTTAAACAACTAATTCAGAATAAGTAGTATTTTCCCTCCCCCATATCTGGAGATGTGTTCAGGTTCCCATATTCTATTTTTTTTTTTTGGTGAGGCAATTGGGGTTAAGTGACTTGCCCAGGGTCACACAGCTAGTATCAAGTGTCTGTGGCTGGATTTGAACTCAGGTCCTCCTGAATCCAGGGCCAGTGCTCTATCCACTCAGGTCCCCATATTCTTAATTCTGCACTTGATGATCAAACTGCAAATTTCTTTGCTGCAGATCTCTGTTTCTGTTCAGTAGCGGCCTTGTTACTGAGATGCATTAGATGTTAAATAGAGAGAGTACTCACCTGCCACAGTCACTGCCTCTGTCAGGCAAAGTGTGACGTGCTGAGCCTCCATTCCCCCTCCAGGAAACTCAGTCATTCCCTGAGAATCTCGGTTTATCTGGGCTAATAACATGGTTCACCTTGAAATAAAAACAGTCACCTTAGAACCAAAAGGCAAGTACACAAGAGAAGAGTACATACAGTGACACATCTTTCCTCCAGATTTATAAAAACTCTCAAGGAAATTCTTATCTCACTCAGAGTTTGGCTTCATATGCAAAGCTAAGAACGTAACCCCCAAATTTCAGGTCATATGCTTTTGGAGAATTCAAACAAAACCCAGTGATCTTGTAAATCAAATTCTAAACACCAGAGATTTATAGAGATTTCCATCATCCCTTTCATACTCATTAGGTTAGCAAGGCTGGTCTAAGTCTTTGGAAGCCTCTTCTATAGTATGACTTAAAGAGATCCAAGAACTCCCTCACCCCCACCTCCTTCACCAGCCTGCTCCCATAGCTGAGAGTCACACTGGTAGAATCAGCTATTCCTTTGCACTTAAGAGAGTTAAAGCTCCCCCAAAAGCTTCCTTGGTCTTTGGTTAAACAGATGGTGCTCTCTTGGCTTGGAGATCTGGCATCTGGCTAACATAAGGTCTGAGAAAAGGTAGAGCTGCTGGCCCCAGCTCTCCATGAAGACAAGAGGGCTAGAGTTGGGCAGCCTTGGCCTTGTTTTCCACTGCTCCCTACAACTACTGCAGTTCCAGAAGCAGAGAAACTTGGAAGGAATAATATTAAATAAGAATTACAGTAACAATGATGATAATAAACACAATGGTCAAAAACTGACCTTCCCCTCTAAACTTCCAAATGTCCATTTTTTTTATTAAATTAAAAAAATAATAATAAACATTTTTATTTTAAGTTTTGGGTTGTAAATTTTATCCCTCCTTCCCCTCCCCCCTCCCTAAGGTGATAAGCAATCAGATACAGGTTATACATTTGCAATTATGTAAAACATTACCTTATTAGTCATGTTGTATAAGAAAACTTGAATTAAAAAAATGAAAGAAAGTGAAAAATAGCAGCTTCAGTAAGAGTTCAATCAATATCAGTTCTTTCTTTGGAGGTGGAGAGTATGCTTCATTCTCAGTCCTTTGGGATTGTCTTGGAACATTGTATTGCTGAGAATAGTTGTCTTTCACAGTTCTTCATCAAACAATATTGCTGTCACTGTGCACAATGTTCTCTTGGTTTTGCTCACTTCACTATATATCAGCTCATACAAGTCTTTCCAGGCCTTTCTGAAATCATCCTGCTTGTCAATTCTTATAGCACAATAATATTCCATCACTATCATATACTCCAGCTTGTTTAGCCATTCCCCAATTGCTGGGCATTCCTTTGATTTCCAGTTTTTAGCCATGACAAAAAAGAGCTGCTATAAATATTTTTGTACAAATAGGCCTTTTTCTCTTTTGGGGAATGTCTTTAGGATGTAAACCTAGCAGTGGTATTGCTGGATCAAAGGACATGCACAGGTCTACCGTCCTTTGGGCATAGTTTCAAATTGCTCTCCAGAATGGTTGGATCTTTTTCCAACTCTATCAACAGTGGATTAGCATCTCAGCTTTCCCACATCCCCTCCAACATCCAGTATTTTCCTTTTTTGTTATATTTACCACTCTGATAGATGAGGAGATAACTCAGAGTTGTTTTCATTTGCATTTCTCTGATCAACAGTGATCTACAGCAAATGTCCATATTTCCATGAATGGCACAAGCCCCCCAGGCTCATCTTTGACTCTTCCCTCCTTTGGCAGAACCTGTTGAGTCAATCTCCACATCACCTTTCCCAATCTTTCCTCCACTCACCACTCCACCATCCAAATGAGCTTCCTAATTGGTCTCCTTGCCTGTAGTCTTTCCCCTTTCTCACCTATCGTTTACAAAGGGGTCAAAATAATGACCCTAAGACATAGATCAGACCATCTTACTCCTCTATTGATAAACCTTCATGTTTACCATGTGGCATTCCTCAAATCTGTATTTATCTGATGAGGTCAGAGATGAAAATCCCCACAGCACATCACCTACGAAGATAAAATGCAAACTTCTCACCCTGTCCTGCCAACATCTGCTTTTAATCTTTCTGTCCTTATTTCACATCACTCCCATTCACACACTAAGTTCCTGCCAAACTGGAACTCAATAAGTTATCTCTGGCTTTCCTAGGTCCACTGTCATGCTTGGAATAGTATGATTCTCCCCTCATCTCTACCTTTCAGAATCCTCCTCTTCTTTGCAGGAAGCCCTTTTTTTGATCTTCCCAGATGTGAGAGTTATCCCTCTGTAGAGCAGCTGATTTTGTTTGACCTTTCCCTAGCCCCCTTGGATCCCAATCTCGTCTTCTACTTAACTGTGTGTATCTACATGTTATGCTCTATGAGGTAAGCTCCCTAAAGGCAGTTTTGTCTTTGTCTCACCAGCACTGAATACATTGCCCAACATAGAGAAACAGAATCTGAGAGCTGAAAGGGACTTCAGTACAATATATCTAATAAGGGCTCACTCAGCCTGTGCTTAGCTGTATGGAAGGGGAGCTCACTCCCTCTGGAAATAGCTCATCTCATTTCTGGGCAGCTCCAAAAGTTAGGAAGCTTTTCTTGACATCAAGTCTAAATTTGTATCTGCATTTGCTATTGGCCTTACCCTTTCTCCTGAGCTCCTAGCCTACATCACCTGACTATTTGTTAGACATTTCAGACTGGTTGTCCCAGAGGTACCTCAAACTCACTATGTCCAAAAAAGAATTCATTACCTTGCCCCTAAAATCTACTCCTCTGCTGAACTTCCCTATTTCTACCAAGGGCACTATCATCTGCCCATCCATTGGTAAATAGCTGAATAAACCATGGTATTTGAATGTAATGTACTACTCATGTGTAGTAAGAAATAATGCAGGGCTACAAGAAATGACAAGCAGGATGATTTCAGAAAAACCTGGAAAGACTCATTTGAATTGATGTATAGTGAAGTGAGCAGAACCAGGAGAACATTGTGCACGGTGACAGTATTATCGCTCTATGAGCAATTGTGAATGACAACTGCTGTCAGCAAAGCAATGATCCAAGAGCATCCCAAAGGACTAATGAAGAAGTATACTAGGGGCAGCTAGGTAGCGCAGTGGATAAAGCACTGGCCCTGGAGTCAGGAGGACCTGAGTTCAAATCTGGCCTCAGACACTTAACACTTACTAGCTGTGTGACCCTGGGCAAGTCACTTAATCCCAATTGCCTCACAAAAAAAAAAAAAAAAGTATACTATCCACCTCCAGAGAAAGAACTGATACTGACTGAACACAGACTGAAGCATGCTTTCTTTTTTTTACTTAAGTCTTTTTATGTAAAATGACTAATATGGTAATGTTTTACATAATTGCACATGTATAACCTATACTGATTGCTTGCAACCTTGGGGAGGGGGGAGAGTAGGGGTGGAGGGAATGAGAGAAGGATAGAATTTGGAACTCAAAACTTTAAATAAATCAGTATTTTTTTAAAAGAAAGAAAGAAAAGTAAAGGAATATTGTAGGGGATGGTTTCAGAGAAACCTGGAAAGACTGGTAGGAACTGATGCAGAGTAAGTGAGCAAAACCAGGAGAACAATTTATACAGTAACAACAATACTGTAAAAATAAACAAACCTGGGATACTTAAGAACCCTAAGCAATGTAGGGACCAACCATGATTCCAGAAACATATTATATACCTCCTCAAAGAGAAGTGAAAGACTCAGAGCACAGATTAAGATGTGGATTTTTTTTTTTGGGGGGGGAGAACAGAAGGGGAGATATGCCAGTGCAAGAATGAGTTTTGCTTGACTACATTTGTTATAAGGACTTTGTTTTTCTTTCCTTTCCATGAGGGTAGTTGTGGGAGAGAGAGAAACTGAATTTTGGTTAACTGAAAAAAAAATTAATTTAAAAGTAGGGGAGTACTACCATCCTTCCAGTCACTGAGCTTTGCAACCTGTGTCACCAATTCTTCACTCACTCCGCATTTCTAATTAGTTTCAAAATCTTGTCATTTCTACTTGCACAACTTCTCTCCCATCCATCACCTTTCACACCAACTGCTGTAGTAGCCTCCTAATTGATCTCCCTCTCTCATCAAGTCTTTTTCCAGTCCACCTACCACATAATATGCCATGATACTCCAGTGGCTTCTGTCACCTACAGGGTCAAATACAAACTCCTCTGTTTGACATTCCAAGCTCTTTATAAGCTGGCCCCAATTTACATACTTACAGTTATTATATATACTCCCTTTCATGAATTCTCCAGTCCTACCAAACTGGCACCCTTACTCTTCCTCACTGGTGACACTCCATCTCCCCCTTTTTCATCCTTGGAAGGCATTCCTCCTTCCCTCCCTCACCTCTGCCACTTAAAACCTGTGTTCTTCCAAGTTCACCTCAAGTTCCACCGTCTACATGAAGTCTTCCCTGATCCTCCCTCCCCTCCCCCCAACATACATCAGCTTGCATCTATTTTGTTCATACTTATTGTGCACATTGTCTTCATGAAGCAATAAAGGGCAGAGGTGGCTTCATCTCTGTTTCCCCATTCACAGCACCTAACAGTGCTCGGTATCCAACAGGCATCCGATAATGCTTGTTGACTGATTGTAGGAAATGACAATTATGAAGAACTTGAAAAACTGGGGAAGACCTATTTGTGAGGTGCTCTACACTGAGAAGCCTATATTCCTGTGAACTAATGCGGAGGGAAGTAAGCCAAAAAGATCATGTAGCGGTCCCAATAATATAAATGGCAAAAACCCTGAACTCTAAGTGATTGTGATGACTTCATTTGATCTAAAAGGACAGATAATGAGAAAGGAGGCGGGCTACAGATTCAGAACGCTGACTGCATTAGATGTGGTCATTGTGATGGTTGGTTTTGCTTAAACTGGTTTTTTTGTTAGAGAGTTCCATGCCAGGGGAGTGGGGACCTGTGTGTAGAAATGACTGATACCAAAAAAAAGTATCAATAAAACTTATTTTCAAAAAGAGCATAAATACAATAATATTTACCAAGTACAAGCTACTTAGCTTAATAAAATTGTTGTTACTGTTGTTCAGTTGTGTCCAACTCTTTGTGACTTCATTTGGGGTTTTCTAGGCAAAGAAACTGGAGTGGATTCCCATTTTCTTTTCCAGCTCATTTTACAGATGAAGAAACTGAGGCAAACAGGGTTAAATGACTTACCCAGGGGCACCTAGCAAGTACCTATGGCCAGATTTGTATTCAGGTCTTCCTGATTCCTAGCAATGTGCTCCATTGCCACCTAGCTGACCCTTTTAATAAAATTTAAAACTGCAAAACTTTTTTTTTTAAAGCAAAGAAAGGAAATATGGTTCCCACAACCAAAATGCCTTTCTCCCATCTCTATCTGTTCTGTATCTATCTAACTTTCAAGAATCATCTCAGATGCTTCTCCTTTAGGTGTCCTCTTTCACAAAATTAGAAATAAAACCTGGATCTCAGAGGTCATCTCTTTGACCTTGTCACAGACTAAGGCTTAGGCAAGTTAACTTACTCACCTGCCAGAGCTAGGCAAGAAATAGGGAGCAGAGCCAGGATTCGAAACCAGGTCATTCCATAGCACAGTACTATCCCTCAGTGAATGTTTGTTGAATGAATGAATGAAATGAAAACAAGTTAAAATGGAAATATTTTGCAACTTTTTGTATCAATGCCTTATCTCATAGGGAATCTCAAGGAGCATCTAAGTCTCTGATTTAAATTGTCCTCAAACAAACGGTGAGAAAGATAATGGGCAAGGAAGAGCCAGCCTGTGACTGCTGATAATTTTCCTCTTCATGAGGGACTGTGTTCAGTTTTGTAGGAAACATTTCAGAAGTGAAAGATAAAAATGGTCTGAGGGTATTCACTACCAGGTGCTTTTCTACTCAAACCTACATTTAATAGCAATTCTAGGCACTGAGTTGGTAGAAAATAAATTGCTCATTCATATGAAATGATTCATTACAATTTGTACTTTTAGAGATACATACCCCACAGAATTGTCTTTGGTATCATTTGGTGGTCAGGACAGCTGCTAGGGCTCAATTCAAAATGACTAGACTTTTAAGAATGTTGTTTGCAACACGACTTTTAAAATCAATTTCAAATTCATTTGCAGTTACTCTCTTCACATTATCCTAAAACAACTGGCCTACAATCATACCAATCAAGCATTTGATTTATAACCCTGGTAATTGAACCATAGCAAAAATGGTAACAGTTTTAACTTAATTTAGTAGATGAAATATCTATCTCCAACCACAGCCCAATATTAAGCTACATTGTTATCAAAGAACAGTCTGGATGGGCTTGAGGACGGATGAGAAAAGTCAGAGAACAATGACTCCTTCATTAAGTTAGTTTGATTTGTACCAGGCAATTTCAGGCTCAGGCCAAGAAGCCATTTCAAGTGGGCTAAAACAGAAGAACAGAAATTAAAATAGAAG